>NC_083582.1:12528377-12848377 GCF_027579695.1 Neoarius graeffei
AGAATTATGAAGCCTTATGCGCCTCGTCTCATCTATACGCTCTTGCCAGTATCTGTTGGCGTTGTCGGTGACAACAAGCCACAGCACCAAGACCAGCAACACTAACGACTCCATGTTTATTGTTTACTATCCGGGTTGTGAGACTACCGCTTAAAAGGTCACTGATGTCACTGTTTGCGCCTTTTAACGACATCACCTGACGTCCACCCACTTTCGCTAACTCCACCCAATGTGTCCACCCACTTCCAGCCAGCACAGTTCAGCGCGGTTGTAGTCGAAATGCAACTTCAATAGCCCCGCTCAGCTCGACTCAGCCCGACTCAGCACGACACGGCTCAGCCGCGTTGGTAGTGGAAAAGCGGCATTAGGCACATGTAAAGAAATGCTGGAGAATAAAAATGGCTTGAAAATAATGAAGTATTGAAATAATGTTTCAACATAAAACATAGTATGCAATAACCTCAGCAAGACCAGTGAATATTATGGCACTAAGCCATAATAAATGAAACAAAGTCAATATTTGGTGTGAGATGACCCTTTGCTTAAAAAAAAAGTAGTTTCAGGTACAATGAGTGCAGTTTTATAAGGCAATGAGCTGTAGGTTTTACTGAGCATCTTGCAAAACTAGCCACAGTTCTGCACCAAGTTTTGCACCAAAACCCAGTAGCCTCCATTATGTTTTCTTTTTTAATCTAAAAAAAGAAATCCTATGACACTCCTGTGGTCTCTTACGTAATATGCTTACACACACACAGAGTTGTGATCAGAAGTTTACATACAATGTTGTGAATGTCATGGCAATATTTGGGCTTTCAGTAATTTCTTTGAACTGTTCTTTTTCTGTGGCAGAATGATTGTACAGCATACAGCTTTAATAAAAAAAAAACACTAGAATTTGGTGCACAAGTTTTAATTTTCTTTGGGTTTTCTGAAATCAACACAGGGTCAAAAATATACATACAGGGTCAAAAATATACATACAGCACATCTAATATTTGGGTAAAATGTCTCTTCGCAAGATTCACCTTGACCAAACATTTTTGTTCACCATGAACAAGCTTCTGGCAGAATTCTGGTTGGATAGTTCATGACTCTTCATGGTAGAATTGGTAGAGTTCAATTAAATTTTTTTTTCTTGGCATGGACTTGACTTATAAGCACGGTCCATATATTTTCAATGGGATTGAAATCAGGACTTGTTTTAAGCTTAATGCTAGCCTGCTTTATTCTCCACAACCAGCTCTGATGCGTGTTTGGGTTCATTGTCCTGTTGTACCATAAGTCCCAAGTCATGTTCAAGTTTCTGATAGTTTATGCTGAAGAATTCTGAGGTAGTCCTCCTTCTTCATTATTCCATCCACTTTGTGCAATGAACCAGTTCCACTGGCAGTAAAACAGCTCCAGAGCATGATAATCCTACCACCACCAACAGCTGGTACAGCATCCCTCTGTACATGGTGGTCATTCTGGGCAAACAACTCAATCTTTGTTTAATCTGACCATACAGCTTTCCTCCAGAAGGCTTTTTTCTTTGTCCGTGTGGTCAGCTTCAAACTTTAAGCTTGAAGCAGTGTTGTTTTCGTTAATGATGATGAAATGATTTTGTTAACACACCTTTTTTTCATGACTAAAATGAGACAATGATGAGCTAAACATAACTCTTTGATCATGAAAATATGACGAGACGTATCTGTTGTTTTCGTTGACAAGATGAAAATGTTAGTGGGTTAGCTATAGGACTATCAAAATGCATGGCGTTTCCTCCAATGGCGCGTGCAACGGTGCGTGCGCGAACAAGAGCGTGCACGCGAAACATTAACCCTTTGGTGACTGACCCCTTGAAAATGGTTCCTCCAGGAACCATGACATTTCAGTTGTCAAGACAATGGAAAAACTAAAATACAAATACAAGAGCATTTTGTTTTGTGCACAAGAGCATTGTGACGTATCTTTCTGTTTTTGTATTTTAGTTTTTCCGTTGTCTTGACAACTGAAACGTCATCGTTCCTGGAGGAACCATTTTCAAGGGGTCAGTCACCAAAGGGTTAATGTCTGCATTGCGCATATGACGGAGTGCGCGAGGGAGAGCGAGAGTCTGCGTGTGTGCCTGTTCATGTCGCGCATGCTAGACAAAGAGCATCTTGATTGGTTTACAGACATCCAAACTCATTTCAGGAAGGTGCTGTGACGCATGACTTTTTTACCATCAGCGAGGGGGGTGTCACGACACCTCCCTGAAATGAGTTTGGATGTCTGTAAACCAATCAAGATGCTCTTTGTCTAGCATGCGCTACATGAACAGGCACACACGCAGACTCTCTCTCGCTCTCCCTCACGCACTCTGTCATATGCGCGATACAGACATTATTGTTTCATGTGCACGCTTTTGCTCTAGATTCCAGGAGATATTATCCAATTTGCGGGCCTCAGGGAGCCACTATCAATATGCGGGAGACTCCCGGAACTTCCGGGAGACTTGGGATATCTGCACTAGACAGTGTTTATGTAGAGAGCATGCACACTGGACAGTATTTATGTAGAGAGCATGCGCACTAAACAGTGTTTATGTAGAGCGCATACACACTTCAATCAATCAATCAATCAATCAATCAATATTTTATTTCAATTACATATAAACATATAATAGACTACACGAGTCTGCAAATAGCGCACTGCTAATCAAAGCAGACTCATGTTTACAAAGAAAAAAATATTTTATATGAATTAATATAATACTTGAATATGTATGAAAAAGATAAAACATACTTGACAAATTAACAACTATTTGGTAACAAAAAGAAAAAGAGGAGACAATACTTGTTATTCGATATAAAGGTACAGTAATATATCATTCAATAACATTGAAAAAAATATATATGTAGGTGCAATTGGTTTTAAGTGATCAATCTCATTAAATCAGTCTCATTAAATCATTGAATCAGTCTCATTGAATCATTCTCATTGAATCAGTCTCATTGAATCATTCCATTAATTTTGGTGCTTAATAACAAATTACCAAGCAGCTAAATTATGGTACATTCCAAATTATTATGATCACTTACCGTATTACATAACTCATATGCACCTTTAGAATTCTTTTGAGATTGGGCAACTTCAAGTATATTATTAGGCACAACAAATAAAGACACACAGTTTCAATAATAATGGAATTTATTATAACAAAGATAAAAATGAATAATGTCAATTGAAATATATACAAATATGGTGTGTGTTTGTGTGTGTGTTAGAGGCCTTATGGCTTAAGCAGAAGGCTAGCGTGGGATGCTAGCTAGGTATGTTGGTGTGTGTCCATGTGGTGTAGAAGTCACCATGTGGGATTTGAGGAGAACAAAGGAGTTAGCTCTGGTTGCTAGCTAAGATGTGTTTGTGTCCACGTGGTGGACAAAGAGTTAGCCTGTGTGTGGCCTGAACAAAGAGTTAGCATGGATTGCTATCTAAGGTGTGTTTGTGTGTGAGGCCTTGTGGCTAGCTAAGGCCCAAGGATCCTACCTCATGGAGTTAAAACAAAAAGAGGTGTATGTGAGTGTGGGGGAGGACTGCCACGTGTTGGAGACAAAAGACTAGCTCTGTGTAGCTAACCAAGATGTGTTTGTGTGTGTCCACGTGGTGGAGGCCTAGATTAGCCTTGTGTTGCTAGCTAAGACAAAGGAAAGCTAGCTAAGGTGTGTTTGTGAGGCCTGTGGAGGAGGGCCGCCACGTGTTCCCTTGAGACAATACCCTTAGCCCTAGATGCTAATGGGACAAAAGAATTAGCTGTAGGCTAATTTCACTAGCTTACAACAGTACTGAAGCCACTGAAATCTTGATGCAGTCAAAATGTGTAATAAGGAAATTAAGGATGTTAGTGAGGAATAGAGAAGCATGCACAGCCTATCTATTAAACAATTGAGAGATTAAAACAAAATAGAACAATCATCCATTCGACACGCTGCGTGTCTACAGTGTAAACAATTAAACCGTTCCTGAGTTTAAATTCACACTAGTTCAATAAAAGCTAATTCCTAAGACTAGGTTTTGCCCAAAATGCCAAGTCTTACTGCAGTATCTTGCCCTTCTGTAGAAAGCAGAGAATTCTTGGAGAGGCTGAGGTTCACGGGAGCTCGTGGAGACTTCCATAGAAAACAGAGAATTCTTGGTCCGACGCTTCGTAGCTCGTGGGAGGAAAAACTCTGGTCAAACAAGGTGCACAGCACTTTGGTTAAAAAGGATCCAGTTGCTTCTTAACTTTAAATTAAACTGCTTGGGCTGCAGTTTTGTACGTACTCATAAGGAACAGATGAAACCAGTTATATTCAATCTGAGTCAAAACTGCGTGATTCTAGAGTCTACCGTGGCCAAAGGTAAGTGAAAGAAAAGCGCAAAACTCTGATTCTTGGAAGAAAAGAAAGACGTCTTTTCTGGTTTGCTCAGAGCGAATCCCTTTTTGCCTGCAGACAGCTGGTCCAGGCGGAAAGAGGAAGAGCGGAAGTGTTGTTCAGTTACTTATGCATTCATGGAGGATGTGACGTTGGTGATCCCACCCAGCATGACGTAGGTCAATGCGGAAGTTGGCTGATGGGAGATGTAGTTAAAAGAGACTGTGGTGCTGTGTACCTACATTCCCCCTTTTGGTCTCAGGGGTATGACGGAGTCGTAGCACTGAGACCATAGTACTGTACAGGTCACATGTCCATAGTCCTTGAGGTCGCATCCTCTGTACAGTCCAAGGTGTCCTGTGAAAACTGTGTAAGCTCATGAGTCCCAGTAAGACAGTTGGAGGCAGAGGCATTTGGGCATATGATCACTATAGGCATTTGGGCATATAATCACTATAGGCATTTGGCATATAATCATTCTATCTAACTAGGTCAGAATCACATCTAAAAAGAAACATTAAACATTAACACTACATATATACTTCATTTCCTATGCATAAAAAAAGAAAAGAGAAGAAATGAAGGAAAGAAAAGAGGTGTTAGTGTTTGGGTTGGTAAACCTAATCTTCTGGGAAGGTGATAGCAGCGGGTGGTCTGGCCAGAAAGCGTGCGCTACTGCAACTAAAGCTATCAGGGACGCAGACCATCTTATCCAGCTTGGCGTGTAGTGTTGTTATGTATGGGTTGCTTGGGCAGACCCAGTGGATGTCTTTAGTGGAGGTGCACATCTCTAAGTCTTGTGGATTCACAAAAACGAGGATAGCACTGCCAAGACTATAGGCCAGGTGTATTTGCGATGAATACACATTAGTAATAGTAGCGGATTTTAGTATTTTATCTACCATGTTATACCGAAGGGTTATTACTTTATTGGGTTGGTGAGTCTGACTGGGAATGTTAGTGTACGCTTATGGGTGAGTGAGGCGTACAAGCTAGGTGGACAGGATGGGCCTAGCTATTGTCCCCCCTTTTGGAGTGAAAACTGTCCAAAGGGTTTGATTCGATTACTATGGACCCATCGATATGAGAGCGTTTGATTAGGCCTGGATGTCCTGATGCAATACGCAACGGGGAACAGTTTTCCCACGATCGAAAGGTCTCGACCAGGGTAGTAGGAACTTCGAGATTCGGGCGTAGTAGGCTTTTTTGTCCTTTTACGCTCGTTTCGAGATTCTTTTGGGCCCATGTAAAGGTTGACTGTAGGTAGCGTCGTAGGTCGGTGACATGTTGATGTGCGGTGTATGCAATTGCGACGCTCATGTTCTCTGGTTTGTACAGGAGATGCGGTGGGAGAACCATCTCCCGCCTGGTCATCATCTCAGAGGGTGTGACTCCAGTGGTGCGATGAGGGGTGGACCTAATGGCCCTTAGCACCAAGGGAAGTTTCACATCCCAATCTTTACCATGGTTTGTGACATACTTTCGCAGCATGCTCACAATGGTTTGAATGGCTCGTTCAACCTGACCAGAGAATTGAGGGTGGTACGTGAAATAGAATTTCGCCTCGACGCCTAACATGTTCCACAGCGCAGCCATTACACCAGCAGTGAAATGGGTGCCTGTGTCTGAGTCGATGGATAGAGGGAGGTTTTTCAAAGAATTGTGGCCACTAGAGGGAATCGCGATGTCGGGTGTTTCGACACCGGACTCTGTGTACGAAGACATGAACTGAAGTTCATCGGAAATTTGGTCTCGCGTGGCGCTTGTTTGATCGGTGTCTGCACTAATCTCATCGCAACGAGTTTGTGCATGTTTTGTGGGATCCAACAACGGTGGGGTTTTGTTTTGTGTGAAGCTGACTAAGTTTATGTTGCAGGGCTTGGTTGGGATTGGGTCACCTTGTGAGAGCCGTGTCTGAGAGATGGTGGTGAAGACTTTAGCACACATGAGAGGTGCGTTTTGTGGGTTTGCCTTCACCACCGGGGGGCCCTACATCCTGACCCTCGCCTGCTGTTTCAGAGGGATCTCCTCCCCCTTTCACGAGATATACCCATGGTTCCTGGCCTAGTCATGCCAGCGGATAGCTTTTGTCATTTTTCTTGGGCTCTTTTGTTTTATCTGTTGAGGGGTCTGACCTCTCCTGTAACAGTTCTTTAATCTCAGCCAACTGGGCTTTTAAAGAGTCCAGCTCTGAGCGGAACTCACCAGGTTGGTCCGAGTCACTGTCTCGGTCATTTCTACCCCTACGTGTGGAGCTACGGTCGGAGCGCTCCTGCCATGTCCGGCCAGAGTGGGGATGACGGTCTTGCCGCCAACCGCTTTGTTCCTTGTGACCATTCTCATCTGATGAGCAGTTGCCATGGTCACTGTGGCCTTGCTATCGGTCTCTCCTGGCCTTACCTTGCCGATTCTCCCACTCACCTTGGTGATGGCTCGGCAAGGGGCGGTCTGGACCGGGATTTTTCCAGGTGGGTCCCCCTTTCGGTGCTTCACCTCCTTTTAAGGCTAGCGGGGGCTTGTCCTCACCCTGGAGACTAAGGACTCTGGGTTCATCATCGTTTCCATTTGTGGTTTTGACAATGGTTTCCCAGGTCATTTGGGCTAGTTGCCTAATTTCCCTCATCGAGTAGCAACCTTGTCGACACGTCAGTGTGACTTGAGTCCGCACGCTTGGGTGGAGGTTATGTAAGAAGAGGGATTTGAAACCTCTATCTTCTTCCAAGCCTGTAGCGCTACTACCCTGGAAATAGGCAGTATGTAGCCGTCTATAATATTCACGAGGTGCCTCAGACCATTTTTGTTTGATTTGTATAGCACACAATGTCACGGAGGTTTCATCCGTGTACGGCGCATATTCTTCCCTCATGTAATTGCGAAGTTTCGAATAACTATCGCGAACGTTTGGGGGTAGTGTCTCTAAAAAGGCACAAACACTGCTACTGGAGGTCTTCCAGATCAGTTTGAGTTTCTCTCGCATTGTGGCTTTCAGTAGGTCTATCAGGCATCGGTCAATTTATCGTAAATAATCATTTACATTAGTTCTTTTATTATCGGGATCGAATCGCTCGACATCTTGGGCAAGTAGGTCAATTTGCCTTATGCGGAGGGCTTGGTGCATGTCCTTATGCGGCCTCCATTGCTCTCCTGAGTACTCACTACCTGAGCTACTCTGGTATCGCTCCCATTTCACACGAGATGCATAGTCTGATTCATCCGAAGATGGATCAGGGAAACTGTAGCGCACTGACCTGGGTGTGCTACGGGCCTGGGCTCGGGATGAGTGCAGGATGACTCCACCCTGGCTAAATGACGACTGGGTCGTGTAGCGAGTTGATGGAGTTTGGCGGGATGTCTGGTCCTCGACCAGGTAATCTATGGTGTCCGGTTCGGACGCCTCCTCCCGCTCTGAGCTTTGGCACATTGTTGGGGGTCTTTCATGCCCCACACGCCCTTCTTGGGGGGGTCTGCTCCTTGGCAGCCCTTTTGGCAGCCTTTTCGGCTTTCTCTAGCCTTTCGGCGCAATCATCAAGGGAGTTCTTCAAGAGACTACACTCCCTATATAAATCATTGACATCGGCTGCCAGCTCGGCATTGCTGGTGGTCAGCCTGTCAACCTCTCTGCGGAGGGATCTGATCTCTAGATCAGTATCCTGGAAGTGTAACAGGAATAGCTTACCTAGTGCCTCTTGGACACTAATAGTTGTTCTCTTTGGATCTCTCATATGTTTTATTGAGTTGACTATGTTAATTTGGCATTCACGCCTACTCATGTCCCTAATGTTTGCCCTTTCGGAGGCAGAGCAGTGAATGAGGTCTGCGATGACCTCAAAGAGAGACACGTCTTGAGCGTTGTCTTCAATTTCTGAGACACGAGGGGATGCCATTTTGCTTAGGTTGGATATTAGATAATTAACTAATCAATAAGTTAATTTATTAATTAATCATTATTAATTAATATTAACGATGTAATTAATTAATTAATTAATTAATTAATTAATTTTGTTTTGTTTGGAAATGCTATCTCTTATCCTAAGTTATGAATAGGTTATGAGTATTAGTGATATGGTTATCATGCTACTGTTAACCGTTTTAACACACCTGGGGATATACCTTCGCAGTTGTTTAATCAAACTGATAGTTTATCTGTTGTTGCAACAATATTCAAGAAGTCAACACCAATCGCCTCACATGGGGCACCAATTTAATGTAGGTGCAATTGGTTTTAAGTGATCAATCTCATTAAATCAGTCTCATTAAATCATTGAATCAGTCTCATTGAATCATTCTCATTGAATCAGTCTCATTGAATCGTTCCATTAATTTTGGTGCTTAATAACAAATTACCAACCAGCTAAATTATGGTACATTCCAAATTATTATGATCACTTACCGTATTACATAACTCATATGCACCTTTAGAATTCTTTTGAGATTGGGCAACTTCAAGTATATTATTAGGCACAACAAATAAAGACACACAGTTTCAATAATAATGGAATTTATTATAACAAAGATAAAAATGAATAATGTCAATTGAAATATATACAAATATGATATGGTGTGTGTGTGTGTGTGTGTGTGTTAGAGGCCTTATGGTTTAAGCAGAAGGCTAGCGTGGGATGCTAGCTAGGTATGTTGGTGTGTGTCCATGTAGTGTAGGAGTCACCATGTGGGATTTGAGGAGAACAAAGGAGTTAGCTCTGGTTGCTAGCTAAGATGTGTTTGTGTCCACGTGGTGGACAAAGAGTTAGCCTGTGTGTGGCCTGAACAAAGAGTTAGCATGGATTGCTATCTAAGGTGTGTTTGTGTGTGAGGCCTTGTGGCTAGCTAAGGCCCAAGGATCCTACCTCATGGAGTTAAAACAAAAGAGGTGTATGTGAGTGTGGGGGAGGACTGCCATGTGTTGGAGACAAAAGAGTAGCTCTGTGTAGCTAACCAAGATGTGTTTGTGTGTGTCCACGTGGTGGAGGCCTAGATTAGCCTTGTGTTGCTAGCTAAGACAAAGGAAAGCTAGCTAAGGTGTGTTTGTGAGGCCTGTGGAGGAGGGCCGCCACGTGTTCCCTTGAGACAATACCCTTAGCCCTGGATGCTAATGGGACAAAAGAATTAGCCGTAGGCTAATTTCACTAGCTTACAACAGTACTGAAGCCACTGAAATCTTGATGCAGTCAAAATGTGTAATAAGGAAATTAAGGATGTTAGTGAGGAATAGAGAAGCATGCACAGCCTATCTATTAAACAATTGAGAGATTAAAACAAAATAGAACAATCATCCATTCGACACGCTGCGTGTCTACAATGTAAACAATTAAACCGTTCCTGAGTTTAAATTCACACTAGTTCAATAAAAGCTAATTCCTAAGACTAGGTTTTGCCCAAAATGCCAAGTCTTACTGCAATATTTTGCCCTTCTGTAGAAAGCAGAGAATTCTTGGAGAGGCTGAGTTTCACGGGAGCTCGTGAAGACTTCCGTAGAAAACAGAGAATTCTTGGTCCGACGCTTCGTAGCTCGTGGGAGGAAAAACTCTGGTCAAACAAGGTGCACAGCACTTTGGTTAAAAAGGATCCAGTTGCTACTTAACTTTAAATTAAACTGCTTGGGCTGCAGTTTTGTACGTACTCATAAGGAACAGATGAAACCAGTTATATTCAATCTGAGTCAAAACTGCGCGATTCTAGAGTCTACCGTGGCCAAAGGTAAGTGAAAGAAAAGCGCAAAACTCTGATTCTTGGAAGAAAAGAAAGACGTCTTTTCTGATTTGCTCGGAGCGAATCCCTTTTTGCCTGCAGACAGCTGGGCCAGGCGGAAAGAGGAAGAGCGGAAGTGTTGTTCAGTTACTTATGCATTCATGGAGGATGTGACGTTGGTGATCCCGCCCAGCGTGACGTATGTCAACGCGGAAGTTGGCTGATGGGAGATGTAGTCAAAAGAGACTGTGGCGCTGTGTACCTACATACATATATGAGAGAGAGAGCGAGAGAGAGAGAGAGAGAGAGAGAGAGAGAGGTATACTTGTCATACTGATAATAATAATTCATGCATGGTATTAAATAATATTTCAAGTTAAAACTAAGATAAATAAATATATATAGCTCTTAATTATATATAGAAATAAAGTTATGTAGAAAGAAAGAGTTTGGAGATGTCAACATCATATCCATATCTACTTAAATCAGAAAAAAGGTGGTGTCTGACTTTTTTCTTGAACAACAATTTAGATGAAGATCTTACAGAAGTTGGAATCTGGTTCCATACCCTAACACCAACACGGGAAAATGAGTTCTTCTGTAGATTTGTACGAGAATACTGAGTATATAAGTTATTGGAGTAAGATGACCTAGTGTTACAGTGGTGCTTGAAAGTTTGTGAACCCTTTAGAATTTTCTATATTTCTGCATAAATATGACCTAAAACATCATCAGATTTTCACACAAGTCCTAAAAGTTGATAAAGAGAACCCAGTTAAACAAATGAGACAAAAATATTATACTTGGTCATTTATTTATTGAGGAAAATGATCCAATATTACATATCTGTGAGTGGCAAAAGTATGTGAACCTTTGCTTTCAGTATCTGGTGTGACCCCCTTGTGCAGCAATAACTGCAACTAAACGTTTGCGGTAACTGTTGATCAGTCCTGCACACTGGCTTGGAGGAATTTTAGCCCATTCCTCTGTACAGAACAGCTTCAACTCTGGGATGTTGGTGGGTTTCCTCACATGAACTGCTCGCTTCAGGTCCTTCCACAACATTTCCATTGGATTAAGGTCAGGACTTTGACTTGGCCATTCCAAAACATTAACTTTATCCCTCTTTAACCATTCTTTGGTAAAACGACTTGTGTGCTTAGGGTTGCTGTCTTGCTGCATGATCCACCTTCTCTTGAGATTCAGTTCATGGACAGATGTCATGACATTTTCCTTTAGAATTCGCTGGTATAATTCAGAATTCATTGTTCCATCAATGATGGCAAGCCGTCCTGGCCCAGATGCAGTAAAACAGGCCCAAACCATGATACTGCCACCACCATGTTTCACAGATGGGATAAGGTTCTGATGCTGGAATGCAGTGCTTTCCTTTCTCCAAACATAACGCTTCTCATTTAAACCAAAAAGTTCTATTTTGGTCTCATCCGTCCACAAAACTTTTTTCCAATAACCTTCTGGCTTGTCCACGTGATCTTTTGCAAACTACAGATGAGCAGCAATGTTCTTTTTGGAGAGCAGTGGCTTTCCCCTTGCAACCCTGCCATGCACACCATTGTTGTTCAGTGTTCTCCTGATGGTGGACTCATGAACCTTAACATTAGCCAATGTGAGAGAGGCCTTCAGTTGCTTAGAAGTTACCCTGGGGTCTTTTGTGACCTCGATGACTATTACACACCTTGCTCTTGGAGTGATCTTTGCTGGTCGACCACTCCTGGGGAGGGTAACAATGGTCTTGTATTTCCTCCATTTGTACACAATCTGTCTGACTGTGGATTGGTGGAGTCCAAACTCTTTAGAGATGGATCTGTAACCTTTTCCAGCCTGATGTGCATCAACAACGCTTTTTCTGAGGTCCTCAGAAATCTCCTTTGTTCGTGCCATGATACACTTCCACAAACATGTGTTGTGAAGATCAGACTTTGATAGATCCCTGTTCTTTAAATAAAACAGGGTGCCCACTCACACCTGATTGTCATCCCATTGATTGAAAACACCTGACTCTAATTTCACCCTTAAATTTACTGCTAATCCTAGAGGTTCACATACTTTTGCCACTCACAGATATGTAATATTGGATCATTTTCCTCAATAAATAAATGACCAAGTATAATATTTTTGTCTCATTTGTTTAACTGGGTTCTCTTTATCTACTTTTAGGACTTATGTGAAAATCTGATGATGTTTTAGGTCATATTTATGCAGAAATATAGAAAATTCTAAAGGGTTCACAAACTTTCAAGCACCACTGTATAAGAATGGATACTAGAAATAGAAGAAAATAATTTACAAATATTTGAGGGTGCACTTTGATTAACAACGTCATACATTAATTTAGAAATACATTCATATAAAAGATTTACTAGTAAAATATTGGTTTTGGAAAACAATGGAAGGGCACTTTCTTTATTATCAACAAAATGGATTAATCTTAAAGCTCGTTTTGTAGGATTAATACTTTATTTATGAGTTTTACAAGCCTGTCCCCAAGAACTAAGACCATATGTTAAAGGTCCCATGGCATGAAATTTTCACTTTCTGAGGTTTTTTAACATTAAAATGAGTTCCTCTGACCTTCTTAAGTCACCCCAGTGGCTAGAAATTTCATAATGTGTAAACCAAACTATGCCCAACATTTGAGAATGGCGCGTCAAAACGGCGTGTTGATAAACTCTTCCCTTTACTACGCCAGCAAGGGAGATGATCCCCACGCCCCCCCTCTGGATTCCCACCCACTGTATGAATTGCCCGCCCAGTTGTAGTGAGGAGACCATAGAGGACACAACATGGCATCACCTAAGCGAGCGAAACATGGAAATTGCGCTGTACATGGATGTGACAACACAGAAAAGAGTCTGTTTTTACTGCCAACGGGAGAGCCCCTGAAGACGCAGTGGCTTAATTTTATTTACTTCAATAATACGCCGTCGAGTCTACCTAAGACGGTGTATGTTTGTCGGAAGCATTTTCCTGAGGAATGTTTCCACAACTTGGGACAGTACAAGGGCAGGTTTTGCACATCAACTGTCACTGAAGCCTGGGTCCATACCAAGCATCCCTGCCGCATCAGCCACAAACAGCGAACAAGTAAGTGTATAACTGTTAAGTCGTTTTGCCGTGTTTTAAAATCGGTGCCACGTTAGCCTTGCAATGGCTACATTAGCTGTGCAGCTAACTGCTTCCTGCAGTTAGCCAGGTACTCTGCGCTACAAAACTAAAAAGCATGCAGCATGCTCTGTTAAAATGAGTTTAGTCTGGAAATTGACTGTAACTTATGAGCTTATGTTTTGCCGTGTTTTAAAATCGGTGCAACGTTAGCCTTGCAATGGCTACATTAGCTGTGCAGCTAACCACTTCCTGCAGTTAGCCAGGTACTCTGCGCTACAAAACCAAAAAGCATGCAGCATGCTCTGTTATAATAGCCAATCAAAACAGTTTTTACAAAGACACCCACATTCTTTTTTTTAAGTCACTCGTTCATTTTATTTGTTTGCTTGTTCAGTAAAAACCCAAACATTTGTTGAATTTATTTTATTTCCTCGTGTCACACCTTAATGATGTCAACGCGCGGTATTTTTCCCTTCGTGGTTTGTTCCTTCTCTCTCGCCATAGTAAGACACCCACATCCGCTTGTTCTGACCCACTGGAGGTAGCGTCACAGTGCTGTTAGCCAATCAGAGGTAACATGTTTACATGTCATGAATATTAATGATAAGACCCGCCCCCACCCTCTACCCGCCTCCTGCTTCTCATTAGCAAAACGACGCACTGGGAAAAGGGCTGAAATGGGGCTTTCTCCCAGGAGGCTATATCTACGTGCTGAGGGTTCATTTCGAGAAAGGCTGCGGATATAACATCCGGAAACCTCCACGAGCCCGTTTAAAGCATCAACAAACCACCATGCCATGGGTCCTTTAAATAAGGTTGAATCAGAGAGCGATATAATGTCATAAGGGTATGTAGTGGAATAAAATGTCTAAGCTTGGCCAAAAGGCCAACCACCTTGCTTATTTTGTTGCAAATAAAATCAATATGAGGCTTCCAAGAAAGATTGTCATCGATTATTAAACCCAAATATTTGACATGCTTTTTCCGTTCAAGTGAAACAAGTTTGTTTTGAGACACTGTTTTGAGAGTATGTTATGCACAACCTGTCAACCTCGATTACAGTTTCCTATCTCTGTATTGGCCTAATTTAATGTTTTAAAGTAATTTTTTTTTCGACTACAATGAATGACTAAAACTGGGCTAAAACCCTTTTAGTTTTCGTCGACTAAAACGAGACCAAAACTATCAAGGATGGAATTGACTAAAATGTGACTAAAACTAATAAGCATTTCGTTCAAAAGACTAAGACTAAAACTAAATCAAAAATGGCTGCCAAAAATAACACTGGCTTGAAGGTGTCAATTTTGGAGCAGGGGGTTATTTCTTGGATAGCAGCCTCTTAGTCCACGGTGATGTAAAACTCACTGAACTGTAGACAGCTTCCAATTCATGGCAGGGCTGTGTCATGGTGGTTCCCGGGTTGTTCCTGACCATCCAAACCAATTTCCTTTCAGCTGAGGGTGACAGTTTGGATTTTCTTGAAGCAAAGTGGCTTGGCAAAGTGACTACACCTCACAATAACTTGGATTCAATTGTTTGATCTGATCTTGGAATTTGCAGTTGTTTAGAAATGGCTCCAAGAGACATTCTGGAGTTGTGTACATCTACACAACTCTTTCTCAGATCTGCACTGAGCTCCTTGGACTTTCCCATTGTATTGTGTGTTGGTCAATCCAATGAGTGCTGTAAACAAACACTTTTTATGAAGGCACAGAGAAGCTACCAGCTGTAGTCAATCATGATCATTAACAGGAAGTTAAGAGACCTCAGCCTTGGCAAGATAAAAGACATTTTGGAAGTTTCAGCACCTCTGAATTAATAATCAAAGTAAGCGTATGTAACTTTTTGACCCTGTATGTATAATTTTGACCCTGTGTTGATTTCAGAAAACCCAAAGAAAATTAGGACCCCGTCCACATGTAGCCGGGTATCTGCTAAATCGAAGATATTTTTCTACGTTTTGGCCTGTCATCCACATGAAAACACATCAAAAACGAATATTTAAAAAAACTCCAGGCAAAGTGAAGATTTTTGAAAACTCCGTGTATGCCTTTTCGTGTAGATAGAGATAACCGGAGTTTTGTGTTTTAGAACGTCACAATCTGCGCCAAAAAAATGACAACAAATCTGCCCTGACGTCAAATGTGCGACCTTTGTTTACTGCAGAAGCCAGATTAAGCATGGACAAAGAGTAATGGATCGGAGTAGTGACTTGAAAGCGTTAATTATTGTGCAGGTGCTATTTACATGTTTAATTTTAGAAGCCCAACTAATCTTTGCTTTGACAAGATTCCAAATCAACGTTTTCTTGCGTCTTTTGAAGTTTATACTCCAAAATTGTGTTTAGAAGCAATTCTGTCTCCGAGTCTGTCCAGACGAATGAGCTTGGCGCCATGTTTTATGTTTAGGCGGAAGTGACGCCAACAGAGGGCTATTCTGATGTGATTAGGGGGTAGGATTTGGGGAAATAATGCCATCTACAGGTTTGGAATGCTTAGGAATGTGATTGGAAACGCAGATGTTCAGTTATGTGTGGAAGGGATTTTTTTCGAAGACGAGGTGGTGTGGATAAAACATTTTTATAAACGGAGGGGGGAAAAATGTTCGGTTTTAAAAATACCCGGCTACGTGTGTACATGGCCTAAAACTTGGGCACCAAATTCTAGTGTTTTTTTTTTATTAAATATGTATGCTGTACAATCATTCTGCCACAGAAAAAGAACAGTTCAAAGAAATTACTGAAAGCCCAAATATTGCCATGACATTCATATCCAAGATGACATTCATGTCACTGTATGTAAACTTCTGACCACAACTGTATACAGGTAGTCATCGACTTACGACCTATGCGACTTACGACCGATCGACTTTACGACTGTCTGGTTATGACTGGCAAGTGTTTCCCAGCTGAGCTAGCTGAGCGTACGACACTTTCCGCCCCAGCTCTCGGCAGCGCCTCTCGCCGCGTACAACAGTTTCTGCCCCAGCTCCAGGCACATGCGCAGTCTCTCTCACGCTCCTTCACGCACTCCGTCATACAGTTTCCGCCCCAGCTCCAGGCACATGCCCAGTCTCTCTCGCGCTCCCTCGCGCACTCCGTCATACAGTTTCTGCCCCAGCTCCTGGTTTATGAAACGAGCAAATGCTCCCGCCAGCCCGAGCGCTGCAACAGCTGATGATGACGTACCGTAGACGAACCACAGCCAAGCACCAGTGATGCCAGCGGTCATTAAGTTTTGTATTTTGCTATGTTTTACATTTGTATTTTGGTATGTTTCAAACTAAAATGTTTTCTATTTTTCACACCTGTATTTCGTATTTTTTGTTTTGCACATATTAAACGAATTGTACTGTACGCAGTGTAGTATGCAGTGTTTGACTTAAACCAAATAATGAGCCAAGGTAATGAAATAAGAAAATGTTGATAAAATAAGACTTTAAGATGATTACAATATCATTACACATCACAATATACTTATGTTTATTTAACATAGGCCGACTTACGACCAGATCGGTTTACGACCGGTCAGTCGTAACCAAACGCAGTCGTAAGTCGACGACTACCTGTATAAGGCAGGTATAGACTGTAACTGATTTTGCACACATTCAAACCTTTTAAATTCTAGATATTTTAAATATTTAAACATATTCTCAGATATTGTGTTGTTTCATTATTCAGACGTACTAACGTCCCCTAAAATTGGTTAAATCATACATGATTTCAGTTTTAGTTGCGTATGTGGTGAGTCTGAATGTATTCAGTGAAGCATATTAGCTTCATCAGCATGATTACAAGCACAAATAATAATTTCAGTTTAAAATTGAACTTTCTCAAGCAAAAGTGATATATTAATGGAATTAACATTTTCTGTTTTACAGGCAATGTTATTGTGGCTGGATTTCCAATTTTGGCATTGTTTTATTTTTTGTTTCTTTTTTTGTTGAAACGTCAGTGTAAGTACATCATGTAATACTTTATTTTACATAATTAATTTTTTGCCAATCAAACATTACAAACTTTACATTCCATTTGACGTAATATGCATTCATCACCATATTATTTTACCTTGACTCCACAGACATTACATTGTTTAAAAATCTATACACTGAGATGATACTTAAATGATTACACAGCTCCAGTTCTGAAACACAAATTCCTAACCATTTTATGAACAAATTGTTTGTGTTGGCCAGGAATACAGTGAGTTAAAATGATAAAATTAAGGATGTACTGTATGGAAACAAACAAACAAACAAAAAAATGTGTCCTCTAAAATTATACATTAATTTTTGATCAGGAAATTATCTGCATTTTATTTCCAGACTTTTTATTTATTTAAGCTGTTGAGTACAACAGTCACTAAGTAGACATTTTGTTGAATTTATAAGTTTTCACAAATCTACATGATTGTAAGCACATTTCCCTTTTGATTGTGTTCGTATGACATGCATGGCATACTGAGTTTTAAACTGATTATAGGTTTAGTTTTAAAGGAATGGAAAATGTAATGTAAATACATGCATGGGTTGGTAGCTTGTAATATTGAGAGCCTGTAAAAAAAGTTTCAGGCATGTTTGACCATTTATGAGAAAGTTGTGAACATTTTTGTATCGCTGCTCTAATGCCACCAGTAGGCTGACATGTTGCCTGTTGGAAGGGCGATGCGTGACGTCATTTGTGTACAAGGTTGAGTGTCGCTCTTCAGTACTGAAGAGGCAAAGTGAAAAGTCTACTAAGGTGATGTGGCAGCGGGGGCGTGGTCAAGCGCCGGTCTGTGACAGGAGGGCGGAGTTGGGGAAGGTAAGTGGCAGAATCGCTTCACCTGAGTGTAATTAACCTGTGTTTGTGTGTGTTCTCCCCAGTAAACCGCGCCCTATTTAAGGAGGGAGAGTGAGAGCGGAGGGGAGCTCGCCGAGAGGAGATTCACGAGTGTGTGTGTGTGAATCTCGGAGTGTTGTTTTGTGTGTGCCCAACTGAAAAGTGCGGCAATAAAAGCACAATATTAATCCTGATCTCTGTCCTGCTGTCTTCTGTGCTCCACCCACACGTTAAACCCGCTACAGGTGACAATGTCGATTTTTTCACTATACATCTGAAATAGTGTATTAATGAGATGTAACCCTGACTTACGGACAAGCCTGAACTCTTTACCTGTAAAACGAGGATGAAACTATGTGTTAAATCACACTTGTACGGAAAAAGGCGGAAATATTGCCAGAAACACAGAGTTGCTTTCCGAATGGTTTCTGTAAAGTGTGACATCACTTACAGTACACGGCTATATTCAACAAAATGGACCATAGTGTCAGTGACATTTCTTCACTGATTTCCTCAAGTATTTTGGACAATGACACGAATAACAATGATGATCATGATAAACAAGCATTACTATATCAATTGGTTACACACAAGTGAACAATATTTATAGAGTTGTTTTAGTTAGTCATTACCGATGTTTTTTTGACAACACTAAATCAAAGCAAAGCACCCATCATACAACAAACATCAAGCTGCTTAGCTGCATCAGCAATTATTATGTTTATGCCCAAAGGAACTCAAAATAACGCATCACACTTAAAAAGTTAGGGAAGCCATAAAATGTTTTCTTACTCTTTGAACTTCTCTTTTGCGGACTACTGACTGTGCCATCTCCTTCATCTTGTCTGCTTTTTGGCCGAAGATTGTGGGAACTGCATCTGGATTCAGCACTGGCTTGTACGGTATTCCTAATGCCAAGTGCATCCGAGTTGTTTGAGTGAAACAATTTTCTTCAAAATGTTCCAAGCACACAAGCTGCGAATGTGCTGTTTTTGCACCCGAAGGACCATTCCAGTCAGCCCTTGAGAGGTCTGTCCCTGTGCAGCAAATGGCATTTATCCATTATCTTCTTACCTTTTTGTCCTTTGGGAATTGATGCAGACTAGTTTTTTCAATTCTGCCATTGTTGCATCCTCCTAATCCTGTATAGCAAAGCAGTGTTTGTTTACCCTCTTTCTGTGTTGCTGTGGGGGTTGGACTGTCTACCACCGTAATTATACGGAAGGCTAGCCTAGTGATGTTGTGATGAGCAAGTTTTTTATGAATGAGTTGAGAGCATGCTAAGCATGCTAACAAGTGCTTATGTTGCCAGGAACGTGTAAAAACTCATGCATTTGCCTCTTCGACAGATTTACAGTGGTGCTTGAAAATTTGTGAATCCTTTAGAATTTTCTCTATCTCTGTATAAATATGACCTAAAACATCATCAGATTTTCACACAAGTCCTAAAAGTAGATAAAGAGAACCCAGTTAAACAAATAAGACAAAAATATTATACTTGGTCATTTATTTATTGAGGAAAATGAGCCAATATTACATTTCTGTGAGTGGCAAAAGTATGTGAACCTCTAGGATTAGCAGTTCATTTGAAGGTGAAATTTGAGTCAGGTGTTTTCAATCAATGGGATGACAATCAGGTGTGAGTGGGCACCCTGTTTTATTTAAATAACAGGGATCTATCAAAGTCTGATCTTCACAACACATGTTTGTGGAAGTGTATCATGGCATGAACAAAGGAGATTTCTGAGGACCTCAGAAAAAGTGTTGTTGATACTCATCAGGCTGGAAAAGGTTACAAAACCATCTCTAAAGAGTTTGGACTCCACCAATCCATAGTCAGACAGATTGTGTACAAATGGAGGAAATTCAAGACCATTGTTACACTCCCCAGGAGTGGTCAAGCAACAAAGATCACTCCAAGAGCAAGGCATGTAATAGTCGGCGAGGTCACAAAGGACCCCAGGGTAACTTCTAAGCAACTGAAGGCCTCTCTCACATTGGCTAATATTAAAGGATATATGCAGAACCTTTATTTTTAAATAAATTTCTGAGTGGATAGTATCTCCATCCTTGACTCTTGTATGCTGCATAAATGGGAATAAAAAATATATATATTTTTGAGAGTTAAAATTGATCTCAAAGTTGGCATTCGAGCTGCCCCGCTGAGCCAGCCAGCCCTGAGTGCATGACATCATAACAGGAACCGATTTTAAGGCCGAGGCCTTTGACAGCTATAGACCAAAGTCATATCAATAAAAATTTATGGTGAAAGTAAGAAATACCATTACCGACTTGGTCAAATAAGACTGATTTGACTTCATTGATTCTGGGTTGACTCTCATTAAAACAGGATAGGTGTTATAACTTATGCAACATACATGTACATGCATGCATTTTCACTGATAAAACATAAAAGGCTAATTAAATAATCAGATGAACTGAGACAATCACATTCTGATGCAAATTAAATAATCTTATACCGGTAACTTAAATACACAATACAAGTTACATGTATTAATCTAAATGCAGGTAAACAACGTGTTGTTTTATATCCAAATGAGAGTCCGAGCTTACTCGTCTGTGTTCTCGCTTCTTGAAGGCCGATCTTGTGGCCGATTGTTTTGAAACAATCTGACTTTCAGTTGTTCATTCAGTTCTCCGTTCATTCGCTTCTTTCACGTAAGGGCAAGATGGCAGCAATATCCAGTGGAGAAATCAGACGGCTAGTCCACTCATTCTCCATTTTCTCCATACTGAGTACTCCACCATTACTGCTCGGCTCAGGCAATTACTAAAACCCGGGACAGGACATCACTGGTTTTAGCAACAACCGCGGGGAGGTCACTGCCTGAGTGATATGTTCCGTCCCGGGTTTTACCAACAACCCTCAGCTCACACTCCGGGAGAACTGGTGCAACTGAACTTACTTTCCTTTTTTTTTAAATAAAATAAAAACTTTCCTTTTCTTGCAGTTTTCTTTTTCTTTAATTGTTGGTACTGCACTCTCTTTCAATACGGCCTTACAGCCAACGCTCCTCAACAGATCAGAGGTCTCGTACGAATCTTCAGTAAAATGTGCAGAGCAGAGGAAAGACCACTTCGTAGGCGCCCAATGTGCCCGTGAACTTCTTGCAAAACGCGTCCAAATCTTTGCAGTTTGAACATTCTTGGGCCATGAATGCAACATAAATCCATCTTCTGTCGTGTTGCTGCACTGGCGAGCAACACATCTAGGTGGCATGGCGATAAATTAGCTCAAAATGGAGGATTGGAGTTGCAGTCAGCTCTGTGCTTTAGTATAGCAGAAATGGTGATGAGGCTGATAGACTTCCTACTGTGACGTTACGGACGTCAAGGTCATTCACTCAGATTGCTACCTATATGAATCATTTTAATTGTAAAAATTACTATATTAGATTTATTGTTAATGCTTAAAACTATTCCTGTGCCATTCTTGAGGTCTCAAGGCATTTATAAACGAAAGTGAGGCCATGGTTCTGTGTATCTCCTTTAATGTTTGAGTCCACCATCAGGAGAACACTGAACAACAATGGTGTGCATGGCAGGGTTGCAAGGAGAAAGCCACTGCTCTCCAAAAAGAACATTGCTGCTCGTCTTCAGTTTGCTAAAGATCACGTGGACAAGCCAGAAGGCGATTGGAAAAATGTTTTGTGGACGGATGAGACCAAAATAGAACTTTTTGGTATAAATGAGAAACGTTATGTCTGGAGAAAAGAAAACACTGCATTACAGCATAAGTACCTTATCCCATCTGTGAAACCTGGTGGGGTGGTGGTAGTATCATGGTTTGGGCCTGAATGTTTAAAGAAGAATGGTTAAAGAATGGTTAAAGAAGAATAAAGTTAATGTTTTGGAAATGGCAAAATCAAAGTCCTGACCTTAATCCAATCGAAATGTTGTGGAAAGACCTGAAGTGAGCAGTTCATGTGAGGAAACCCACCAACATCGCAGAGTTGAAGCTGTTCTGTACAGAGGAATGGGCTAAAATCCCTCCAAGCCGGTGTGCAGGACTGATCAACAGTTACTGGAAATGTTTAGTTGCAGTTATTGCTGCACAAGGGGGTCACACCAGATACTGAAAGCAAAAGCTCACATACTTTTGCCACTCACAGATATGTAATATTAGATCATTTTCCTCAATAAATAAATGACCAAGTATAATATTTTTGTCTTATTTGTTTAACTGGGTTCTCTTTATCTACTTTTAGGACTTGTGTGAAAATCTGATGATGTTTTAGGTCATATTTATGCAGAAAGTTCTAAAGGGTTCACAAACTTTCAAGCACCACTGCAGGTAAGTCAGATTGTATGCAGATCTGTTTGTACGTAGTCTAGCAAGGTTACAGTTCGCAGAATGAGGATGTCACAGCAGCACTACTTGTATCAGGGATATAAATATGAAAAGTTGCCTCCCACCATTCAGTCATATAGGAGTACAACAGCTGTTCACTCTTCCCTTGCTGCTTATCAGCAGCATCAGTATTATCTTTCTGCCTCTACTTTTTTGTTAGAGAAATGGAATTTCACATTTTTTTCATATAAACTTTTAATGAAATAATCTCCAGCCAGGGGCAACTTCAAGTCTTACTCGCTATGCAGAGTTTCCATGTCTTGTGCCCAAATTATGTCAGAGCATTGCAGGAAATGATCGGGGGGGATTTTTCTGGTTAAAATATTTTCAATGGCAGCATCCATGAAATCGTCCATGATGGGGGAATTCTGCATAGAAACTGACTTTCGGAGATGGATATCTTAGTTGTGTGAGCTCCTCATTTTCAATTATTATATCGTCAGTTTATATCATAATTTATCTTCATAACTGTATTTGAACCATGTGCTTTCCTTTCCTTTAATTGAAATACTTTAAAATATGTCTAAACTCAAAATGTGGTGTAAACGGTTAACATCTCTCACTTCTTCTCCAGATAAGGTTCATGATGAACAAAATCAAAGTTGATTTGGCAAATTCCACTGAATTTGGGTATTTTACTAACAGTTCAGTAGCTTGTTAGCATTATGCTAACATTACTTACAGTACAGGAGAGAAATGTGGATTTTCTTTGTATTCATATTGATGATTTCAATCAACCATGAATATTACAATGTGCATGCACTCTACAACTAATTTGCATTTAGTAATGCCCACAAAATGCCATTAAAGGCAAAGTTCACAGAATTCATAAGTATGTTATGTCATTAGTGTATAATTACCTGCAACTACGACTCCCTGTGTTTTTGTAAGCTTAGAATCAACCTTTATATCTACATAGGCAGCGGGTTCACTTTGACAGAGCCACCATGTTGTGGTGCTACAGTAGCCCAGAATGGACAAACCTATAGAGAGTGCCTTCTGCATTCTCTGTTTTTACAAGTGGCAGCATGAATCCAGAAGGAAGGGCCAGAAGGAAGATGAAGAAGAATAAAGAAGTTTTTACTGGTGCTGGCTAACAAGTTTGAGAACCCAAATTTTGAATAATGGAGGATCATAATTAGAATTTAGCAGAAGAAAAAGCAAGGGAGTGTGCATGTATTCGAAGTACACCACATCTGACAGCCACCATACATTCTAATACACATGTGGAAAGGGAGGGGTGAGGTAGAAGCTTTCAGTTGGTTGCAATCAACTGAATCCTCCATAGTGGACCTTTAAATGTGCAGTACCTCTTTAAGTATGAATATGAAGTTGCACATAGGAGGTTCTTTTTGTCATTGAATATACTTGGAAAAACAAATCAGATTCATTAATTTATTAATTAATTATTGAATAAAAGCCTGATCTGGTTTAGAGTAGCAGTATAACTCAGGCATTAATATAAAATACTAAGACAATTACAAATATTATTAAACACAGTCATAATAAAAATGTTGAGAGTGACATGATGAGAGAGATAAAGAAGAAACCAAATATAACCAAAGGGAAAGGTAGTACAGGATTTTTTGCTGTTGTTGAAAATCTTTAAAATATTATTTTGTAGTCAAGGGGAAATCCTGTAAAATATGTCTCCTGAACTGACAACCTTATAATAGTAATTAAAGCCCCGCCCAAACTCCAAGTAAGTTCAGACCGCAGGCAGTTCTGAGGAAATCTTTTCATCTTTTATGAAAAGCTCATTTAGGCAAGCTAGCACGCTACCATCAGCCTTGGAGATACCTGAAGCACTGCAAAGAGTGGAGTGGGAGTGGCAGTCACACTGATATGCAAAAAAAAAGTGATTTTATTCTCATAATATTTCAGTAAGATTGAAAAGCAGTAGATATGGTAATTACACCCTTTGGTGTCAGCTATGTTCCAAACCATATCCTATTATATAAAAGGCAAAAGCTTCTGAACGTCAGACCTGACTGGAATCTCACTGGTGGTCAGATGAGATAAAAACGTTGCCCATGAACACTATCGGCATGTTTGGTGAATAAAGCCCCCAATCCCACTGCAAAACACGGAGGTGGATCATGGATTAGTTTCAGATGAATGATATCTTGAATTAGGCCAGGATACTTTAGACCAAACCCCTTTATTATTTTTTTTTAATGAAGGAGTTCAATAATTCTGGAGTTGGCTGTATTTATAATTTTGATAAGAAAGTCCCAAGTGTCATAGATTCAGGTACGGAGAGTGCAGTAGATTTAACAACCTCAGTAAGACCAGTGAAATGTGTGTCAGGTGAAGTGTGTTAAAACAGTTGTTTGTTTTTGCAGCTTTAATCTGGATATCAGTGTGGATGATCCTGGAGGTTCTAAGTGCATCAGGGTCGATCTACATCCATTATAACTTTGTGAAAAATATGAAAGGTAAGTACCAGTACTGTTTTATTACTTTTTATTGGTAATGGAGATGCTTTTCCACTGGATGACCCTCACATGGTTTCACATAGGAAATAATTTAATATATAGATTGAGGCCCTGCCTAAAAGTGGAGCTCCCATCTGTTTCTGAGTTGTAGAATTTTCTTACATCATAGCCAACCTCTTTTGTTTTATTTTTCTACCATTATAGTTACTATACTGTTTCCTTATGTTGCATAAAATGTCGAGCGATAACAGTGACAAGTTACTCACTACTATACTGTCCCGACTACTACTCTACTGGTGTTGGGTTTCCTGTGGTGGCAGACACGCGCACACAGGACCGAAACCATCAGAAAACAACTCGATGGGTTTCTTTATGTCTCCACACTCTGTGCCTATGGGGCCCCACTAATATGAAGATTTAAAATTTAATTACAGATCGGAGTGTAGTTCAGTTAAAGGTTAAACTGGTTTCCGTGGTGAGTAAATACTGATAGAGCTTGTTTTGGTGTGGGGATGTTCTAAAGCAGCTCATCTAGAATGACGAATCCGCATGACTTGCAGTTGCTGCTCTCTAACAGCTCCAATACAGCTAGTCAGCCGTTTGGCCCAGAACACGACACATTGGGAGTTTGTCATTTTAATCTTCGGCTCTGGGTCCATCTTAGAAACTCACTGCGCTCGCGAGATCATTTGCTCTCTGGCGTCATTTCTGTGGATTGAGCGGGACAGAAACCGCCCCTCCCCCACACACCAAAATCATAGGGGACATACTTTCTTATTTTGAACACAGAATGGCAAATTTCGCCGAAAAATAAGGGAAATATATAAAGATTTCAAGGTCTTTGGTTGAAATTTTTACCCTCGTGGGCCAAGTTGCAACAGGAGCCAAACCGTGCAGGCGATATTAAAGCTAAGCTAACGGAGCATGCACAGTGCACAGGCAGCCTTTTGCCACCACTTTACCATCAGCTGCCCTGTCGCTAGTATATTTCTGTTTTCTTTCCTTGTCCATACCGTTTGAATTGATCAGTATAACTGGTTTCATAAGCCATGCTCGGCATTAATCACTGTTTGCCATCACTTCATTTTCATGCATTTAACTGTGCTGTGGGGAGAGCGGGGAAAGGCCCAGTGCCATTTTTGGATACCAAATGTTTATCATGTCTCGTTCAAAATGCTCATTGTCATTTACATCTCTCATCTGTGTTAACTTTGTCTAATATCAAGAAATGCAAATGTACACACAGGCTGTGAAAAACACTCGTTTATTGAGGTTTTTCACCCACGTGACCAAGTCATGTGAGGCTGCCATTTTGGACGTCACGGCTCGAATCAGTTTGAATGCGAGGAAGGCGACAAACGAAAAACATAAAAGAAAAAGGAGCGAGATGCAGAAAACACCTTCACTATCCAGCGACGTAGGGCATTTACAGGGCAAGCAGAGGGAGAGGTATTTGCAAAATTTGAGGTTAGCAGGCTTAGAGAACGACATTTACCTGCTTCCACCAGGACTGTTCACTGACGTACGGAAGTACACGAAGCCCTCGTCTTTACCTGACTTCGGCCCACATGATCTGTATACCTACCGCTATGTCGTTAAAAACCCATCGCCATACACAGGTATTGATCTGAAAGCGTATAAGAGTTTGGATACCTACAAATATTTTGTGTCAGGCTGGGTAACATGCCTACATCAGCGGGTCGTCCCTGGAGCCGGTGGTCGCCATCTTATTACAGCTAAGGTTTGTTCACATTTTCATTTACTTTCGGTCCTCAGGATAAACAAAATGTTATTAAATATCATTGAAATAACTTCTTAGTCCGTTGAGACATGGCCCGTTATAAATTTGCTGTTGCCAGGCAATGACCAAGAACTGTATTATTAGGGTTGGTGTCTGTGTTGTAGCAGTGTAGCAGCTAGCTATTAGCACTAGCTAATGTCAACAACATCATAGCTGGTATGTTACTGTAGCAATGTTTACGTTCAGTCATTTGGATGACTGTTAAAACCTTTCAGTCTCAATTTTTTCCTTTACTGTATTTACTAGTTTACTGTAATTATGATCCGGCAGCTATTTACACTGGATCCAGTGTAAATAGCTGCCGGAGCGCGCTCCGGCTTGCTCCCCCTCAAATTAAGCAGCGCGCTTAATTTGAGGGGGAGCAAGCCGGAGCGCACTCCGGAACCTCGGCCGGAGCACTCCGGGAGCAAGCCGGAGTGTGCTCCGGAACCTCGGCTGGAGCACTCCGGGAGCAAGCCGGAGCGCGCTCTGGAACCTTGGCCGGAGCACTGCGGGAGCAAGCCGGAGCGTGCTGCTTAATTTGAGGGGGAGCAAGCCGGAGCGCGCTCCAGCAGCTATTTACACTGGATCCGGTGTAAATAGCTGTCGGATCATAATTACAGTAAACTAGTAAATACAGTAAAGGAAAAACTTGAGACTGAAAGGTTTTAACAGTCATCCAAATGACTGAACGTAAACATTGCTACAGTAAGCTATGATGTTGTTGACATTAGCTAGCTTGACCTTCAAAATGGCGGACACCGGGGCGTCACGTGACCCTGTGACGTCAGGTGAAAAACCTCAATTGAGTAAAACTTTGTGATGACATTTCCGTATTCACTTTACTCACCCGCATTCAAACTCCGCTACTTCTGGGTTTACGTGGGGAACCCGAGGGACTGTACCACTTGGGTCAGATAGAGGGGTTTCATGGGTTGAACCATTTTGACAGGGGTGGGATTTATAGCAAAATGTTTTGAAAGCAAAAGATAGAGGATTCATGAAAACACTGAGTGGATTCAGGTCAACTTGTCAGATCCCGAAGGATTTCGCAGTGATTTCAAAATTAACATCACTATTTAGAATTAAATTCCTACAACTCATCATTTCTATTAATTCATTTTTTACCCGTTTTCTTTCTCTTTCAGCTTGTGGCTTTTCTTGTGAAAGATTTCTTGGCCTTTCTCTCGCTCTTTCACCGCTTCTTTCCTTTTCTTCCTCTGGCAAAACTCTCTTTCACTTCCCGAGTTTCACTTCATCTTTCTCTCCTTGGTTCACTTGTTCTGACATCTTTTTAAAGTTTGTATTAAAGTGTGTAAACTGTAAAGTGATGATTATTGTATTGTGCTGTTTGAGTTGTTCTCGGTGGAAAAACCCGATAAATATGAAATTATCTGCAGACAAAAATAAGTAGTTATGTAGGTGCGCTCGCTCTTCTAGGTCCGGCCAAAATCAAACAGCCAATCAGAATCGCGAGGGGCGGGGACGGACACGGCTGGGATCTCGTGTGTCCATGAAGAATCAACTCAATGGGTTTCCAGCTTTTCTTTAGTATGGAGCTCTGCTATAATTGTTTTATTTAAAGCTGAATGTAACATAGTTGATCAGCAAGCTCAGAGGAAGAAGCAAACAATCGGACAGTACAAAAGCATGACCATGTGTTTTAGCATTAAATGTGTTTTTACTATAGTTTTGTGGTGAATTATTTGTTCACTGAAAATTCAGGTAACAGCAGTGTCATGATTACACTTGTGTAAAAATGTTTGTGTGCTTTTCTCATTTTGTAGAACGTGACGCATTGACGTGTGTGATTGCATTCCTCCACATCTTGACTGTGATGACACTGTTTACAAGACTAAAGAGTCTAACAGGTATTCATGACATTTCTGATCCTTTTCACATCTTTTTTATTTTGACAGCATGATTTAAAAATCAAATCCATTCAAAGGATTTGATGGTTAAAGCAAATTAAAATGTTTTACAACGGCGGCATGGTGGTGTAGTGGTTAGCGCTGTCGCCTCACAGCAAGAAGGTCCGGGTTCGAGCCCCGTGTTCAGCGAGGGCCTTTCTGTGTGGCGTTTGCATGTTCTCCTCGTGTCTGCATGGATTTCCTCCGGGTGCTCCAGTTTCCCCCACAGTCCAAAGGCATGCAGGTTAGGTTAACTGGTGACTCTAAATTGACTGTGAGTGTGAATGGTTGTCTGTGTCTATGTGTCAGCCCTGTGATGACATGGTGAATTGTCCAGGGTGTACCCCGCCTTTTGCCCGTAGTCAGCTGGGATAGGCTCCAGCTTGCCTGCGACCCTGTAGAACAGGATAAAGTGGCTAGAGATAATGAGATGAGATGAGATGAGATGAGATGAGATGTTTTACAACATAAGAAAATGAGTTACATTAGTTTATATCACTGGATTTTCACAGATGCCTTTAAAAGGTAACTGTAAACACATTCATAAACATCACTGTTGGTATCTGTTTCCAATGATCATCAACAAAATCAACGTTATGTAAATAAATGTACAGTATGTCCTTGGTTAATGGGGAACATCTGATTGCAGATTTCAAAAAAACAAAACAGAATTTCATATTCATTTGACGAGTTCCAATTTTCCTGTTTAAACACACAGCCTCGATGTGACAGCGAATGAATTTCACTCAGCGGTGCTCTTAATTAACATGCACAAAAATATATTCCTGGCCCGTAGCCAGGGGGGATCGGAGGGTTCGTTCGATCCCCCCGACACACAAGCCCCTCAAGATTACTCAAGATTTATTCATTTGTTCATGTCCGATGAATATACATTGATTCACATTTAAATTTACAATATCAAATCCAGACTAATCAAAAAAGAAAAGTAGACTAAGTGAGGACGAGTTACAAAAACGGGTTCATTTCTCCTATGTTTATGTTTACACGTTTTGTTCAGACTGCTTTACACCCCAATCCAGTGGGTGGCGGTAATGCCCCCATTAGACCCCTTTCACTGACGTCACCCGAAACCGGAAGTAAACAAACCCTGCGCCATATTGGAAGACCAAGAAACTCGTGATTAGGGGGAAATAACGGCAGCGTGCGGAATTTAAACCCACGAGGCACTTGGTTCATCAAAAACCTACAATGGTAAACTTTTGTGTTGTGTTAGGGTGTTCCAACAAAGCTGATGGGAAAGGTGAAAAGAAGTCTTTCTTCAGAATACCAGCTGTGACTGAGACACAAGCAAACCAAGGAGCTTTCTGCCGGGAGACAGAGAGAGGATTTAGCTGCTTTATGCAGAGCGGATCTGAATACTTCAAGTCTATTTTGTTACTGGTAAGTCACTAGGCTAGAGTGTTGTAGAACATTTTTTTAAATGTTTACTGAATAAAAACATCCTTAATTTTATCAAATATACTCTACTCTATATTTCATTTCTTTCTTTTGTTTTAATTTTCCTTCCTCCATCCCTCTTTGGATTTTAAATATAGTTTTTCCCCATGTCCAAATAATTCAAATATATATAAATAAAAACAGATAAGTAGTAAATTAAAAATAAATTATGAAATAAAAAAAAAAAAATCCACTCTCCCTTGCCCCGAGTCTTATCATATGGGTCAAACCCATCAATCACAGCCAGTTTCTCCACATACCGTGCTCTTTCTGCAGCTGGTAATGTGCTCACATAACCAGAATTATCAGCCATCGTGTCACTTTACTCTTGCTCGTACTGTGTTTTATATTGTATGTATGTATGCATGTACTTGGTCTTCCAATATGGCGCCCTAGCACAATCTCGTGGTACGGTGACGTCACGCAGTAGCCCTCTATAAAAGAAGATAAAGACAGAAAACGCAAGAAATCTGCTGCTACTTTGTCCCAAAATATTGGCGCCATGTTCCAAAAAAGGGCCAAAATGTACCCATTTTGGTCCTTTTTTGGAACATGGCGCCAATATTTTGCTGAGTGCAGGACTTTGTTTTTCTTTTGTTTACAACAGTAGTGGTAGATCGATCTGTCAGAGTGATCAGTGGGGGTGGGGGGTAGCGTCAGCCCGTCCGTCAGTGACACGCACACACAGGGATGAGTTAGGTGGCTCGATGGCTAGGTACTAGTAGCGTCGGACCTGGGGCTGCTTTTATTTTTTTTTTCAGCTTGGGAAATTGGAGCTGTGGTGTGGTGTGAAGACAGTAAAATGCGAGACTTTAAGAGCACGTGTTTTTCAGTCGTCATGGTAACATGGCATCATGGTAACATGACGCCCTGTCAGTGGTTTGGCATTTGGATCAGAGTGAAAAGAAACGTGTGCACTAGCTGAAAAATGAAAATGTTCAGACCAGTGTGTGTGAAAACACCCACTGTTGCTGCATTTGGGCATTTTTAAATCAATTGTCCTTATAGGGCTGTGCGATATTATTTCAATCTCAGGATTACTTGAAACATTTATCTCAATTAGAAATTATTGTTGTTTTTTATGCTAAAGCATGGGCAGATCAGGAGTGTTCTGATGCCATAAACAACAACTGAAGTGAGCAACAGAGACAGACAACAACAGACAGACAATGAAGGAGAGCAACAACAGACAGACAATGAAGGAGAGCAACAACAGACAGACAGGAGGGGAGAGCAACAACAGACAGACAATGAAGGAGAGCAACAACAGAGACAGACAATGAAGGAGAGCAACAACAGAGACAGACAATGAAAGAGAGCAACAACAGACAACTGAGGTGAGCAACAGAGACAGACAATGAAGTCACAGCACAGTTGTAGGAAGATAACAATAATAAGTTAGACAACAGAGAACTTATAACGAATAAAAAAATGTCTAAATTAGAAGATTTGAAGTGTGCTCGTGTATTTGGGGGGTACGGGAGTAGGGGGCCAGATGAAGTCCACTTTTGGGGAAAAAAGACCCCCCCCCCCCCCCCCCTCCACAATGCTGGCTACGGGCCTGTATTCACTACTTTGCGATATACTAAATTGTAAATCCTCCAGGGCATCTCCCCTCTGTAACAGGTCAAATATAATTAGCATTTGCTTCCTTGTAGTAGCGGAGCTCCCAGCGGAGCATCATACCTAAGAAAAAATGGTAAACCCATCGAGTTGATTTTTTTGTGGTGTGTACGTGTACCACCAGTCATGCACACCGCCTAGTGGCCAGTGTTAGTAATTACCAGTCATACACACCGCCTAGTGGCCAGTGTTAGTAATTACCAGTCATACACACCGCCTAGTGGCCAGTGTTAGTAATTACCAGTCATACACACCGCCTAGTGGCCAGTGTTAGTAATTACCAGTCATACACACCGCCTAGTGGCCAGTGTTAGTAATTACCAGTCATACACACCACCTAGTGGCCAGTGTTAGTAATTACCAGTCATGCACACCGCCTAGTGGCCAGTGTTAGTAATTACCAGTCATACACACCGTCTAGTGGCCAGTGTTAGTAATTACCAGTCATACACACCGTCTAGTGGTCAGTGTTAGTAATTACCAGTCATACATACCGCCTAGTGGCCAGTGTTAGTAATTACCAGTCATACACACTGCCTAGTGGTCAGTGTTAGTAATTACCAGTCATACACACCGTCTAGTAGGGATGGGAATCTTCATAATCAAAGCGATACGATACGCATCTCGATACACTGCCAACGATTCGATACATTCAAGATTAATGAAATTGCCAGTGCTAAGATGCGATACGATTCTCCCGCATGCTGCGATACGGTGCGATACAGTACGATTTAATTCTAATACAATGCGGTCCAGTGCGATACGATGCGATTCGATACGATGCAATGCAGAAGAAAAGTGCACCATGGAATACAGAGTAGTTCAAGTTATGGCACTTGAAGCATTAAAGCTGTGCCTTTTATTTTGAAACACAGGAAGTACAACATAAAGTGCTTACAGGTCTCTCTGGAACTGTAGTACAAGTATAACCTTAAACAAAAATTAAGATTCCTCTTTAGTGCATGTTGTAGAACAACTCAAGACCTACATAATACTATGTTTCCAGGTTAAGCTTTCAAAAGTGCATTAAGTTTATACAGGAGGTAAAACAAATAAAATGGGCTACTAAAAAAAAAGATTGAGGCCAGGAGATTCCATCCAATATAACAACTTAAAAAACATTAACAAAGGGACTCATTGCATTTTCCTCCAAATGTAAAATGATTCACAATTATGAACAAATGGGAATAACAAGAGAGCAACAGTTCAGGCTACTGAATTCAAACATTTAACCCAGATGGGTCTTTTTCAAGTTCTTTTTAAGAAAGATCAATTGATCAACATGGTCAGGGTGCAAGAGACTTCGTTGTGCAGTAACAATATTGCCTGCTAAACACACGCTCAGAGGACACGCTCGTTGCTGGGATGGACAAGTAATCTTTGGCTAAAGATGAAAGGAGTGGTAGGTCTGCCTGCTTTTTCCACCACTGCAACACATCACCGCCTAGTTCTAAAGGATCTCTCTCTCTGTATTTTAAAATTTCATCCTTAGCTTTCTCCCTTGTGGTCTTCATTGGTGTTCTTGTGGTGACAAACTCTCCAAACAGCTGGTCCATGGCAGTCTTCTTTTTGGGAGAAGGCAAGACATCATCATCTATAGAGGACATGTGCAAGATTATTAGTGTTGAACAATACGAGCAGTCAACACAGCACAACACAACACACTGTTTAACAATAATAACATGCATACATGTGCATTACATACATCAACAACATCTTAAACTGTTGTGCTGTATTAAAAAGATCCGCATTTATCTTTTCAGATAAAAGATAAATCTTTTATGTATTTTAAATGAACAGTCTACTACTCAAGCACAGTGAAAACAAACCTCTTCTTTCTTCTATGCTGGGGCTTCTATCACCTCCTCCTTCAGCTGCCCCTCCTTCATCCAGTGCCCCTCCTTCATCCAGTGCACATCTGCCTTCCGTCTGACAATCCATATCAAAGTCAAATTGTATATTATTGTCAAAAATCTATGTAACAAGTGTTTGCACAGAAGATTGATAAGAGACATTGACAATCTTACACACACACAGTGCTGTAAAGAAATACAACATAAATATTCCTTATTTAGATTTCATTCAACTAAACATTAGACAACGACCAAAATTAATTAAGGTATTGAGCTAGTGTGTGTGTGTGTGTGTGTGTGAGAGAGAGAGTGAGTGAGTGATGAGGGTAATAAATAGTCACATTCTATGATTTAAAATAAAATAAAAAAAATAATATATTACCTTTTCGTTCATCTTCACCACCTCTGCTGCTATTTTCACAAAGATGAGATCTCTGGAGTCGACGTCATCAAGGAAAGTCAGGTCTTTGAATCGGGGATCGAGGGCCGATGCATTGTTGAGGAGTTCTTGGTGCTCCACGTAACGATCGGAAAAATCCTGTCGGAAGCGCTGCTTCATCTCTGCGATGATTGGCATGTCGGTGTTGTCTTCCGAGAAGTGTTTGTCGAGTTTGGCCTGTATGGGGGCGATCATTGAGCTGGTTGGGCTTTTTTCCTCACTTAAAAGTGTAGTGGCCACTTTCACTGGGGACATCAACTGTATGATCTCTTGGATGAGTCTCATGTCGTCCTCGTTCACATCGGTTGCAGCCAGGCCTTCTCCCCTCCTGATCCTCCTGGATAGCATAGCGTTCAACAGGGCAGGCTGTTGCTCCCAAAATCTCTCGAGCATGTCCACTGAGCTGTTCCACCTTGTGCAGACATCATGGATAAGCTTGTGGTTGGGTAGGTGTAGCTGGGACTGAATTTCCTGTAGAATTTCGACTGCTTGTGGGCTTCTGTGGAAATACGTCACCACCTTCCTCACCTTTACCAACAGTTCAGACACCCTGTCCATCTTGAGGGCCTTTTGCGAGGCCAAATTTAATGTGTGGGCTACGCATCTGACGTGGGGCGTAAGATCTGCGCCAGCTCCGGCCACGACCATATTCCTTGCGTTGTCCGTAACCAAGGCAGGGTTTTTATCTGCGATGTTCCACTTGCGGAGGACATTTTTCAGCAACGCTGCTAGGTTTGCCCCGGTATGAGACTCATTAAATACCCGTGTTTGCAGGACATGAGACTGCAAGTCCCATTCCTCGTTCACGTAGTGTGCCGTGACTGTAATATATGAATCAGTGGCACAAGATGTCCATCCGTCTACCGTTATTGACACCCTCTGAGCACGGCTCATTGAGTCGACAACATCCATCTTTACTTTCTCATAAAGTGCAGGGACTATCTTGTCAGAAAACACTTTCCTGTCGGGTATGCTATACCTCGGCTCCAACACCTCAAGCAGGTACTTGAATCCCTCGTTTGCGGTAATGCTGTATGGCTGGATGCTTTTGCAGAGGAAGAAAGATAAGGCGTCTGTGATGGATTTTGCCCTGGGAGAATTGTTTGCCAGAGGTGACAGAAAAAACTGGAGTAATCTTGGCTCACGTGAAGGTGTTGCAGCACTGCTAGCTGTCGCTGACGTAGCCGGGGACTGGGGGATGTTGTGTCGCCGCTTCAGGTGTGCAGCCAAATTCGTTGTGCTGCCTGTGTATCTTATCTCTGCACGGCAGAGTTTACATATGGCCGTTGTCTTGTCCAGCTCTCCCCCTCGCTTGTAGAACCCGAAATCTTTCCATACGTTAGACTTGAAACCCACCACCGAATGAACAATGTCTGTTTTGTCTTCCTCCATGTTAACCGCTATCTGGCTGACTTTCCGCCTCTATCCTATTCGAAAGCTAGGTTGGACCCGCCTATTCGCGCGAGACTTGAGCCGAGACTTGAGTAGGAGAGAGATAGAGAGATGAAACCCAGAAATACCAGACCCTTTTCTAAACTGTTATGTTATAATTTATTCATTATATGTATTAAATTAAGATATTAATCGGTTTATATCGATGCAGACAGTTTAGATACGATGCATCTCAAGTTTATGTGCGGTTTTTTCCGATGCGACGTTTGCAAATCGATGCAACTGCATCTTAACAGGTCGTATCGATTTTCCGATGTGCATCGGTGAATCTTCCCAAGCCTACCGTCTAGTGGTCAGTGTTAGTAATTACCAGTCATACACACCGCCTAGTGGTCAGTGTTAGTAATTACCAGTCATACACACCGCCTAGTGGCCAGTGTTAGTAATTACCAGTCATACACACCGCCTAGTGGCCAGTGTTAGTAATTACCAGTCATACACACAGCCTAGTGGCCAGTACTAGCCAGTAAAGAAATAAAACAAAAGAGACTGGCTATGATATAAGAAAATTCTACAACCCAGAAACAGATGGGAGCTCCGCTTTTAGGCAGTACCTAAATCTATATATTACAATTTAAGCTGAAAGAATATGGTGTTGTGAAGCGTCTGGTTTTGTCAATTGCACAGAAGGATCCTGAACCGTTTGTACCACGAATGCAGAAAAGCGTTTTACTAGGGTACTTCAAAAAGTTCTTGGCCTCACCCAGAAAACTTCAATGCACTTGGTACACCAATGTTCAAGCTTCACTATCCTTTCATGGAAGAAGGTCACATCTTGAGCCTCCAGAGCCTCTTCAACAGCATGGATAACTTCATCATTGCTCTGAAAATGGTGACCACACAATTACGATTTGAGTTTGGGAAACAGATAGAATTCAGACAGTGCCAGGTCGGGTGAGTAAGGTGCATGGGGCAACAAGCAAAGCCACATTTGGCTGCTTCTGCTCCTGCCACCTGTGCTGTGTGGACAGGCACATTGTCCTGGAGCAACAGCGCACCAGCTTGAAGCGTTCCTTTCCTTTTCTCTTTGATTGCTTCTTTCATTTGGGTTTTTGTGGACAGTGAGATAAGGGTTTACAGTTATGCCCCAAAATGGGAGTTATGCCCCTTATTTCTGGGTGAGGCTGAGAACTATTTGAAGTACTTGTGAGATGCTGGAATATTAAGCAGCATATAGATGTATATGACATCAGTCCTGAATAATTGTAAAATAATTTTACTTTTTATCAGAAATTACAATAATTTCACCACTGCTCGGGTGAATTCTCAAGTCAGAAGATGTTGATTGAGTTTCTATTTCAGTACAGACCTGAGTATTTGTGGCTGTAATATAAATGTTTATATTAATGCACTCATTGTAATACTGAAAGTTTTTGTTTCTATAGTAACAGCTCATTCAGAAGTGGAAGCTCCAGTGTTATTTAACAAAGAAAAGCATATCATTGTCGATATGGTTTTCTGTGAGGAGACATTTCTTTAACATTCATGGAAGGAGACTCAAGTAGGTGCTTTGTAACAGTCACTAAGTTTTCAGTAATGATATAGGAGCCAAACATAATGCTATATGAGCTATGCATAGTCTTTCCCTTACCAGTTTCTTTTCTCCTACCTTGAAGTTGATGAGAAAAAAAACCCCGTCATGTTAAAAAGAAAAAAGGGGAAAAAGAAAAGAACCCCACCCCCACCCCAGAAATTGGAAACTCCTCTATTCTGGAGATGATTCTCATGAATTTTTCATAAGTGATTTTAACCACAGTCATGTGAAAAAGTGAGCGCACCCTCAAACAATTCTATGTTTAAATTTATATACAAATTGTGTGGTCTTCACCAGCTTCTATAAGCAAATAAATAACCTCAGGTGACAACAGAAAAACACAATAGATTTCATTTTGTAGTAATTTTTTCCCCAAAATGTAAAGCAACATTCAGAAACGATACAGGTGGGAAAAAATAAGTACACCCTTTCTACTTCCACAATCAGTAAGAGAGTAATTAGCAGCCAGGAGTTATTAATGAAATTCACAAGATTAGTTAATCATCAAGAAGTGTAAATACCTCTATAAAAAGCATAACATTTGGTAGTTTAGGGTTGAGGAACACTCAGTGCAGAATGGAGTGAGAGATCGACAGATGAATCAGTGCAATTTCTGAAGTGACGCAGAAGCTGTAACTGTCTGTTTTGGTGAAGAGAGAACAGAGTCAAAAGGCATTCCTACATCCTGTCCTCACCTATGGCCACAAACTGTGGGTAATGACCAAAATAACAAGATTGCGGACATAAGCGACAGAAGTGAGTTTTCTCTGAAGAGTGTCTGGGCCTTAGAGACAAGGTGAGGAACTCAGACATTCAGGAGGGGCTCAGAGTAGTGTCCCTGCTCTTCCACATCAAAAGGAACCAGCTGAGGTGATTCAGGCATCTGTCTAGGATGCCTCTTGAATACCTCCTAGGTGATGTGTTCCGGGCTTATCCAAACAGGAGGAGACCATGTGGCAGACCCAGGACACGCTGGAGAGATTGACTGGCTTGCAAAAGCATCTCTGTCCCCCTAGACATTCTCAAGGAACGTCTCAAATTCTCATAATGAGATTATAATACAACAAATATAACATTTTAAAATATTTTTCTAGATGTTTTCCTTATTCAACTTTAAATCATATTTACTGACATAATTTTACTGACATATTAAAGATGTATTTATTCACGTTTCTTTAGTCTACATTCTCTGTTTTTTAAGGTAAATGTTTGTGTTTAAAGGAAGTGGTTTAAACACTAGACTCTACTGAAAAACCTCTCTTGGAGTGAACAGAATTCCAGAATTTTTGAGCATATTAGGATGGTTTGCTCAAGTGATGCGCTCCTTAATATCAATTTGAATATCAAGGTCTTTTTCTATTATACATATGTAATAACATGTGAGTTTCACACTTGCGTATGACATGGTGTGAGAATTATCCATCCAACTGGACTCAGAATCAAACCCAGACTTCTAAAGAAAGTAGTAATTAATTTGACCTTGTAAGTCCTTAATTTTAATATCGAGCATTATAATTTGTGACAGGACACACTTATTTTATAATTTGTAAAAATTGAAAGATAATTACAGGTCTGAATATGCGTCATACACGAGGCAGGAAAAGTCAAAATTCAAGGCCATCTAGTTAAAGACTCACAAGCCTAAACAATGTGATTGATATCTCAGAAAGGAAAGTCCAGCAAGCTTGGTGTACTGGTGAGGGGAGCTTGAACATCTGAATATTCATTACAGGTGCCGGACAGGACAGTGTGTTGTGGTTACAAATGCCTCTTCTCCTACACTGATAGGATAACAGTTAGAATTATTTATGTTCTACATAGACTTTCTGTTTTGTAAAATGCTGCTTTCTTTGGCCAAACATTTGCATCTTGAATGTTCATTGCACTGCTTGTATCTAATCATTTAGGGTGGTTTTATCATTCATGAGTAGTTCTGAGAACTTTAATGGGTTAGACAGCTAGAAATTTGGTGTCCATGTGCACTGGTGTGAATGTCATGCTGAAAGGGTCGGATTTTGACCAGTATCAATTGGCTCAAAAATCTTTCATATATGTCATGAATGTGATCAGATTATTATTGGTGTGCAGGTTTGGAGGTGGCACTAGCGTATTATTATTTATACAAAATTGGAAAATGTGTAATGGATTGCATAGAAGGGAGCAGATTTTTTCTATTATTATTGCAGACTTCTTACCATTGATATAAATTCACTGATTTTGCTTTTACACTTCCAGAATCTGGCTCCAGAAACACTAGGACACAATGACATAAATTATTTTTTGTTGAAGTACACTGCCATATCTCAATCAAAAATATATTAGAAGTAAAATCGGGCCATAAAATACCTTTATTCTATATTTACAAATAGAATATTTTAAAGAACATTTGGTAGTTTGGGTGTTCTGGAACACTCAGGTGTGTGTATATCATGCCAAAATATAAGACATTAGCCATGACCTCAGAGGAGCAATTATTGTTGGTCATCAATCTGAGAAGGGTTATAAGGCCATCTCCAAACAATTTGAAGTTCACCATTCTATAGTGAGAAGGACTGTTTAAAAATGGAGCGGCCTTCCCAGGAGTTGGCATCCTAACAAATTCAGTCAAAGTTCAGGGGCGGGTCTCCTGATAACATTGCACTTTAGGGCTAAAGAATGAGTTTAAAGATGCTCTTAACCAATGAATCTTGTCTCTGGTCGTGGCTTTCATAAGAAGGACTCTTGAGAGCAACTTTACTAAGAGCATCTTTGCAGTGTGTACCCTCACTAAAGGCATTAATAGTTGCTAAATCTAGTTGATGAGCTCACATAGCATTCATTTTTACCCCAAAACAAACGAACAGCCTTGTTACCACCAATATAAATTCACTGATTTTTGCTTTTACATTTCCAGAATCCTACTCCACAAACACTAGGACACAGCGACGTAAGTACAAAATTATTTTCTGTCGAAGTACACTGCCATGTCTCAATCAAGACATATCTGAGTTAAAATCAGGCCATGAAATGCCTTTATTCTATATTTACAAAACAACAAGCTCAGTCAAAAGGGAAAAGTTCATGTTTTCTCTAATTGTCATGTCTTTGTTTTCCAGCTTTATCCTATTTGGTTGTGTACATTTTTGGTACAGCGTTGGTTTTTTTTGTAAATGTTGTCGCTTTATTAGTAGAGCTGATCCTAAAAGCACGTGAGTGAGCTCTATATTATTATGATTTTTAATAAAAATAACAATGTTACAAAAGTAAACTCTAAAAATGTGAGCGTGAAATTTTACTGACAGATTATATTAGTGACAATTTTTTTTATTGAAATCAGTCCACTGAACATATACATATGAAACTACAATTTCTTTTCTTTTTCATTTATAAATAGGAAATGGTCAGCGTACAGTGGATCTGCGAGTTATTCTCCTACCAGCTGAATGTGTCTTTGCCATGTGCTGCCTTGCTTTACAAATTTCTGCTTTCTGTAAGTATAATCTACAAGCCCAACACACTATGATGTAGAGCTGGTCTGTGTATTTTTGGTCATTCTGTTGTTGTATCAGTAACAGAAAGGCAGAAACGGCAGAAACAACATTTAAGACGCTTTTATTTTGCTCCTTCTTTGTAAGTAAAAAAAAGAAACTGTACCATATTCGATCTAATTAGCGTACCGGGTGCCTAGAAAACATCATATGGCCATCATATGGATGTGCTAAATAGGGACTCTGAGAGAACTGCTTTAGGCATTCAAACTTACAAATAGTATTGATAATATCTTATTATTCATTGATACTAATACATGTATTGGAGATCTAGATCTGTTTAAATTCTGAATCTGTGATTACAAACCGTAGCACTACCAGCTTATGAATAAATGAAAACCACAAACCTTGAGATCCATCATGTTGTAGATATGTTCTGTTTCCCTAATATGTAAATCACTATCCAACTAGAAATATTATTCAAATTTGCAGTGAACAAAACATTTCAATTTCAGGGAATACATTCCAAGTTAGAAATCTCAAATTCAAAGATCCAATCACATTTGGTAGTCAAAGGAAGCTTATGACTAGGCACCCTCATATGAGTGTATGAATCTCAATGGATATTAAAGTTTAGTGACCAGGCGAATCAGGGCAATCATAGTCAGAGCCAGAAGATGAGTTGGATTCCTCATCTGGTTCACTCCATTCATTGACTGTCTCCAACTCCATTGCGATGTTCTCCAAAGTTGGTGATTTGCTTCTATTTCCCCCACTGAAGCTTTGTCAAACCCTTCAAATGGATCTTTATTGTCACTCTCGGCAAATAGCAAATCATCTTGGGTTCCATCCATTGCAATTAATATCCCAGTTTTTAGGAAGGACTGATGGATTATCTCTGGGGTTACAGCTGCCCACCATTCCTTTATCCATTTTAATAAGGTTTTTTTTTCTGGTGGTCTGCGTTTTCCCGCTTTTGTCAATGACACAAAACTGTTGAATAGCCAGTCATCATGCAGTTCTCAATATTTGTTCAAATTAACATCACATGGTTGGTGTTTTGAAGTATACCATCCTGGAATCACGGCAAAGTTAGTGCTGTATTTACATAGCATTTTCTTTACCTCTGTGGTTCTGTGGCCAGAAAATGAGTCCCAGACTAGCAGTCCACGATTTGCTTTACAAACTTTTCTCTATATCATTTTGATCCGGAACCTGATGACTTCTCCATTTGCCCATGCACCAGGAGTCATTTTGCCATGGAGTCCAGTTGGGATGTCTTTGGGTGGTTTTACACCTTTGAGTAAAACAAGATGGGGTAGCTTTGTGCTGTTTGCCATAGCCATCAGACAAACCCTAACCCTCATCTTCTCATGGCCTGTGGTGTTCATAGTCACAGTTTTATTTCCCACTGTTTCAAGGCTATATTCACCTGGCATATCAAGCCACATGGCTGTTTCATCCATTTTGCCAATCATGGATAAGTTGTATCCTTTGCACTTCTGCATGCAGATAACATATTTCAGAAAATTCTGAGCTTTGTCATTCAAAACATCCTCATTTTTTGTGCAACGTGTGGCTTTTCTGAAGGAAATGTTATGCCACTTCATAAATCTGCGTAACCAACCACAACTCAGTTTGAATGATTGATTCCCTTGGAGCTTGTGCAAACGAAGTGCTTCTCATTTGATTTGTCACTCGAACCCACTTTTCACAATGGCTCTGTTGCCACTCCAGCAATTTCTCCTGTATCTCAACAAATCTGATCTTCCTTCCAGCCCTTCCACACTGCTTTCTCCAACTCTTACATTTTGTTGAATTCAATTCATTCTTTTTTCCTCATTTGATCACTCACTTTCTGTCAATATCATAATATCTGGTAGTAGCCTGATTGCCATGTTCTTTCGCATATGTAACTAGTTTCAATTTGAAAGATATTTCATCGGATTGAATCTTCTGCCCTTTATGGGACAAGGATTGACCATCTTCAATTGTCATGAGGCAAAGGATAAGGAGAGATGAGAGATGCAGAATCAGTCTGATTGGGTTATTCCATGTCAGAAGTTGAGAGGGAGTGCGTCATTTGAAAGTTTTTCTTTTAACACTGTTTTTCTCTTCAAAAAATTGATAGGTGGAGGTCTTCAGACAATTCAGTGTATAATCGCAATCATTTCAAGAAAACTATTCCTATTATTTCTGATGGAAACATATAACATTCATGAGGCCTTTTCCCCCCGTTTTACAACTTGGAATGGCTAAATCACTAGCAACAGGGAAGCTGGTCACATGATGTCAAGTGGGAGCCAGTCTTGCAATGGAGATTTTCAATGTGGCTATCATGTGTATAGAAGTGTTTGGACCCCAGAAATTGGCTAGACTTTGGAGATATCAATTGAATATAATAACCCTCATGATAAATATGCAGTGGCTGTTGTGAACAATGATATAACCATAGGCCACATTCCAAGAGAACTGAGCAAGATTGCATATTTCTTTCTGAAAAACGGTGAGGAAATTATGTGTCATTACTTCTGACAAATATAACCACTCAACATTAGTTGGTGGATTAGAAGTAAAATGCTTCTTCTGATTTACTGGCAAAGAACTACTTGTAAAAAGGCTGAAAAATGTATTTAATGGTCAATCAGGTAAGATACCTTGTTTTTTTTTTACGTCAGTGACTTCACTCAGTTTGTGCTGTCAGAAAAGTGGGGTATGCTTATAGGGGCAGGTGCACTAATTAGGTCGAATGCGGTAAATGAACTAACACACAAAAATGACTTGTTTGTTTGTTTGTTTGTTTGTTTGTTTGTTTGTTTATTTATTTATTTAATTAAAAACTTTTATGGTTGTTGATGGGACTGGAAATCATTAAGTCATGCCTGGCCAATATGCCTCCTTAACTAGCTTTAGATACAGCTTTGGAACCTCAAAAAATAACTATAGACGTGTCTGGAAATATCCTTAACAAAATGATTGGAGATAATGCCTCTATATATGTGCAATGTTGAGATGATTTAAACCACATGCACAAAATCTCCTAATATTTCTTAATGAAAATATTTTTCCTTGTTCCAATCATGCGGTATAAATTTTATTGCCAATTAAAAATACTAACCCCATTTCCAGAAAAGTTGGGATATTTTCCAAAATGAAATAAAAACAAAACTCTGATTTGTTAATTCACATGAACCTTTATTTAACTGACAAAAGGACAAATACGTATTTTCAGTAGTTTTACTGACCAACATAATTGTATTTTGTAAATATAAACGAAGTTAGAATTTGATGCCTGCAACACACTCCCAAAAAGATGGGACAGATCCATTATTATCATTGTATTACATCACCTTTCCTTTAATAATACTTTTTAATCATATGGGAGCATACTAATTGTTGCAGTTTTGCATTTGGAATTTTTGTCCATTTTTGCTTGATACAAGACTTCAGCTGCTCAACAGTCTGTGGTTGCTGTTGTCTGAGTCTCCTCTTCGTGATGTGCCATACATTCTCAATAGGAGACAGATCTGGACTGGCAGCAGGCCAGTGAAGCACATGCACTCTGTGTCTACAAAGCCATACTGTTGTAGCCCATGCACAATGAGGCCTTGCATTGTCCTGCTCAAATAAACATGGACTTCCTAGGAAGAGATGTTGCCTTGATGAATACGGCTCTCTAAAATCCAAATATACACCTCCACATCAATGGTACCTTCACATACATGCAACTCCCCCATGCCGTGGGCACTGATGTCCCCCATACCATCACAAATGCTGGCTCTTACACCTTTCCTGATAACAAACTGAATGGTGATGTTCACCTTTGGCACTGAGAACTTGACGTCCAGTTTTCCTGAAAACAAGCTGAAATGTGTACTCATCTGATCACAGCACATGTTTCTACTCTCTTTCGGTTCATCTGAGATAAGTTCAGGCCCAGGGAAATCGGCATCATTTCTGCATAGAATTGATGATTGGCTTCCTCCTTGCACAATACAGTTTCTGGATGCAGCGGCAGACTGTGTTAAGTGACAACAGTTTTCCGAAGTACTCCTGAGCCCATTTGTCACATTAGCATGACGGTTTTTCAGGCAGTGCTGCCTGAGGGTTTGAAGGTCATGCATATTCAACAGTAGTTTCTGATCTCACCCTTTGCACACTGAGATGTCTTCGAATTCCCTGAATCTTTTCACAATATTATGTACTGCAGATTTTGAAAGACCTAAAATCTTGCATTGAGAAATGTTCTTTTTGAATTGACGAACAATTCTCTCATGAATTTTGGCACAAAGCAGTGAGCCACACCCCATCCTTGCTTGTAAAGTCTGAGCCTTTGGTGCGGCTCCTTTTAATACCCAATCATGATACCAAGGAACCTGCTTATTGTGGAATCTTCCAAAATGGTGTTACTTGAATATCCTATAAACTTTTCAGTCTTATTTTGTCTCTGTCCCAACTTTTTTTGAGTGTGTTGCAAGCATCAGATTCTAACTTTGTTTATATTTACAAAATACAATGAAGTTGGTCAGTAAAACTATTGAAAATCTTTTCTTTGCACTTTTGCAGTTAAATAAAGGTTCACATGAATTAACAAATTAACAACAAACATGAAGTTACCTTAAAATATAATATAAATGCCTCAGCTTTCATGTAAGAAAAAACTATTAATACTAGTACTGTCTCTCCTGAAGACTAAATTAAACAATAATTATAAACTAATAAAATAAATGGCTCAGGCTTCATAGAAGAAAAAAAACCCAATTTGAACAGAATCTCACAGTATGATGCTGAAGCTGCCTAAACAGTGGAAAATAAAATACCATTTTGGTAAAAACGTTGGCATCCATTAATTTCTTGTATTAAGTAAAAAAATATGTTGCCAGATACTGCTGACGTTTTACAGCCCAAAATATGTTCAAAACCTGCCAAAATGCACTTAAAACCGCCCAATCTGGCAACACAGGCAGTAATGACTGCACTCATGTCGAGGATGTAAACAAAGCTGATGCGGCAACGGACATACATGACATAGTGGATGTAATTTACGTTCACAACTTTTTTTGCCGTCAGAAATATTTAATATTAAATTTTGTGACTTGACTGACAATAGCCGGCGGCATAACAAGCCACAGACGGCGATTTGCCGCCGGTGACTGGCTACTTTTGAGACCGCTGCTACAACATATCAGACATAAAAAAAGGTTGATCAATGGCTCAGCAGCATCAAAATATTGCACTTTTGTAAAAGAATGTACATAAGCATTATAAATTATAATAAACAACAAAGTATAGCAAAAAAGTCTTACCTTAAAAGTAGTGCAAGAATGGCTCAAGGGAGCTAGCTTATGAACATTTAAAGGACATGGGACATGGATTTTTTTCTGGGTATAATTATGTCTAAAGGACATAAGAAATGCCATCTAAATCACTGCAGGGCGTCAAAAATGTGAAAATCATCACATTCAACTTTTTTATACATCAGCGTAAAACAATGATTCGTTAATTAGCTAAGCGGTCACGTGACCCGTGACGTCACAAAAACTTTTCAAGGAGCCAGCGCTTGGGTATCTAATATAAACAGGCTACCGAAATGGACACCATCGACAGTGACATTCCCGATGTTTCACAGAGATGTGAAGTTAGACCCTATCAATTCGAACCGATAGCTGGAAATTCACATGAACATAGATCTTGTCTTTACTCTGACGGGTCAGATGATTCTGAGAGTGAGAGTTCATTCAATCCCCATGAAACTTAAAGCGCTCGGCTCGATAACACATCCTGGTAAGTTAAAAACAATTCTGCTCAAAGGCTAATGATCTGTTGAAAGTATTATTTTTGTATCATACATTGAAAGTTCATCATAGATCTAGCTAAAGTCCGTTGCAAGCTATTTTTTTTTGCTGATATTTTTCGAGATTGATTGAGATACAATGCTTCCAGAGTCCGAGATGAAAACATTCAAAATGGCGAAACGAGTCAGAATTATGATAATCAATAATTGATACACCCAAAATTATAATACTAATCCTTACCGCATGAGGCCCATGGTGAAACCACACTTCCAGGAGGGGCTGCCGTCTACCTCCCAAGCCGGCCGAGAGCGCTCCTCGTCGGGCACGGCCAGGCGGGCGAATGCCCTGGTCCGTCCGCCCTGTCTAAAAAATAATGGTACAACTCCGAGTGAAGGTATCAATGCGCTGCCGAAGCGCGAAGAAGGTGTTAGTACGCCTGTCATTATAGTGCGGACTTTCCATAGCATAGAAAATCGCCACGTTTCAATTTGTGTAACTGAACTTTGTTTCATGTCACTGGTCATATAAACCTATGTAAACAGGAAAAACGCGGAAGAGTTTGGTCGCATCTAACTACAGCCCCAAAAAATACCATTGGCCATGCTGAGCCTAGCTACATTGCTAACAGGAGTAACAGCACGTCTGACTGACTGGGAGGTCGCAATACACCATGATGTTCAATGTACGTTAAACACTCTAAAAACGAAACAATTTTCTTGTCATCCAAGACACAAAAACTATTTTGTCGCATTCGTCATCACGATTCACACTTCTCCATATTCATCTACCCGCTTGTGCTGTACCTGAAAGTTTTTGTGACGTATGATCACGTGACAGCGGCTCTTCCGGTTGTAAAATATGCATATCGGAGCTCGAGCAGAAATGCCATATAATCACGAATATAACGATTTTGCTGAATTTAATAGATAATTTTGTATTTGTTGATGCAATTATTTCATATTTTTAATGGGAAGAAACTGATATAGCGTGCATTTATGTTTCATGTCCCATGTCCTTTAACAACATCAGCAGCAGTTACAGAAATGCAATCCCTGTACTCAGTGATTCTGATTGTGATTCTTTTTCACACAAAGTGGCAAGAGGAAATGAAATGTAATGGTAGTAAAAATAAAACGTAATAATAAAAAAACGTACAAATGACCCTGCATTTTCCCCATCTACAAAAGATGTCAAACATTTAAAATTGGCATAGAGCTGTGGGATGGCAACCTGATTGAAGTATGTGCGGGAGGGCAGAACATACCTCTTATCCATTGTGCGGAGTAAACTTTTAAACGAGTCTTTGGTGACCGTGTTTACAGACACCATGTCCTTCGTAATGTAGTTTGTTACTGCAGCAGTTATCTCCTTGTGTCTTCGGTTACTTCTGTCATACGGAGTTACACTGGCAAAAGGAGTTGTAATTGTTGTCTGTTTGGCCGAAGTACTTTCACTACTACTAGACGTCTCATGGGTCTTTTTCGCCATGCACTCTTCATGCAAATTCGCGTGGTGAACTTTCAAGTGGCGGTATAAATTAGTAGCGTTTCCACCGGATGTAGCCACTTTTGCACGACATGTTTTGCACAGCACCTGTTTCTGATGTTCGTCTGAGGCTTCAAATCCAAAATACTGCCAAATGGCCGACGTGCTGCTTTTCTTTGGGATCAAATCCCCTGACTCCGCTTCAGCCATGTCTGAAATTGAATGACCAGCTACACTGATTGGAGTGGATAACACGTGACCTGTCCACGCGCAGCATGCAGCTTCTTGATTGGTAGCTGACACAGAGTGTTTTTACACCATGCTGGGGCAATACGCAGAGCATACATGTGTGAAATTATTGACGAAACAAAACATGGGTCAGTTTAGGAGCACTGACAAAAACCGCGGCTTTGACGATCCCGAAATCGTGTTGGCTGAGATCGCGATTTTTGGTCGAAAACGATAGATCGTTCAGCCCTAAGTAAAACTATTGAAAATCTTTTCTTTGCACTTTTGCAGTTAAATAAAGGTTCACATGAATTAACAAATCACAGATTTTTTTTTTAATGCATTTTGGAAAATATGCCAACTTTTTTTGGAAATGGTGTTAGTAGAATAAATCAATATGAAAATGAGTCTTGTGAAAAAAAAAACCCGCAAGTATACAACAGTACATTTTCATTGTAATCCTTTTACAGATCTCTTTACAATACATTTATTATTTGATTATAAGTTACTGTCAACTTGGACTATTCATGAATTGATATATGGGATTCCTATAAGAATAAAAATATTAATGTTTACCATGTAAATATGTAGCTTATATGAAACACTACACTCACTTTATAGCTGGATCTGTTGAGTACTTGCGCATGCTCTAAACATGATCAGTTTCTATTCTAAAAGACTATTTTTCCCCTCATTACACAGGGAAGGGGAACAGAGAAAGGTACGTGTGTATTGTTGAGGAATGCAAATATACAGAAAGATTTTGTTTGGACAGGAGACATGATCATTTTTGCTCTCGTTGTTGCAGATTTAGAAAAGAGAGAGACAGGCTGTGTGGGTGTAGACAGACACAGAGGGTGAGTATATCACTGTGTGATATTAAACATGGAATAAATACAGGCTTTTATCAAAAACTGATTAACATCATTAACTTTTGTGCAATTTTTGCATTGTACATCATGACACGAACGTGCAGAACAATTCCTAAAGTAACATCTCACTCTAAACACAGAACTCACCTTCACACAATCATGAATGTGAACTCGAGGATCTGGCTCCTGAATCTCAGCCCTCAGGGTCTTAGCAGGTAAGATGGTACCCCATGGTCTTTCATTTTACAATAATTATTTATATAACTACATTTAATGTCTACAAATAACAAAGTTAGTTATTAGTTGATTAGTTAATACAACCCGAGCATAAAAAAATCTGACTTCTGGCTGTGATAGAGAGTGATGGGGGGAAAAACAAAGTGCACCCACCTTCAGCCTTCTTTTTTCTTAAATCAGCAACTAAATAATAATTGTGTTGTTCTCTTCAGTGTCTACAAACAAACCTCAGGTGACAACAACAACAAATACCCACAAGATTGTGCCAGATGTGAGTAATGAAATGCACAAGATTTGGAAAGTTAATCATCAGGAAGTGTGACTGCCTCAATAATAGCAGAACTTTTGGCAGCTTGGTGTCCTGGATCATTCAGGTGTATGTCTATCATGCTAAGAAGAGAAGACACCAGCTTCAACCTGAATAGACTGAGTACACTGGTTACATCATCTTAAGATTAATTGTAAAGATACTTGAAATGTGTTATATTTTTACATTTGTTTTTTTATTTATATAATTCTTTGTGTGATGCCCTTCCTGTAGAATAGTTTTATTATCCAACTGCCTGATATTATGACTGGATTTATTAATTCATTACCTATTTTGAGACAAATTGTAGAATAAATACAGATTAGGATTTAAATTCTCTCTGATATTAAAGTTTGATATGTATTTTATTGTTTAATCATCTGCAAATGTCACCTGAATTTATGATGCAATAATATGTTGTTGTTGTTATTATTGTTATTGTTGTTATTGTTATTGTTATTATTATTGTTATTATTATTATCCAACCTCATCTACCCTTCAACTACCTCCGCTGACACCTTCTGGATCACTGCTGGATTATAGAACTGCCGGCATGCCACACGGAAGGCTGACTTCATCTCTGTCCATGCCATCCTCCTGTCCCTCCACATCCTTGCACTGACCAAAACCTGGATGTCACCTGACAGTGCCACAACACCTGCAGCCCTCTCCACCTCCTTCTCTCACACCCCTCAACCATCTAGTCATTATGGTGGTTGTGCTATATTGTTGATCTCTCAGTCATGGAGGTTTTCACTTCTTCCACTCGCCCACCTCTCCATCTCCTCCTTTGAATTTCATTCTGTTTCAGTCTGTTTTCCCATTAACCTGTTTGTCATTGTTGTTTATTGCCCTTCTGGTCCTGTGGGATGTTTCTTTGATGAACTGGACATCCTACTCACCTCCAGCCCAGAAGATGGCACCCCACTGATGCTCCTGAGAGACTTCAACCTTCATCTAGAAACCTCCCACTTTGCTGCCTTCCTTCCACTACACCACTTCTTTGATCTCTCCCTGCTGCACTCACCTCCAACCCCTAAAGCTGGCAACCTTCTAGGCCTGGTCTTCCTCAGAAACTGCTCCACCTCAGATTCCACAGTTACCCCTCTCCATCTGTTTGATCACCACTTAATTTCATTCTCCCTCCCTCTTCCTCTCCACCCATCCCCCATCCTACCCCCTCTGTTACAGTCCGCTTCCTCTCTCCCTCCTCTCTTGCCTCCTCTGTCACTGATTCCCCCTCCCCCTTGAATCCTTCTCCAATCTTCCCACTGAATCTGCTGCATTTTCTCTGCTCTCCTCTCTCTCCTTATCACTTGATACATTATCTCCTCTTTTCTCCAGGCCAGCAAAATCTTTCTCTCCTAGTTCCTGGATGTCTGAAACACTTCGCTCCAACAGAAGCAGCCGATGAGCAGCAGAGAGGAAGTGGAGAAAATTCAGAGAAAACTCAAAACTGTCTCACTACCAGTTCCTTCTTGCCAAGTTCACAACTTCACTCAAATCAGCTAAGGTCAAGTTTTATCACTCCAAAATTCATACCTCCATCTCCAACCCATGTCAACTGTTTTCTGTTTTCTCTTCTCTCCTCAACTGTCCACCAACTGTACCTCAGTCCTCCATCACTGCAGAGGACTTTTTGGTCTTTTTTGAGGAAAAGATGTGGCCATTCACAACTCCTTCAACACCACTGCCTCCCCCTCCAACCCCCTCCGCACCCTCCCTGTCTCTTCCCCCTTGCTCTTTGCTTTTTCCCCCTCTTTCCACTTCTGATGTCTCCCATCTCCTGCTTTCTCACTGTCCCCCTCCTGTGCCCATGACCCTATCCCCTCATCATTCTTCCAGACTATCACTCCTGACATCCTCCCATTTATGACTTCCCTTGTCAATGCCTTCTTGTACTCCGGACACTTTCCCTCCAGCTTACAATGGGCCTACATCACCCATCTGCTGAAAAAAACCCACCTTAGACCCCTCTGTCATCCAGAACGACTGCCCACTTTCTCTTCTCCCCTTCCTATCAAAGATTCTTGAACATGTTGGTAACCAACTCTCCTCTTTTCTCTCATGGAACAACCTCCTGGATCCTCACCAGTCTGGCTTCCGAACCAGTCACTCAACTGAGACTGCACTTCTCTCAGTCAGTGAGGCACTTCGTGCAGCATGTGCTGCCTCCCTCTCCTCTGTTCTGATTCTCCTTGACCTTTCTGCTGCATTTGATACTGTTGATCACCCCATCCTCCTGTCATCCCTTATCAGCTTTTAGGGATCTGTGGGACAGTCCTAGACTAGTTCAAGTCCTACTTATCCAGTCCCAGTCACTCCTTCCAGGTTATCCGGTCTGGTACTGTATCACCACCATGCCCACTTACCACTGGCATCCCTCAAGGTTCAGTCCTTGGTCCGCTTCTCTTCTCACTCTACACCCAGTCTCTTGGCCTGATTATCTCTGCTCATGGTCTATCCTACCACTGCTATGCTGATGACACCCAATTGTTTCTCTCTTTTCCTCCTTTTGACACACTCTGTGTGACTCCTCTGCTCACATCTCTGCTTGTCTGCATGACATCCAGTGCTGGATGGACAACCATCACCTGAAGCTCAAACCAGGCAAGATGGAGGTAATCTACATTCCCACTCCATCCTCTCCACCCATGGACATCATCTCCCTGGGGGATAACTTTGTCATGTTCACCCAGCACAAAGAACCTAGGGGTGGTGTTCGATGACGGACTCTCCTCCTCAGTGAACATCACTGCAGTGACCCGAATGTGTAGACTTCTCCTCTACAACATTGGAAGGATCCACCCCTTCTGAGTAGCTACTCTACTCAGCTCCTGGTCTAAGCACTGATCCTCTCCTGCTTGGACTACTACAACTCTCTCCTTGCTGGTGTTCCAGCATCTGCCATCAGACCCCTGCAGCTCATCCAGAATGCTGCAACCCGCCTGGTTTACAACCTCCATCATTCCTCCCTTGTTACGCCTCTGCTTGCTGCCCTGCACTGGCTACCTATTGCAGCTCACTTCAAATTTCAGACATTGATGCTAGCTTACCAGGCTGTCAAGGGGTTAGGGCCAGCATACCTCCAGAGACTGGTCCACCCCTACATGCCAGCTAGATCCCTACCCTCTGCTACTACTGGTCACCTGGGCCCTCCTCCTCTCCACTTCTGCCCAGACCACTCAAGACTGTTGTCTGGCCTGGCTCTAGGGTGACCACCTGTCCTGCATAGCGCGTGCGCATACAGCATTTTAAGCCGAATTTATGCTTCCCACAAATTCAGAACGTGTCCCGCATAATCGATGCTTGCTGAGGGGGATGTCGCTCTCCCCGGGCCACCCAGGCAGCCAAATGAATATTACTTGACATTTCAGCACACCACCATCACCACTATAGACTGTAGAACAAACCACACACACACACACCCCTCACAACTGACTGGTTGTTGTCAACTTTTTGTTGTTGCCATGACACCGCACTCACGTGCACAGACAGTGACGAGGGATGCAGGTGCAACGCATGCATTGCTTTCATATTAAAAAATGGAGAAAGGTACCGGGGAGATGGCAGGTGAGGCACCGCCACCTCCAGTTAAAAAGAGAAGGTGTATGTACAGGAAAGAGTGGGAAAATGAATATTTGTGGCTGAAAGGGGTTGAGGGGGATACCGAGAGGGCTTTTTGTGACCTTTGCAAAACATCTTTCTCAATCGGACATGCATGCATGGATCTTAGTTCCATGGCGGGGAATACGATGTGAAACGACACAGGCTCGCGGAGACTCACAAGAAACGTGTGCAACAGAAAGAAATGTCTAAATCTATGGATGCTTTCCTCCAACCTAAAAACAACTCTCTAGCTGACAAAGTGACTGCGGTTGTGAGTTAAGAGACTTTTTTTCTACTGTTTCTGTGGTGCTGAGCCACTACAATTCCTGTTAATCCCCTGAAAACTAAATGGAGACTTGTCACTATTCCTGCTGTACTGATGCACTGCAAAGCCTCAGACTCAATATTATATTATGATTGATTTAAAGTAGTGCTGTCAAGCGATTAAAATATTTAATCGCGATTAATGTCGCGACTGTCATAGTTAACTCGCGATTAATCGCAATTTAATCGCACATTTTTGTCACATGAAAAACCATTGTAATTCTCTTATCAGCATAAAAATGTGAATGGGCTTGCTTTGTACCAATGTTTTTTTTATTGCAAAGCATAACACATCTTGACACAGCAACTGCAAAGTGAAACCTAAGCCGAGCACCGGGGCTAGCAAAAGAACCATAAGTGAAATGATCTACTGCTTGAGTTAGTCTAATCAGAGAGATACGTAGGTTACACAGTGACGGTAGGCTTGACATGCTTGATTATAATATAAAGTACACTATTATATTAACTTTAAGTTGTTCGTTGATAAATATTGCATTGAATCTGATCTTTACTGTTTCAGCTCACTTAACACATTTTGTACTTTTACACTTTCTGCCTGTTGATGCGTCGCGCTGTCCAATCAGAGGTGGCCAAATTTGCATATTACAGGAAGGATTTCTGGGATAGCATTGAGTTTACAGTTCAGAGGGATCTGGCTTCTTTAGCCGGTCTTCTTAAAACTGAATAAATATTTAAAAAGAGCCAAATGAGCCAGTCTTTTGAACGGCTCTTTTCAAAGAACGGATCACAAAGATGCGGATCCCATCAAAGAGCCATAAATCCCATCTCTACTAGTGCGCCCTGCCCGCGCTGGTTCTTTGGGGGGCGGAGGGCAGAGGACTCTGGCTGTGCGGGGCATTACAGTCTAGCTGCTATCGGTTTTCTAAGCAAAGTCTCTGTTCCAAGTTCCTGGCAGTTTCAAAAGCTTATGAAAAACCTACATCATGTCACAGAGCGTTAATCTCACGATAAAAAAATTATCGCCGTTAAAATTGAGTCAAGTTAACGCGTTAATAATGCGACATTTTTGACAGCACTAATTTAAAGTGAATAAATTGTAATGGAAAATAAATAAAATTGAGTAGCTTCAGTAAATCATAAGTGGAAGTGTGTCTGTCAAGTCATTGAATGGTCAAAATATTATGAATGTTTATTTAAAAAAAAACATATTTGGTGGCCTGTTCATGACCATACATCACCAATAACAGCAGAATAGGGTATTATTGATATACCATGTAAGGTAGTATGTGCTAGAAATAGGTAAACCACTATCTGTGAGTCTTCCAGCGGCCGGCGCGGCGCAGTGGGGGCGGCGTCCCACATTGTCCCTCAAAAACATACCCCTTGTCCCCCCTTGGGCTTATGAGCAGGTGGTCACCCTACCTGGCTCTAGAGCCCTGCACTCCCGCGGGAGTCCCGTGGGACTCACGGGACCCGCCACAAAGCAGTGCGGCGCGGGACAAATTTTGAAAGCTCATTGCGGGCGCGGGCGGGACCGGAAGTGCACATATGTGGCGCAGGCAGGAGCAGTGATAAGCTGCAGTCCTGCTAACTAAAAACGTGTTTGAAATAAAATTTATAAATTATTAATTTATGTCTATCATATATAATTTGTGCTGGATATTTTATTTGGCATTAATAAAAACATTTCAAGATGCCTAAATTTGCAGAGAGAGTCAGATTGCCAGAGGAATGGTATCTTAAATTTGCCATTGATCACTCTAATGACTCGCCGTTCACACCCAGCTAGCAAGAGAACCATGAGTGAAGTGATTTACTGCTTGAGTTAGTCTACAACTCTAATCAGAGAGACAGGTTACACAGTGACGGTAGGCTTGACTCAATTCTATCCCAGAAATCCTTCCTGTAATATGCAAATTTGGCTGTCCAATCAGAGGTGGTCAAATTTGCATATTACAGGAAGGATTTCTGGGATAGCATTGAGTCAAGCCTACCGTCACTGTGTAACCTGTCTCTCTGTTTAGAGTTGTTCACTCATGGTTCTCTTGCTAGCTCTGCTTTGCAATAAAAAAAAACATTGGTACAAAGCAAGCCCATTCACTTTTTTATGCTGATCAGAGAATTACAGTGGTTTCTCATGTGACAAAAATGTGTGATTTACTATTAAATATTTTAATCGCTGGACAGCACTAATTATTATTACTAGAGACACTACATGGTGAATTCAGAAACAAGGTAAATAATAACAAACGTGAACGTGAGCTGTAGATATTTATGCTCAAATCCACTCAAAGTAGGGGGCGGGGCACCATCATGCTGTGTCAAGACAAGAACTTTCCTGAGAAATAACGTGAACGTCTGCATCATGCGGGATTTGCGGGAGGGGGCGGGAGCGGGACTGAAAATCATAATTCTTTGTGGGCGCGGACGGGGGCGGGACTGAAAATCATAATTCTTTGCGGGCGCGACTGCACAATGCGGGCGCGGGCGGGACTGAAAAATCCGACCCGCGCAGACCTCTACCTGGCTCCCCATTGGTGGAATGACCTTCCCATTGAGGTCAAAACTGCTGACTCCCTAACCACCTTCAAGTGCAGACTGAAGACTCACCTCTTCAGGCTGCACTTCTCTCCTACTTCCCTGCCTACTGTGTAACCACATATCAGTCTTGACCAACACAGGGTGTGTTCTAGCCCGGGGTTAGCTGTTGGAGTTTTGTTTTCTCTATTTAGTTGTACTTTGTCAGCTCATTTGTATGGTTGAAATGTTTTCCTTGGCTGTTTGCTGAGTCTTGGTACTTCAACAGACAATTACATGAAGTGTTATTCTGTCACTTTTTCAGTTGGCACTAGACATTTCTTGTCTAGAAGTTCAGCACTTCTTATACCTGACTTTTGCACTTGTTGTATGTCACTCTGTATAAGATCATCTGCTAAATGCCATGTAATGTAAAATATGCAGTTGAACTGGTTCCCACAGAGCTAGTCATTACTCACATGATCTGAAAAGTGAAAAAGCAAGTAGAATTATTCTGCAGTTTTTGTCTTCGCCAACATGGAGACTCCTCTACTGAGTTGTGTTTATATGTTGCTGTTGGTGGTCATCTGTAATGGTAATGTAAAGCATTATTCTGCTTGTTAGTGTGTGAATTCACTTTGAATTATATGGAGCTGAAAGGCAGTATATAATTTTCTCAAAGTGAGTATGTTTTCCCTCTGCATGTGGTTCAACTCTGGAAAATAAAATGCAGAATTGAGGGACTAGAAATAATAGTTTGTCTGGAAAGCTGCCATTCACCCATGATGAAAAGTTAATTTCTAATTGTTAAATCACTAAATGAAACAACTGTGGATTGTGGCATTTGTTAAAAAACATTGAGACATGGGCGTGGTTCATGCATTTTTTTTTTTTTTTTTTTGGAGGAACTATAACTGCACCAACTCTGTACACAGTACAAGTTTCAACAAGTTTCTAAAAGACACTAGGATGATGTCTTAGACTAATTTAGATGTTCATTTAATGGTCATGATCATTTGCATATGACAATGTGTGACATGAAGGAGGATTTTCTGATGATAAAAATGCAACAGAATAGCATTTTTAAAAATGTATTTATAATCTTTTTCAATTTCTTTTAAGATTCTAGAAAAATTAAGCTGTCGTAACGAAAAGTCTGGAAATAGACATGAAGAAAAACTGGTTATGCATGAAATTACTGTCCTCATTTTTATTACTGTAAATACCATAAAGTATGAGTAATTGATTTTTGGGAAAATGTGATCAGTGATTTGTTTTAAATAAACATTGATGGTCAGTAAATTGTCTTTAGGAATAATGGTGATAAGTGATTGGTCAGGGCGGCACAGTGGTGTAGTGGTTAGCGCTGTCGCCTCACAGCAAGAAGGTCCGGGTTCGAGCCCCGTGGCCGGCGAGGGCCTTTCTGTGTGGAGTTTGCATGTTCTCCCCATGTCCGCGTGGGTTTCCTCCAGGTGCTCCGGTTTCCCCCACAGTCCAAAGACATGCAGGTTAGGTTAACTGGTGACTCTAAATTGACCATAGGTGTGAATGTGAATGGTTGTCTGTGTCTGTGTGTCAGCCCTGTGATGACCTGGTGACTTGTCCAGGGTGTACCCCGCCTTTCGCCCAAAGTCAGCTGGGATAGGCTCCAGCTTGCCTGCAACCCTGTAGAATAGGATAAAGCGGCTACAGATAATGAGATGAGAGAGATGAGTGATTGGTCATTGTTTTTTTTTTTTAAATCAATACAAAGTCAACAATTTAGTGGTGCTGAACGTTCCAAAATATCTCACTGTCCAAGACCTCTTAATTTGCTGTTAGTGATAATGATTGACTATAGCTGGTAGCTTCTCTGTGACAGCATAAGAAGGGTTTGTTTGACAAGTACAAGTACAAGTTATTGTGAAGTGTAGCCACTTTGCTAAGGTCTGGAAGAAGACCCAAAGTGTCCCCCTCAGCTGGGAGGAAATTGGTTTGGACAGTTCAGAATAACCCAAAAAACACTAAGGCACAGGCCTGCCATGAACTGGAAGTTGCTGGAACAGCAGTGTCACTGTGTACAGTCAAGTGAATTTTATATCTCCATGGACTGAGAGTCTGCTGCTCAAAAAAGAAGCTCCTGCTTCAAAATCCAAACCTTCAAGCTTGACTAAAGCTGACCACATGAACAAAGAAAACGCCTTCTGGAGGAAAGTTTTATAATCATATAAAACAAAAATTGAATTGTAATGCCACAATGACCAGAGGCAACTGTTAAGCATGGTTAAACAAAGTGGATGGAATAATGAAGAAAGCAGACTACCTCAGAATTTTTCAGCATAATCTCAAATCATCAGTTAAACAGTTGAAGTTTAGACACAATTGGGTGTTCCAACAGGACAATGATCCCAAACACACATCAAAGCTGGTTGTGGACGATAAAGCAGGTTAACATTAAGCTTTTGGAATGGCCTTCCAGAGGTCCTGACCTCAACCCTATTAAAATACGTGGACTATGTTTAAATGTCAGGTCTGTGCTAGGAACCACACAATTTTAATTGAACTCTGCTACTTCTACCAAGAAGAATGGACAACTATCCAAACAGAATTTTGACAGAAGCTTGTTGATAGCAATGAAAAGCATCTGGTTAAGGTGAAACTTGCTAAGGGACATTTAACCAAATATTAGGTGTGTTGTATGTATAATTTTGACTCTGTGTTGATTTCAGAAAACCCAAAACTTGTGCACCAAATTCCATTTTTTCTATAATGGTGTATGTTGTACCATCATTCTTCCTCAGAGAAAGAACAGTGTAGTCGTGTGACATAATTGAAGAACAGTGATGCGATGTCTGGGCCGCCCCACAACACCCCTGAATTTTTGTATTTTCTCACCAAATTTGACAACTCGTACGAGGCGTTCCTTGACATTGACCAAAAGGAATCACAGAATGTTCTTATGACATTGTTTTATGTTTCATTTCTAACCAAGCACACAAACCACATTCCAAAGAGAAAATACCAATCTGAGCAAACATGCCTGCTCAACCCTGTCTGTACTCTTGCGCAATCTCTGCTCTGCATACACTCAACTCTGCCTGATTGTGAATGCTTTAGAATTTTCTATATTTCTGCATAACTATGACTTAAAACAGATTTTCACACAAGTCCTAAAAATAGATAAAGAGAACCCAATTAAACAAATGACACAAAATATTATACTTGGTCATTTATTTATTGAAGAAATGATCTAATATTACACATGAATGAGTGGCAAAAGTAGATAGAAATAGTAAATAGAAAATTCTAAAGAATTCACAAACCTTTAAGCACCACTCTTATAGAGCACTCTTTTTCAGAAAGGCAGCTTTTCCATTTGCTCTTCATGTAATGTCATGTGATTTAAATGTGAAAAAATGTATTTCCATTTTACTTTTGGGAAATATTTCTTGATTGAATTGTCTGAAATGCCACCTCAGGTAAGCATAAAAACATTTTTGCGACATTTGAGCATGCACACTCGCCCAGACAAACATTTTCTCCCCAAATACAGTGTCTTGCAAAGGTAATCATCCCCCTTGGTGTTTGTCCTGTTTTGTTGCATTACAGGATGGAATTAAAATGGATTTTTGGAGGGTTAGCACCATTTGATATACTCAACATGCCTACCACGTTAAAGGTGCAAATTGTTTTTTACTGTGACACAAACAATAAATAAGATGAAAAAACAGAAATGTGGAGTATGCATAAGTATTCACCCCCTTTCATATGAAACCCCTAAATAAGAGCTGCTCAAACCAATTCACTTCATAAGTCACATAATTAGTTGATTAAGATACACCTGTGTGGAATCAAAGTGTCACATGATCTGCCACATGATGTCTGTATAAATCAACCTGTTCTGGAAGGACCCTGACTCTGCAACACTACTAAGCAAGCAATATGAAACCCAAGAAGCACTCCAGACAGATCAGAGACAAAATTGTGGAGAAGTATAAATCAGGTTTGGGTTATACAAAAATATCCCAAACTTTGAACATCCCATGGCGCACCATTAAATCCATTATAGCAAAATGGAAAGAATATGGCACTGAAGGAGCTGCAAAGATCCACTGCGGAGATGGGCGTATCTGTCCATTGGACCACTTTCAGCCGTACACTCCACAGAGTGGGGCTTTATGGAAGAGTGGCTTAAGAAAACAGTGGCTTAAGAAAACATGTTTGGAGTTTGTCCAACAGCATGTGGCAGAGTCCCCAAACACATGGAAGAAGATTCTCTGCTCAAATGAGTCTAAAATTGATCATTTTGGCCATCATGGGAAATGCCATGTGTGGCACAAACCCAACATCCTGAGAATGCCATTCCTATAGTGAAGCATGGTGGTGGCAGCATCATGCTGTGGGGATATTTTTCATCTACAAGGACAGGAAAGCTGGTCAGAACTGAAGGAAAGATGGATGGCACTAAATGCATGGCAATTCTGGAGGAAAACCTGTTTGAGTCAGCCAGAGGTTTGAGACTGGAACGAAGGTTCACATTCCAGCAGGACAATGACCCTAAATATATTGCTAAAGCTACACTGGAGTGTTTTAAAGGGAAACATTTAAATGTCCTGGAATGGCCTAATCAAAGCCCAGACCTCAATCCAATTGAGAATCTGTGGCATAACTTAAAGATTGCTGTCCACCAATGCAACCCATCTAACTTGAAGGAGTTGGAGCAGTTTTGCCTTGAGGAATGGGCAAAAATCCCAGTGGCTAGATGAGCTAAGCTAATAGAGACATACCCTAAGAGACTTAAAGCTGTAATTGCAGCAAAAGGTGGCTCTACAAAGTATTGACTTTGGGGGAGTGAATACCTATGCACACTCCAGATTTCTGTTTTTTCATCTTAATTATTGTTTGTGTCTCAAGAAAACAACAATTGTCACCTTTCAAGTTGTAGACCTGTTGTGTAAATCAAATGATGCTAACCCCCCAAAAATCCATTTTAATTCCAGCTTGTAATGTGACAAAACAGGACAAACACCAAGGGGTATGAATATTTTTGCAAGACACTGTACAATCTATGTGCCTCGGAAAGTCCCACTGCACCCCCAGGAATGAGGCACAAAAACAATGCCATACTCTCTGGCGTGCAGACACAAACATGGCAAAGAGAAATAAAAGCCTTGATTATTGGTCCTGACCCTGACTATTGGTCCGGGTCCAACTTGTAGGATTGCCAGTCTTTCAAGCAAGTCACAGCAAGAATTCATGGTACGAGATGATTTCCTAATCTGACATGGTGACCATCATGAAAGACAAAAATACTGTGTAGTTTGATCCCAGCATAAAGGAAACTGGCGTAACCTCCATGGAGGAAACCTACACAAATGTGTTTTCAACATATTTTAACAGTGTTTTTTATTTAATTTAGGGTTCAATGTCCAGGGTCCATCTGATCCTTTCATTATCCAGCTGGGAGGCTCAGTGATGCTGCCCTGCTTTGTAGACACTCCTCTACCAATGGAAGAACTGGAAGTGGAGTGGAAAAGAAATGACTCTGAAACTCTAGTGCACTTGTGGCAGAACGGAGAGAGTCGACCAGAGTCTCAGAACCAGCATTATCAGGAAAGAGCTCATTTCTTCACTGAGGAGATCATTCATGGAAACTTCTCTCTCTTCCTTACAAATGTGACCCGGGAAGATGTAGGAGTTTATAAGTGTGTTGTTTACACAAACATGGACTATAACAAAACTCTGATTGAAATAAAGGAGATTGGTGGGTAATTTTTTTAACTTCATTCAAATAATGTTTTGTGTAAAATATTTGATTTTAAAAGGAATACTTTGCCAATTCTTTTTATGTATAATAAAAATTTGAAACAATTCTCATTTCAGAGCACTTGATTGTGTCTGGAGCCCACGTTATATCTGCATATGCAGGTGAAGATATCACTCTGAATTGCTCTGTAGACTCACATATCCCACCAGAAAATATAGAAGTGTCATGGAAAAAAATGGATGAAGATATCTTAGTGCTGCTCTATCAAGATGGTGTGGTCCTGACAGAGTCATCACATGAGAGATACAAAGACAGAGTAGAATTTGTTGAAGAAAGAAACAAAGGAAACTTTTCAATGAGACTGAAGGATGCCCAAACTGAGGACAAAGGGCTGTATATGTGTTTTGCATTCTGTGGGGAATTGTCAGATAACACAACAGTGGAAGTGCTGCCACTGGGTAAGTCATTGTTTTTCATACACAAAATATATAAATATGTAGTAGAGATGAGTGCTAAATTAAGTCTGAAGTGAATTATCCAGGCTAAAATCATGTGGCATGTGCAACCCTTAAGAGAGCAAAATTGGCCATGCTCATTGCGTGGGAGGGTGTACTCTCTGTCCCATGTCAGTCACAGCTTGCAGCATCCTCACCAAAGCGTGGTTTTTTTTTTTTAAGCATTTTAACTGTCAAATGAAATTGCATTTATTAGGGATGCATGTCCACAGTGGCGATCGTAGAGTGATTTACTCCCCGGGCAAAACCCCCTGCTGGCGCCGCCCCCACCCCCACCCCCCCCCCCCACCCCCACCCCCGTCTTTTTTTTTTCGGGTTTTTTTTGGGGGGACCTTTTTTTTTTTTGGGACCGTTTTTTTTTTCGCGCCCGCGCTCGTGCCGCCCCCCCGCGTTGGGCTCTGTATTAGCCAACAGAATGTTAACAGCTTTACATGGTCGTTTAAACATTTCTCGTCGTGTGTTGTACGTCGCGGACACGGCCCTTTATAAATTTGCTGTTACCAGAATGGCAATGATCAAGTCGTAATGTATTACTTAAGACTCTGTGTAGTAGTGTAGTACTATGGTAGTAAAGTCTTTTTGATGACTAGTACAACGTTCTGCTGGCGGGATTGTGCATATTATGGGGCTACGACAAGTTAGGCACACACACACACTGATGACGTCACCTGCGCAACACACACACACATGCCCGTCTTGTTTTTTTTCGGGGTTTTTTTTTGGGGGACCTTTTTTTTGGGGGGGGGACCGTTTTTTTTTTTCGCGCCCGCACTCGTGCCGCCCCCCGCGATGCCGCCCCGGGCGGCTGCCCGGCCGCCCGCCCCCAGGACCGCCCCTGCATGTCCATTATGCAGCTTATGTGATTATTTCAAAATATTACCAGTTATTCTTTACTTCATCACAAATATTAGTGTTATAATGTTTTAATAACTCTGTTGTTTGTGCCATGTAGATTTTTCCTCTACGCATATTGGAATTTTTCTTTTATGTATACTTGGATTTGTAATTGGATCACTTGTCCTAGGCTACCGATCCTATATATTGTTTAAGAACAATGGTAAGTCTACTCTTCATTTTATTACTTCAGGGGTTTGATAAGGTTACATTTCAACTTAATAAAGTAAACTTAATACAAATGTTCTTTTTTTGTTTGTTTGTAGATGACAGCAGTAGAGCCCTCGCTATAAAGTGTGCACATGTCCTTTGTCCTAATATTACTATGTTCATGGTCTTCATCCTTTGGGGTGTTACTGAGGGTAAGAATTGCTTTTCAGTGACAATGTTTCCAACTATATCACAGTAAACTCCAGAACTACACCCTTGAGCACTTTCAGAGCACTTAAAAACTGACAGCAATCTAAACAATCAAAAATGCCATAAAAATGTCGAGACATTAATTTGTCATAGAAAATGTCATTGTGTGCAATGTTTATTCCTTCACATACATTTCTGCAGGTTAAAATAGCATGCCTCCCCTGAAAGGTGCCAATAATTCTGGAGTGGATTGGAATTGTACTCGTATTTATTTTTTAAAATTTGTAAAAATGTATTCATCAGTTGGTCAGCAAAGGTCATATTCAGACTTGACAAGTTAATAAGTTAAGTCAATATTTATGCAGGGAATTTTCCTTGTATTCAGAGTCCGATTACATAGGTACTAACTGTAAACTGATTTCTGAGCTCCTTATTCAGATAATTAACATTCAAAAATTAAAAGACTTATATGATCACAGATAAATTAGAAGACAGTGACTTTAAAATAGGAGTCTCATATATAGGCAATATATTGCTGCATGCATAAAGGGAGCTGTAATGATCACATTAATAACTGGTTTAATTTAACAAAATGGCTTCCACACTCATTATTCAGCAGCACACAGAACATTACTTCATCCAGCACTTCTGGTATTTTGCACAAAATACTACAAGTACAGTGGCACAAAGTGTGTATCTTAAGGTGAAAATGCTGTATTAACTGTCCTGAATTCTAGCAAATGACAAAATTGTGTTAAGTCAAACTGTCAGACAGTGGCGCTTACTGCTCCTCACTCGAACTGATATCACACAATCCAGCCACTGGGGGTGTGTAAGCATACTCTTGGTGCTGGTCCCAAGCCTGGATAAATGGAGAAGGTTGCATCAGGAAGGTCATCCGGCATAAAACTGTGCCAAATCTAACATCTCATCTCATCTCATTATCTGTAGCCACTTTATCCTGTTCTACAGGGTCGCAGGCAAGCTGGAGCCTATCCCAGCTGACTACGGGCGAAAGGCGGGGTACACCCTGGACAAGTCACCAGGTCAGCACAGGGCTGACACATAGACACAGACAACCATTCACACTCATGGTCAATTTAGAGTCACCAGTTAACCTAACCTGCATGTCTTTGGACTGTGGGGGAAACCGGAGCACCCGGAGGAAACCCACGCGGACACGGGGAGAACATGCAAACTCCGCACAGAAAGGCCCTCGCCGGCCACAGGGCTCGAACCCAGGACCTCCTTGCTGTGAGGCGACAGCGCTAACCACTACACCACCGTGCCGCCCCAAATCTAACATGCGGATTGAAAAGAGAAATACTGTACCGGATCGGTTGGGGCCCAGGTTAACAACAGCTGCCTCTGGTACTGTTGGTCAACAGGGTGCTGGTGGAAAGTATGCTACTGTTGCTCCAAAACAGAGAAGGAGAAAAAGAGGGGGCAGGCATGTTAGGAGAGAGTGTGAAAGATGGAAGGGAAGGAGCTTAGAATTGAAGGTAGGAACACTGAATATGGGAACATTGACTGGCAGAGCAAGAGAGTTAGCAGGTATGATCGAAAGAAGGAAGTTGGACATTTTGTGTGTGCAGGAGACGAGGTGTAAGGGAAGCAAGACCAAGAACACTGGAGGTGGATGCAAGTTGTTTTATTATGGAGTCGATGAAAAGAGACCTGGTGTTGGTATTGTTTTGAAGGGAGACTGTGGGAGGTAAAAGAGAGCAACTGGACTTGCTTGAAGATTCTTGAAGACGTTTCACCTCTCATCTGAAAGGCTTCTTCAGTTCTGTCTGACTAATAGGGCGTATCAGGTATTTATCCTCTCATGGATGAAAAGCTCATCTAAGGTGTCGTTGAGTCATCCTGTTGGTGTGGGTCACTGGAGGCTGGATGTGAATGGCCTCGAGAGTCGTTAGGGTGATCAATGGATTGCCCGTTAGGGTGATCAATGGAATGCTGATTCTCTCTGTCCTCCTGTGAGTCACTGAAAACAGCTGGGTTTTGGTGTGCATTCAGTTGTCTGGGAAGTGTGCCAAGGACTGCATTGTAGGTGGCTGATAAATGATGTCTTAGACCCCCACCTCTGTTCAGTGATGGCCATTCCAGGTTGACAAAAATGGCTTCTTTAACTCCTCGCTCACACCAACGATGCTCTCTGGCTAAAATGCGTACGTTGCAATCCTGAAATGAGTGTCCTTTGTTGTTAAAATGAAGGTAGACAGCAGAGTCCTGGCCTGAGGAACTGGCTCTCCTGTGTTGAGCCATGCGCCAGTGAAGCAATTGTTTTGTTTCCCCAATATACGAGCGACACAACCACCTATGAAACCTTGAGGCGGGACCCCACCAGTTGTTACAAAAAGAAAGTTGTTAGCTGCCTGCAACAACTAGAAAAGGACCAAGCCATCAACCAATCTCTGTACTACAGATTGCACCCTGGGGAAGCCGTTCTTCTCATATACGGACTCCCCAAGATTCACAAGGAAGGAGCTCCACTCAGACCTATCATCAGCAGTATAAACTCTGTCACCTATAACATTGCCAAACATCTAGCCACCATCCTGGCTTTTCTTGTTGGGAATACGCCACATCATGTCAAAAACTCCCAAGATTTTGCTACTAAAGTTGCAGACCTCAAACTAGACTTAGATGAAACCATGGTTTCCTACAATGTCACTTCTCTTTTCACCTGCATTCCCACCACAGAAGCAGTCGAATCTGTTAGAAAACAACTCCTTCAAGACAGCACCTTACTGGATAGAACAAACCTCACCATGGACCAGATTTGCACCCTACTTGACCTCTGCCTGACTACCACTTATTTCCAGTTTAATGAAAGTTTCTACAGACAGAAGCATGGATGCACCATGGGCTCACCGGTGTCCCCTATTGTGGCCAATCTTTACATGGAGGAAGTGGAACATAAAGCTTTGACCACTTTTTCAGGAGTTGCTCCCAGCCACTGGTTCAGATATGTGGATGACACCTGGGTTAAAATCAAAACCCATGAGGTGGAAGCCTTCTCTAAGCACATCAATGCAGTGCATATCAACATTAATTTCACTCAGGAGGACGTCAGTGGGAATAATCTAGCCTTCTTGGATTGTGATGTACACATTAGACAAGACAGATGCCTTAGCATCGAGGTCTACCAGAAACCCCCACACACAGACCAGTACCTACCCTTTGACTCTCACCACCCACTGGAACACAAATTGGGGGTCATTAGGACCTTGCAACACAGGGCTCAGAACATCCCTACAATGGTAGAGGGAAAAGAGAAGGAGCAGAATCACATAAAGAAAGCACTTCAGAACTACGGGTATCCCAACTGGTCTTTCTTCAAGAGCAGAAAAAGGAACATAATGGGCAAGGAGGATAACAGGAACAAACGCAAGAACATTGTCATTCCCTACATTTCTGGTCTATCTGAGAAACTCAGGAGGATCTTCTACAAACACAACATTCCGGTACATGTCAGACCCAGTAACACCCTGAAGCAGAAACTGGTCCACCCTAAGGACAGACTAGACAGACACAAACAGGACAATGTAGTGTATGCAATTCAGTGCAGTGAGGAATGCAAGGACTTGTATATTGGTGAAACAAAACAACTGCTTCACAGGCGCATGGCTCAACACAGGAGAGCCAGTTCCTCAGGCCAGGACTCTGCTGTCTACCTTCATCTTAACAACAAAGAACACTCATTTCAGGATTGCAACGTATGCATTTTAGCCAGAGAGGATTGTTGGTATGAGCGAGGAGTTAAAGAAGCCATTTTTGTCAACCTGGAATGGCCATCACTGAACAGAGGTGGGGGTCTAAGACATCATTTATCAGCCACCTATAATGCAGTCCTTGGCACACCTCCCAGACAACTGAATGCACACCAAAATCCAGCTGTTTTCAGTGACTCACAGGAGGACAGAGAGAATCAGCATTCCATTGATCACCCTAACGGGCAATCCATTGAACACCCTAACGACTCTCGAGGCCGTTCACATCCAGCCCCCAGTGACCCACACCAACAGGATGACTCAACGACACCTTAGATGAGCTTTTCATCCATTAGAGGATAAATACTTGATACGCTCTATTAGTCAGACAGAACTGAAGAAGCCTTTCAGATGAGAGGTGAAATGTCTTCAAGAATCTTCAAGCAAGTCCAGTTGCTCTCTTTTACCACCCACAGTTTACTATGACCTGGATGGCTGAGAATCTTCACAGACATTTCAGGGGAGAGTTGGTCAACAGTGTGATTGATGTAAAGAGAGTTTCAGATAGAGTGATTGGCATGAAGTTGGAGATTCAAGGAGTGGTAATCAATGTTGTGTGTGCGTATGCCCCACAGGTTGGCTGTGAAAATGAAGAGAAAGAGTTTTTCTGGGAAAAGATGGATGAAGTGGTAGAAAGTATACCGAGGGAGGAGCATGTGCTGATAAGAGCAGATTTCAACGGACATGCTGGCAAGGGAAACAGAGGAGATGAGGATGTGATGGGCAGATATGGTGTAAGAGAGAGAAATGTGGAAGGGCAAATGGTGGTTGGTTTTTCAATGAGGATAAATTTGGCAATAGTCAATACATACTTTGAGAAGAAAGAGCAGCACAGGGTGATGTTTAAAAGTGGAGGAAGACCTACACAGGTGGACTACATACTCTGCAGAAGGAGTAACCTGAAGGAGATTGGAGACTCTAAAGTGATGGCAGGGGAGAGTGTAGCTAAACAACATCGAGTGGTCATGTGCAGGATGAGCTTGAAAGTGAAAAAGAAGAAGTGTGAGATAGTGGAGCCAAAGATTAAGTGGTGGAAACTAAAGGAGGTTGAACATCAGAAGGAGTTTAGGGAAGAAGTGAGATGAGCATTGAGTGGTAATGGAAGTTTGCCAGAAGATTGGGATACTACTGCTATACTAGTAAGAGAGGCAGCAAGGAAGATGCTAGGGTGGTCATCGGGAAGGAGGAAGGAAGACAAGAAGACATGGTGGTGGTGGAATGAAGAAGTGCAGGAAATTATAAAAGAGAAGAGGCTAGCAAAGAAGAATTGGGGTGATCAGAGAAATGAGGAAAGCAGGTGGTTATACAGAGAGACGAGACAGAAGGCAAAAATAGCAGAAGCAAAGGCAAAAGCAGATGCATAACAGGAGTTGTACAAAAGACTGGAGACCAAAGAAGGAGATAAAGACCTGTACAGACTAGCTAGGCAGAGAAACAGGGAAGCGAGGGATGTACAGCAGGTAAGAGTGATGAAGGATGCAAATGGAAATGTGCTGACAAACAAAGAGAGTGTACTAAGAAGGTGGAAAGAGTACTTTGAGGATTTATTAAATGAGGAGAATCCAAGAGAGAAAATGTCGGATTCATTGGAGACAGCAAATCAGGATTAAGATCAGATTTGGTTACTAAGGATGAGGTGAGGGCAGCCATGAAAAGAATGAAGACTGGGAAAGCAGTTGGACCAGATGGTATCCCAGTTGAGGCATGGAGATGTTTGGGTGAGATGGCTGTAGAGTTCCTAACAAGATTGTTTAATAAGATCTTAGAGAATGAGAAAATGCCAAATGAATGGAGAGTGTGCTAGTCCCAATATACAAGAATAAGGGAGATGTACAGAGCTGCAGTAATTACAGAGGGATAAAATTGATGAGCCACACCATGACACTATGGGAAAGGCTATTGGAGGTGAGATTTAGAAGAGAGGTAGCAATCTGTGAACAGCAGTATGGGTTTATGCCAAGGAAGAGCATGTTGGATGTAATTTTTGCTTTAAGAATGTTAATGGAGAAGTACAGGGAAGGCCAGAGAAAGCTACATTGTGTGTTTGTAGACCTGAAGAAGGCATATGATAGAGTCCCGAGAGATGAGTTATGGTATTGCATGACAAAGTGTGGAGTGAGTGAGAAGTATATTAGGGTGGTGCAAGACATGTATGAGAACAGTGAAACAGCAGTGAGGTGTGCTGTTGGAATGACTGAATGGTTCAAGGTCTGCTTTGAGTCCTTTCTTGTTTGCCATAGTGATGGATAGCTTGACGGACGAAGTGAGGCAAGAGTCACCATGGAACATGATGTTTGCAGATGATATTATGATATGTGGTAAAAGTAGAAAGGAGGTTGAGCTGAATTTGGAGAGATGGAGGTATGCACTGAAGAGGAATGAAGGTGAGCAGTAGCAAAACAGAATACATGTGCATCAATGAGAATGGGGATGAGAGTATAGTGATGATGCAAGGAGTAGACGTAAAGAAAGTTGGTGAATTCAAGTACCCGGGGTCAACTGTGCAGGAAAATGGGGGCTGCGATAGTTAGGTGAGAAAGAGAGTGCAGGCAGGATGGAGCAGTTGGAGAAGGATTTTGGGATCATTTGTGATAGGAACATCCCAGCAAAAGTGAAAGGTAAGATGTATAAAACAGTAGTGAGACCAGCTGTGATGTATGGATTGGAGACAGTATCCTTAATGAAGAGGTAGGAGGCAAAGTTGGAGGTGGCAGAGTTGAGGATGTTAAGGTTTGCAATGGGAGTGACAAGGTTGGACAGGATAAGGAATGAGCACATCAGAGGGACAGCACATGTGGAGAGCTTGGGAATTAACCTAAGAGAGATGAGACTGAGATGGTATGGGCACATCCTGAGAAGAGATGCAGAGCATGTTGGAAGGAAAATGTTGAGGATGGAGCTGCCAGGCACATGGAAATGAGGAAGGCCAAAGAGGAGATACATGGATGTGGTGAGAGAGGACATGAAAGTGGCAGGTGTGGTAGAGAAAGATGCGGAGAATAGGGAGCAATGGAGACGAAAGATCTGCTGTGGTGACCCCTAATTGAGAGTAGCCAAAAGAAGAAGAAGACTCGAACTGATATCACACAAAACCAATGTGCTGAAGTTCAATATGAGAATAGAGTGTAACATAGTTCTGTTACAGGCAAACTCCATGCATAATTCTGATCTAACCTCTGAATAGAGCCTACATCTGTAGTTATTTTTGAGGTCTGAATATGGGGCACTATGGGGAATCTGAATATGGCCCCAACACTGTACAGCATATCTGCATGGAAGTTCACATATTCTCTTTGATTTTCTTCATCATCTCAAAATAGAACTCATTTATGTTGTTAGGATTGGCTGACAGAAGTAATGTATCCATTGCAGAGGCAGGACTTGTTCCTGCCTTATGATCCTTGGTAGACTATCTAATACCTAAATATTCTAAAACCTCTTCTCGCTCTTAGAAGCATCACTCAGACAATAATTGTGGCTGGTGGGCCAGCTAAACTGTTCACAGACTGAGTTACCAGCTTGGTGACTGAATGCTACCTGCTCTAAAGTCACCTCATCTTTCAAAAGAACTCTTATCTGTTCACCACTAGTTTATCTTCATGCAGTAGTCTCAGCCAGCTATCCACTTCATTACACTGTGCTCTGAAGAGGACATGTTGATAGCAGAACTCCACCCCTTCACAATGGAAAATGGCAAAGCCCCAGCTAAGACTTGCATCTTTGGGAACAAGTTATCAAACATGGACACTCAACAGGTGTGTGCTTTATACCTAGGGCCATAAAATGCCTAGAGCGTGCTAGTATCCCTCGGTTCATGAGAACACTGTACCTGCTTTTCCCCTTAAGAGTCACCAGCGAGTCACTGGTGTGCCAAGCTAGCCTGATAGGTGAAGACCCTGCAGTAGGAGCAGCCATGTTCCCACCACAATAAACAACAAGCTGCTTTCAGGAACTTGAAACTGTCTCCACATTACTGAGTGAGATGGAAGACGGCTTCTGGGCCATTCAGATTGTCTACTGCAGAATATGGGTTTGACTCAGCGGATGAGTCTATTGGCTTCAGTTATTAAGAGGACAAAGTCAACAAAGAGCCTTTTACTCCCTCTGCACAGGCCACAAAGCTCATAGCATCAGGGAAAACAGCTGCCAAAAGCACAATGCTCTGCAAGGCTTCATGTAATGCCTAATGGAAGCCAATTGTTCATGATGCACTCCATCTTCTGCAAAAAACTCTCTGACAGGTCTGACTACCTCTCTCATTGAGAGAGTATCAGTGTTTGACTGGGTCAGCATGGAAGGCAGTGGATTCACCCACTTGCTGTACTTGCAGTGGAACCCCTTGTGGCATTACACCTCGATTCTGCCTGGAAGTGCCTCCCTGTGCAGGGGTGGGGGGAAGTCGGGGGCTCTACCCTTCCATCCAAGGTAAATTATCTCCAGTTCACCATGATTAAGAAATATTACAATACAGTGGCTATTTTAATCAGAAGCCTGAAACATTGCTTATCGCCTATCAGACAGAACTGGAGGAAGAAATTACTGCATCACTGAGTCCAGCACTGAGGGATGAAGTGTGCATGCTCAAAGAACCCTACCTGTGCCTTCACAAATGGGCAGTTCTTCAAGTATCTGGGAGACTCATGGCCATGATGGCCTCAGGACAGAGCACCATGGCTCACCCTGTCAAGCCTCTCCCATAAACATAACACATAGTTGCCAGGTGCACCTGTGGACCTCCAAAAGCCCTTTTAAGAAGAAAAGAAAAGAAACCTTTATTCATCACATCCACACTTCAAGCACAGTGAAATTCATCCTCTGCATTTAACCCATCTGAAGCAGTGAACATACGCACACACTCAGAGCAGTGGGCAGCCACACCAAAGCACAGTCAGGGGTCAGGTACCTTGCTCAAGGGCACCTCAGCCCAAGGCCACCCCATGTTAACCTAACTGCATGTCTTTGGATTGTGGGGGAAACCGGAGCACCTGGAGGAAACCCACGCAGACACGGGGAGAACATGCAAACTCCACACAGAAAGGCCCTCGCCAGCTGCTGGGTTCAAACCTGGAACCTTCTTGCTGTGAGGTGACCATGCTAACCACTACACCACCGTCCCACCCTTTTAGAGTTGTAGTGGCCACAATGCATAGCGCTTAAATTGTGCTTCCCCAGGAAGCAAATGACTCCCTCTCAGATACCTTGGCAGATGTTTGCTCAGGTCATAGCCAATGCATAGGCCTACTGGAACCAAAAACAACAGCTACCACCTGAAGCCTCCAGTCAGTGCCCAAACAATCCTTCAGAGCCTAGAGACACATAGGTTACAAAGTCCTTCAACCCCAGTGTGACACAAAGAAGCTGGGCTGATGTGGTCAATACCTCATGATGTAAGTGTGGCAGTGGGGGCGTGGCCAAGCAGCAGTCTGTGAATGGAGGGCGGGGTCGGGGAAGGTAAGTGGCTAGGTCATTACACCTGATGTCAATTTGTGTGTGTGTGTGTGGGGGTGTGTGTGGGTGGGTGTGTGGGTGTGTGTGTGTTGCAGGGATGGAGTATAAAGGGAAGGGGAAAGGAGAGGAGAAGGCCCCTGACCACAGCACTTGTGTGAATGAGTGAGTGAGCGAGTGCGTGAAAGAAAGAAAGAAAGAAAGCTAGCTGAAAAGCTCAATAAAAGTGCGTTTGTGTAAACACGAACTCTCACCTGCTGTGCTTCTGTGCTCCACCCACATCGGGGTTTACTACAGTGGTGCCGAAACCCAGGACGTACAGAAGGAAACCGCCCCATGGAGTCCTCCCCGTTCAAAGAGCTCATCCTGGCCCTTGATACCACCCAGCAGAACCAGCATCAAGAGCTGATCACTCTCCGGAAGGAGCAGCAGCAGTGCTTCGAAGCCTTGATGCTGGCCCAGCAGGAAGATCGCCAGGCGTTCCGGCACCGGCTCACGTCAGCAGGGCCGCCGGCCGCCACCCTCACGAAGATGGGACCGCAGGACGATCCGGAAGCATTCCTCACTCTCTTTGAGCAAACAGCCGAGGCGTGGGGGTGGCCGCTGGAGCAGTGCGCGGCGCACCTCCTCCCACTCCTGACTGGCGAGGCGCAGCTCGCAGCGCAGCAGCTCCCTGCTGACAGCCAGCTGGTTGTTGCGGACCTGAGGAAAGCCATCCTGCAGCGGCTCGGCCGCTCCCCAGAGCAACATCGTCAGCACTTCCGGATGCTAACACTGGAGGAGGTCGGCCAGCCGTTTGCATTCGGCCAGCAACTCTGGGACGCCTGCCGGCGGTGGCTGAGGGTGGAAGACCGCGATGCCGAGGAGATCATCGATCTGGTGGCACTGGAGCAGTTTATCTCTCAACTTCCGGAAGGAATGGCAGAATGGGTCCAGTGTCACCGCCCGGCGTCGCTGGAATGAGCCATCGAGCTGGCGGAGGACCATTTGGAGGCGGCTCTGACGGCAGGCAGACGAGGCACCTCCCCTCGCTTCTCTTCCCTCTCTCTCCCTCTCTCTCTCCTGTCTCTGGTCCCCCTCCCCACCCCGTTCCCCTGCCACGAAGGCGGTGGCTGGCTCCTCCCCAGCTGGCCCGTTGCACCCGTGGTGTCCTCCCATCTCCCTCTTTTGTGTCTGTGTTGTCTCCCCCGCAGGTGAGTGACACCCATAACACCAGTGCAGAGGGAAAGCCTGGGCCGGTGTGCTGGCGCGGCGGGGAATTGGAGCGTCTCCCAAATCAGAGCCCCGCAAGGGAGGTGGGGGCTGTCATCTGGATCCCCGAAGTGCCAGAAACCGCCCCCGATCGGGCTGGAGCGTATCGCGTACCGGTGAGTATTCAAGGGGGTACATATCACGCTTTGGTGGATTCTGGTTGTAATCAGACCTCAATTCACCAACGCCTGGTGCAAGGTGAGGCATTGGGGGGAGCACAAGCAGTGAAAGTGTTGTGTGTGCATGGGGATGTTCACCATTACCCTCTAGTGTCTGTCCATATTCCATTCCGGGGCCAAACGCATAAGATGAAGGGGCGGTTAATCCTCGTTTTACCCACTCGTTGATCTTGGGTACTGATTGGCTGGGATTTAAAGAATTAATGGAGTATTTAGCACGCAGTGGGTCCTGCCCTAGTAGGTCATGGGAAGATCCTAGTGTGGCATTGGCTGGAGAAGCTGTCACAGAGCCATCCGCATCAACACCGCGTCAGAGTGAGGAGCAGCCTGCTCCTCCTCCCTCTCTTGGGGATTCTCCTGGGGATTTCCCGTTAGAGCAGTTGCGAGACGAGACTCTGCAGCATGCGTTTGACCAAGTGAGAGTAATCAATGGTCAAACTCTTCAGCCAAGCGTGGCACCAACCTTCCCCTATTTTGCCATTATTAAAGATAGATTGTACTGAGTGACGCAGGACACTCAAACCAAGGAAAGAGTAACCCAGTTGTTAATCCCAAAGAGCCGTAGGGAACTCGTATTCCATGCAGCTCACTTTAATCCCATGGCTGGACACTTGGGGTAAGACAAAACACTAGCCCGAATAATGGCCCGGTTCTATTGGCCTGGGATTCATGGGGATGTCCGTCGGTGGTGTGCGGCGTGCCGTGAATGCCAATTAGTAAATCCCTCGGCCACTCCAAAAGTGCTGTTGCGCCCTCTTCCTCTAATCAAGACCCCGTTTGAGCAAATTGGGATGGATCTCGTCGGGCCATTAGATCGGTCAGCATGGGGATATCACTTTATTTTAGTTCTGGTGGACTATGCAACGCAATATCCGGAGGCAGTGCCTCTCCACAATATCTCAGCACGCAGTATTGCGGAAGCTCTCTTCCGCGTTATCTCCTGGGTCGGGATTCCGAAAGAAATCCTGACAGACCAAGGCACCTCGTTTATGTCACGCACACTGCGCAAGCTGTATGGGTTACTGGGGATTAAGTCCATCTGCACCAGTGTATATCACCCACAAATGGATGGATTAGTAGAGCGATTCAACCAGACACTCAAAAACATAATCCAGAAATTTGTTAGTGAAGATGCGCGTAATTGGGATAAATGGCTTGAATCCCTGTTGTTCGCAGTACGAGAGGTCCTGCAAGCCTCCACAGGGTTTTCTCCCTTTGAATTATTATATGGGCGTAAGCCGCGTGGCATTCTGGATGTGCTACGGGAAAATTGGGAGGAGGGACCTTCACCGAGTAAAAATGAAATCCAGTACATTCTTGACCTGCGCGCAAAACTCCACACCCTCACGCAATTAACCCAGGAGAATTCACGACAGGCACAAGAACGTCAAAGCCGGCTGTATGACAGGGGCATGCGCCTTAGAGAATTCACGCCAGGAGAAAAAGTACTCTTATTATTGCCCACGTCAAGTTCTAAATTAGTCGCCAAGTGGCAAGGGCCCTTCGAGGTCACACGGCGAGTCGGGGATGTCGACTATGAGGTAAAGCGAACAGATAGGGGCAGGGCACTGCAAGTCTACCACCTCAACCTTTTAAAACGCTGGAATGAGGGGGTCCCCGTGGCATTGGCATTGGTAGTCCCAGAGAAGGCGGAGCTGGGGCTGGAGGTAAAAAGGATAACATCGCAGGCCGCTCCAGTCCCTTGTGGAGACCACCTCTCGCCGATCCAACTCGCGGACGTAGCCAGGTTGCAGAAGGAATTTTCCGAAGTGTTCTCGCCCCTTCCGGGCCGTACCCACCTCATAGAACACCACATCGAAACGCCCCTGGGAGTGGTAGTGCATAGCCACCCTTACCGCTTGCCCGAACACAAGAAAAAGGTGGTTCGGGATAAACTCAAGGCCATGCTTGAAATGGGCATAATTGACGAGTCCCACAGCGACTGGAGCAGCCCAGTGGTCCTGGTTCCCAAGACTGATGGGTCGGTCTGGTTCTGTGTGGACTATAGAAAGGTCAATGCGGTGTCTAAATTTGACGCGTACCCAATGCCCCGCATTGATGAGTTGCTTGATCAGTTAGGCGCTGCTCGCTTTTATTTGACACTGGATCTAATCAAGGGATATTGGCAGATCCCCTTGACTCCTCTATCCCGAGAGAAAACAGCCTTTTCCACACCGTTTGGGTTACACCAATTTGTCACGCTCCCCTTTGGGTTGTTTGGGGCGCCCACTACGTTCCAGCAGCTTATGGACAGGGTCCTCTGCCCTCATGCTGCCTACGCGGCTGCCTATCTAGATGACATAATCATCTACAGTCATGATTGGCTGCGGCACTTGGAACACCTGAGGGCTGTTCTAAAGTCGCTGAGGCGAGCGGGCCTCACAGCTAACCCGAAGAAGTGTGCGACTGGGTGGGTGGATGTACGGTATCTGGGGTTCCACTTGGGTCATGGGCAGGTGCATCCCCAAATTAACAAGACTGCAGCAATCGTGGCCTGCCCGAGGCCCAAGACCAAAAAGGAGGTGAGGCGGTTCTTGGGGCTGGCTGGCTATTATCGTAGGTTTATACCTAACTATTCGGACATCACCAGCCCGCTAACCGACCTCACTAAAAAGGGGGCTCCAGACCCGGTCCAGTGGACGGAGCAATGCCAACAGACCTTCTCGGAGCTAAAAGCTGCACTGTGTGGGGGGCCACTTTTACACTCCCCCAACTTCTCTCTCCCCTTTATTTTGCAGACTGATGCATCGGACAGGGGGCTGGGGGCCATTTTGTCCCAGGAGGTGGAGGGTAAGGAGTGCCCAGTGCTGTACATCAGCCGAAAGCTGTCGATGTGCGAGAGCAAGTACAACACAATTGAAAAGGAATGTCTTGCCATCAAGTGGGCAGTCCTTGCCCTCCGATACTACCTGCTGGGGCGCCCTTTCACTCTCTGTTCGGACCATGTGCCCCTCCAGTGGCTCCACCGCATGAAGGATGCCAATGCGCAGATCACCTGTTGGTATCTCGCTCTCCAGCCATTCAAGTTTGAGGTGATCCACAGGCCGGGGGCGCAGATGATGGTGGTGGACTTCCTGTCCCATCGGGGGGGGGAGTCGGCTTCAGGCCGGACGGCTCCCCGGCCTGAGTCTGGCGGTGGGGGTATGTGGCAGCAGGGGCGTGGCCAAGCAGCAGTCTATGAATGGAGGACGGGGTCGGGGAAGATAAGTGGCTAGGTCATTACACCTGATGTCAATTTGTGTGTGTGTGTGTGTGTGTGGGTGTGTGTGTGTGTGTGTTGCAGGGATGGAGTATAAAGGGAGGGGGAAAGGAGAGAAGAAGGCCCCTGACCACAGCACTTGTGTGAATGAGTGAGTGAGTGAGTGAGTGCGTGAAAGAAAGAAAGAAAGAAAGAAAGAAAGCTAGCTGAAAAGCTCAATAAAAGTGCGTTTGTGTAAACACGAACTCTCGCCTGCCGTGCTTCTGTGCTCCACCCACATCAGGGTTTACTACAGTAAGCAATACTGGCTTCTCTTCTTGGGGTTTTCTGACCTCACAGAAGGGAGGGGGCCTGCTTGCCCTGAACAATACCTGAGAAAGTACAAGTTTAGAATGCTAACATGTGCAGGCCTTATCCATTATGTGTGCCCAAGCAATTCGTTCACATACATCAACTTGTAGGACATTCTGAATCAGGCCATCTGCACATGTTGGTACACGAACTGACCCTGCTTCAGCTCATTCCTGTCACTGAGAGCCACTCATGTTCCTGGTATGATAAATCTGGGCACAAATTTATTTTTCAAGGGCAATCAAAGTTATGCAGACTGGTAGCTCTGCAATTAAGTCACAGCTCACCTATAGGGAGGGAAAGTGAAACACAATGATCCTAGTGGTAGCGTTCCTAAGCTGAGAGCCATACTATTGAAAATCCCATAGACCCGATTTTAAAAAAAAATCCCACGAAGTTATGACGTGGAACTTGTACACCCCCCAAAAATATGTTGTATATGTTGGGATTATCTACTAACTGTGAAAGTATCAGGTGAAATTTCGCTGTCTTTTAAAAGATCGAAATTGCGCCTAACCTGTCAGAAATGGACTACAACCAAACTGTCTAGTCAGAGTCGCTCATATTACGTCAGCAGTAGGCTTGATAAGTTTTGTTCTTCATACTAGCCCTTACGAGTGCTGACAGCTCTCCCTGTGAATAGCGGCAGTTGACTACATGCCCTGATCTGTAATGGTTATCCCCACGAGGGATGCATTTCTTATTGGTACAGAAATACTCTGCCAACCACGCTATACAAATCGGCATGTTGATGTAGGCTACTCGCCGGCCGCTACCTGCTACAGATTTGGAAAGGCGCTAAACTTGCAGTGACGTCACATACGCGACGTCGGGTCTGTGTAGTCTTTGATCAGCTTATTAAAAAACATTCAAAACAATTCAAATCGGTGGAAAAAATAAAGTATGATCACCAGGATCGATAGAGCTGCCCGACATGCACAACATATGGAAGCCATTGTCTTAACTTTGAAGTGCAACCCGAAATGTAATTTTTTGAAAAGATATTCCCATTCATTTTGCCATAGAGGTTGGAACGCATCCAGTAGGGGGCGATGAGATTACTTTCCCTTCCTATGGGCAGTTTACTGATGTGCAGAAATAGATTTCTTTACATCAAAGGAGAACATGCAGTGCCATTTGCCCATCTGTATTTCAAAAGCATCAGACCGAATGGCCGATGAAAAATTATTTGAATGTGTCTGTCTGTATTTCAAAAACATCAAACCCGATGGCCCATGAAAAAGTTGTAAAGATATGGGTCTAAGCTATGTCCAATTTTCTTCCAAATGTTACACTGGGCGAATACATTATGTAGTAACACGGCCTGGAAAATGGGGGCCCTCAGTGGGTGCAACTTTAAAAATTCACAACTCAGCCAATGATGGTCCTAGCCCTGACAAAATTTACAGGCACCTCCCTCTCCCCGAGCCCTTTCAAACCAGCACAGGCACAGCTCACTACAACCCTGCCTTTGTCCGTTATTCACCCCAGAACCCCCCCCCCCCCCCCCCCCACGTGACCACTGCTCCCTGAAGACTTTAACATGAGCTCTGGCTCGAGCCAGCCTTTAAAAATTAATAACTGGGCCAGTGATGGTCCTAGCCCCACCAAACTTTACAGGCACATCCCTCTCCCTGAGTGGCATACTAAATAAGACTATAATAATACACTCAGTATTCACTATTGTTTTTATTGCACAATGCAGTTGAACTAGTGTTCTCCTTTTTGAGGAGGGGTGCATGGCTTCACACTTATGCCGCTTTTCCACTACAAACGCGGCTGAGTCGGGCTGAGCCGTGCCGTGGTGAGTCGGGCTGAGCGGGGCTGTTGGAGTTGCATTTCGACTACAACCGCGCTGAACCGTGCTGGCTGGAAGTGGGTGGACACATTGGGTGGAGTTAGCGAAAGTGGGTGGACGTCAGGTGATGTCGTTAAGCAGCGCAAACAGTGACATCAGTGATCTTTTAAGCGGTAGTCTCACGACCCGAATAGTAAACAATAAACATGGAGGACATGGAGTCGTTAGTGTTGCTGGTCTTGGTGCTGTGGCTTGTTGTCACCGACAACGCGGACAGATACTGGCAAGAGCGTATAGATGAGGCGAGGCGCATAAGGCTTCAGAAATTCTCGTAATTCGTAATTCTTCTCCTTCCGGGTTTGCGGTGTTTACAGATCCCAGCGCGCTCGCGGGGTGTGTGTGGGCATGTGAGGACACTCCTCCTCACCAATCAGTGCACAGGGGAGTGTCTGCTCACACCCCCAACCTCACTCGGCTCGCTTTGGCTCGCTTCAGCCCCACTCCAAAACGGTGCGAGTTTTAGGGGCTAAGCAGGGCTGAAGCGAGCTGAGTCGTGCTGGTTTTTGGTAGTCGAAACGCGAGCCGTGTTGGGCTGAAGTGAGCTGAAGCGAGCTGAAGTGAGCTGAAAAAGGGTAGTGGAAAAGGGCCATTAGTTGCCTTCCAGTGTGCCATTCCTACAGGAACTACTAGATAGGGGCAAAATCTTCTCTACCAGCAAGGTATACCTAGCTGGTATTTCGACTTGTCATATAGGTTTTGGGAATGCAACAGTGGGCTGACACACCTTATTTACCAATTCATGAAAGGGCTTTTCGACTCCACCCCACCTTTGATCACTCCAAAGAACTTGGCTGTGGTGCTGGAAGTATTATCAGAACCTTTATTCGAGCCTCTGGATCTGTTTAATCTGAAAACACTTTCTTTGAAAATGTCAAGTCAAGTTTATTTGTATAGCACTTTTAACAACAGACATTGTCACAAAGCAACTTTACAGAAAATTAAAAACTTTAAACATGAGGTGATTTTATCCCTAATTTATTCCCAATTAGCAAGCCTGTGGTGATGGTGGCAAGGAAAAACTCCCTCAGACAACATGAGGAAGAAATATCAAGAGGAACCAGACTCAAAAGGGAATCCATCCTCATTTGGGTGATAACAGACAGTGTGATCATAAATAACTTCACAGCAAATTCCTCAGTGTTGAATTAACACCCAGAGTGTTTATATAGGTCCAATTAGACCTATATAAACACTCTGGGTGTTAATTCAACACTCTGGATGTTAGTTCAACACTGAGGAATTTGCTGTGTTGCTTCTATAACTATGTTCTATATAGTCACAAAGTATATCTGTGAAACCAGGAAAATTATTATAGTTTTAACATGAAGTCTGTTTTGCTGAAGTTATAAATTGTTCATTGATGGAAACTTGAGTGCAAAACTGTTCATGACAACTGCAGCCCTAAAGTTAGCAAGTGAACTGTAGTCCTCAGACATAAATGCATTACTGTAAGTGTCCATCTTCCAAGTCCATCTTCCAAATGTGACTTTTGACTGTCCATATGGGGCCATCCTCCACAGGAGCGATGAGATGGGACTCCAGCCAGACATACAGTGGCATGCAAAAGTTTGGGCACCCTTACTTAAAATGTCTGTTACTGTGAATAGTTAAGTGAGCAGAAGATGAACTGATCACCAAAAGGCATAAAGGTAAAGATGACACATTTCTTTTCAGCGTTTTCTGCAAGATTTGTGTATTATTTTTGTTTTGTACAACTGGAGAGTGAAAAAAGAAAAGGAACATCATGTGAAAGTTTGGGCACCCCAATACATTTGAGTTCTCAGGTAACTTTTACCAAGGTTCCAGACCTTAATTAGCTTATTGAGCTGTGGCTTGTTCAAATTCTTCATTAGGAAAGGTCAGATGATGCAGATATCAAAGCTGTATAAATTCTCTGACTCCTCAAACTTGTCCCTAAAATTAACAGCCATGGGCTCCTCTAAGCAACTCCCTTGCATTCTGAATAATAAAATAATTGATGCTCTGAAAGCAGGAGAAGGCTACAAGAACATAGCAAAGCGTTTTCAGGTAGCTGTTTCCTCAGATTGTAATGTTATTAAGAAATGGCAGTTAACAGAAACAGTGGAGATCAAGGTGAGGTCTGGAAGATGAAGAAAACTTTCTGAAACAACTGCTCATTGGATTGCTAGAAAGGCAAATAAAAACACCTGTTTGACTGCAAAAGACCTTCAGAAAGATTTAGCAGACCCTGGAGTGGTGGTGCATTGTTCTACTATGCAGTGACACCTGAACAAATATGACCTTCATGGAATAGTCATCAGAAGAAAACCATTCCTGCATCCTAGCCACAAAATTCAGCATCTGAAGTTTGCAAATGAACATCTAAATAAGCCTGATGCATTTTGGAAACAAGTCCTGTGGACTGATGAAATCAAAATAGAACTTTTTGGCCACAATGTGCAAAGGTATGTTTGGAGAAAAAAGGGTGCCAAATTCCAGGAAAAGAACACCTCTCCAACTCTGAAGCATGGGTGTAGAACAATCATGCTTTGGGGTTGTGTTGCAGCCAGTGGCACAGGGCACATTTCAATGGTCGAGGGAAGCATGGATTCGAATAAATACCAGCAAATTCTGGAAGCAAACACCACACCATCTGTAAAAAAGTTGAAGTTAAAAAGAGGATGGGTCCTACAATAAAACAATGATCCAAAACACACCTCAAAATCTACAATGGAATAACTCAAGAGGCACAAGCTGAAGGTTTTGCCATGGCCATCACAGTCCCCTGACCTAAACATCATTGAAAATCTGGGGGGGGGGGGGGTGATAGCATCCATGCATCCCAGTTTACCAAAATACTATATGCCCAAGGACCCTCCAGATCTATTCCTTTACCTAATAAAAAATATTAACAAAAAGCTTGACTAAACAGATGTAGCACTGGAAATGTCAACTCTTATTTTGAATGCACTACAGCAGTGAATGTGCAAGGACTTTTATCTTGGAGGAGGTTCAGCTAGAAGAGGAAGCGAGGTAGATTGGAGGTATCAGAAAAAGACAGCAGTGTGAGCTCGGAGCGCGTTGGGGTTTTTGTTCAGTAGCCTAGAGCGTGAGCAGCCTCCTTATGTTGTATACTGGAGAAGTTGTTAAATAAACCTTCTGGAGTTCTACATACAACTAACCCCTGTGCGATTTCTAGATGCCCCCTTCCCACAGAACTAACTTTACACAGATATGCTTTCAGCCTAGACTTAAACACTGAGACTGTGCCTGAGTCTTGAACACTACTTGGAAGGCTATTCCATAACTGTGGGGCTTTGTAAGAAAAGGCTCTGCCTCCTGAAGTGAAGTATATAGTGAAGTTACCCTTCACTATATGAGGTATCAGGAGATAGCCTGCACCTTTTGATCTAAGTAGGCATGGTGGGTCATAAAGGACCAGACGTTTGCTCAGGTACTGTGGTACAAGAACATTTAGTGCTTTATAGATCAATGGTAGTATTTTATAAACAATACGAAATTTGATTGGGGCCAATGCAGTGTGGATAAGATAGGGGTGATGTGGCCATATCTTCTAGTTCTAGTAAGGACTCTTGCTGCTGCATTTTGAACTAATTGGAGCTTGTTTATGCACTTATTGGAACACCCAGACAGTAAAGCATTACAATAATCCACCCTAGAGATAACAAAAGCATGAACTAGTTTTTCTGCGTCTGTAGTGACATTTCTCATCTTAGCAATATTTCTGAGATGAAAGAAAGCTGTCTGGGTAATGTTATGGATATGAGTTTCAAACAAAAGACTGGAGTCAATGATCACACCTAGGTCTTTTACTGCTGCATGTGAAGAAACAGAAAGGCCATCCAGAATTACTGTGTAATCAGAAAACCTACTTCTAGCTGCATGCGGTCCTAGTACAAGTACTTTTGTCTTGTCAGAGTTAAGCAGAAGGAAGTTAATAATCATCCAGTGTCTAATGTCCTTTACACATTCTTTAATTTTATTAAGCTGGTGTCTCTTATCTGGCTTTGCTGAAACATACAATTGTGTGTCATCTGCATAACAGTGGAAACTAATATCATGCTTATGAATAATATCACCCAGAGGTAACACATATAAAGAAAAAAGCAGTGGGCCTAAGACAGAACCTTGTGGAACACCAAACTTTACCTCATTATGTCTAGAAAAATCACCATTTACATCAACAAAATGATAGTGATCAGTTAAATACAACCTGAGCCAGGAGAGGGCAGTTCCCATAACTCCCACCATATTTTCTAGTCTATCCAGGAGAATGGAATGATCAGTGGTGTCAAAGGCTACACTAAGGTCAAGCAATACAAGCAGGGAGACACAGCCCTGACCAGATGCCAAACAGGTCATTTACTACTTTAACCAGTGCTGTCTCTGTGCTATGATGAGGTCTAAATCCTGACTGATATATTTCATGGATGTTATTCTTATGTAGATATGAGCATAACTGCTGTGCCACAGCTTTTTCTAGGATCTTGGAAATAAAGGGGAGGTTTGATATTGGCCTATAATTGGACAGCTGACAGGGTGGAGGTCAGGTTTTTTTTAATCAGGGGTTTGATAACTGCAAGTTTAAAGGATTTGGGTACATAGCCAATTCTAAGGGAATAATTTATTATTTTTAGAAGAGCTTCAATTGCTTCTGGTATTATCTGTTTGAAGAGTCATGTAGGTAAGGGATCTAGTACACAAGTTGGAGATTTTGATGTGGAAATTAGTGAAATTCTGCAATGATCTGGTGACTTGTCCAGGGTGTACCCCGCCTCTCACCCATAGTCAGCTGGGATAGGCTCCTGCTTGCCTGCAACCCTGCACAGGATAAGTGGTTACGGATAATGGATGGATGGAAATTAATGAAATTAGTTTGATTTCTCTAAGGGGAGTAAAACATTCTAATTGCTGATCTGATACAGTTATATTGTTAACTACAGGGTTATTTAAATTGTCTGGCCTTAAATTAGTAGTTTGAATTTCTTGTTGGATATTTTCAATTTTGTCATTGAAAAAATTCATGAAGTCATTGCTATTACATATTGCAGGTGTGCATGTGTCTATAGGGATATTTTTCCTAGTTCATTTTGCTACAGTATTAAATAGGAATCAAGGATTATTTTTGTTATCCTCTATTAGAGTGGAGAGATACATTGATCTAGCAGCACTAAGAGCTTTTCTATACTTCAGGAGGCTCTTCTTCCATGCTAATTTGAACACTACCAATTTTGTTTGATGCCATTTACATTCTAATTTTCGAGCAGTCTGTTTAAAATGCAAGTGTAATCATTATACCAGGGTGCTAATTTTTTCTCTCTAATCATTTTTCTTTTAAGTGGAGCTACAGTATAGCAGAATGCTAACTCTAAGCATTCAGTTGCCTGATGAAGTTCTGTGGGGGCTGACAGTGATCCAATCAAAATTGATAACTCTGGGAGACTATTCATAAAACTCTGTGCAGTAGCTGACGTGAATGTACATTTAATACAGTAGCATGATGAGGTGCATATATTATTGCTCAGACATATTTTGAACAAGATGAGGTAATGGTCTGATGTAACTTCAGACTGTGGAAGTGTGACTATATTTTCTATATTTAACCCGAATGTTAGTATTATATTGATAGCGTGACCACCATTGTGGGTAGGTCCTAGGACATTCTGGTTAACCCCTACTGAATCTAAAATGGACACAAATGCTGTTTTCAGAGGATCTTTTGGATCATTGACGTGATTATCTTTTGGATAATGAAGTTGTTGGATTATTAAACTCTCCAACAACTAAAGCTTTGTCTAAGGAAATAACAAGGTCTGAGACAAAAGCCGCAAATTCAGAAAGAAACTCAGAATAAGGCCCCGGGGGCCTATAAATAATAAGTAATGGAATTGACTGGGCAGACTTATTTTTTGAGGCTACATTCATTATATTAGTATGAAGAACTTCAAATGCATTGAATTTATAACCAGTTTTTTTGTGTTATACCTAGATAATCATTATAAATAACTGCGGCGCCTCCTTCTCTGCCAGTTAGATGAGGCTGGTGTATATAACTGTATCCAGGAGGACTAGCTTCATTTAATGCTATATATTCATTTGGCTTAATCCATATTTCTGCTAAACACATTACACTGAACTCCTGATCAGTAATATGTTTATTAACAATTAGCACTTTAGATGTAAGAGAGCTAATATTTAAGAGTCCTTTAGATTAAAGGTGCTGGCAGTGGCTGTACAGTCAGTATGATCTAATTTTACCTTAATCAGGTTACTGGAACAAACTCTCTGAGTATTTCTACTTTTTTGTTTAGCTCGGTTGAACAGACACAGTCTTGATATAGAGGAACCTGAGTGACGACTGTGCAGTTAGCAAACAGTTGGTTTAGCCTGTTCATCTGCTCCCTCGCCTCGGCTCTGGATTGCCATAAGTTAACTAGGCCTGTTCTGAGACTATGAGCAAGAAATGAGAGCAGCACCTTCCTGAGTGGCATGGTTACCATCCTGCCCGAACTGGCCAGCAGTGTTCTCAAAATTAGTCCAATTATCTATAAAGCCCACATTGTTTTATAAATGCTAAAATAAAATGGTGATGTTGCTGACACTGGCTTCAGTAAAGTGCATTAATTACATGCATACTTGTAACCATGTTGGTAAACCCATCTTGTTTGCATTTTCTACAGAGTAAGACTCAGGTTTTACTGGAATCTAATCCTATATTCATCCCCAAAGTTACTGTCACATCATTTACATGCCAGGTGATTACATTATTGGCCTTCTATCTCCCTCTGTTTGTTTTTCAAAGGTAAGAATATTCAAATGCTCTCTGCCCAGTCCATGCTGTGGCCTTATGTTGGCACGATAGTGAGGATCAGGAAATCTGACAAGTTGTGTGTATCATGGGCCTCAGTTGGTCATACTGATCATGAAACCCAGCTTCTTGCACTGGATCTTGGAAACTATAGTCTCAGCTTGTTCTGAAAGGCACTACAGTCTCCCATAATCTTGCATGTCCACTCTACTGGGGGAATTGAGGTATTTCACCTGATGTCACAGGGTCACATGACGCCCCAGTGTCTGCCATTTTGAACGTCAAGCTAGCTAATGTCAACAACAGTAGCTAGTATGTTACTGTAGCAATGTTTACGTTGTCATTTGGATGACTGTTAAAACCTTTCAGTCTCAAGTTTTTCCTTTACAGGATTTACTAGTTTACTGAGCTAGCGCACGCCGGCCGCCGGCAGGCTAGCGCGCGCTAGAGCCCAGCTTGCCCGAGCGCGCTAGCTCAGTAAACTAGTAAATCCAGTAAAGGAAAAACTTGAGACTGAAAGGTTTTAACAGTCATCCAAATGACTGAACGTAAACATTGCTACAGTAACATACTAGCTACTGTTGTTGACATTAGCTAGTGCTAACAGCTAGCTGCTAGTACACTGCTACAACTACACCGACCCTAATAATACAGTTCTTGGTCATTGCCTGGTAACAGCAAATTTATAACGGGCCATGTCTCGACAGACTAAGAAGTTATTTCAATGACATTTAATAACATTTTGTTTATCCTGAGGACCGAAAGTAAATGAAAATGTGAACAAACCTTAGCTGTAATAAGATGGTGACCACCGGCTCCAGGGACGACCCGCTGATGTAGGCATGTTACCCAGCCTGACACAAAATATTTGTAGGCATCCAAACTCTTATACGCTTTCAGATCAATACCTGTGTATGGCGATGGGTTTTTAACGACATAGGTATACAGATCATGTGGGCCGAAGTCAGGTAAAGACGAGGGCTTCGTGTACTTCCGTACGTCAGTGAACAATCCTGGTGGAAGCAGGTAAATGTCGTTCTCTAAGCCTGCTAACCTCAATTTTTGCAAATACCTCTCCCTCTGCTCGCCCTGTAAATGCCCTACATCGCTGGATAGTGAAGGTGTTTTCTGCATCTCGCTCCTTTTTCTTTTATGTTTTTCGTTTGTCGCCTTCCTCGCATTCAAACTGATTCGAGCCGTGCCGTCCAAAATGGCAGCATCACATGACTTGGTCACGTGGGTGAAATACCTCAATAGCCACAGTCTTGACTTGAGCTTTTATAGGTTTCACATACAATAATTTTGCCTCAACCCACTCTGGTGCATTCTGTCATCTGTGTATACTGTATGTAGATGGTCTAGGTGACGTTACACCAAGGATTATAAAGCAGGTGTAAATTCATAGTCTGGCTAACGCGACTGCAAAGCTCTACGAGCTATTGGTCTGGCCAAGATATTTAGCCCAACCGTTTCCCAGAGCCCGTGGTTGACCCGCCTCCCTGAAATGGCTCAGTTTGCTACTGGTCGAAGCCAGAAAAGGCTGTGACGAAGCTTAAACCAATCACATCACTCTTTACTCTGACGTATGCAACGCGACGGGGCTAACTGGTAGATTAAACTCTTACCGAAGCCGGTCGGGAGCAAGGTGAAAACGTCCTTCCTTTCAATAAATACCTCCAGGGCTGCTCTTTGCTCCGTTTTCAATGAGAACTTCCCGCTGAATGCTTTCAATACAGCATCTATGCGTAATAGATGCGGAAGCGTGAATGAAGCGCTTCCGGCATAGATTCTGTAAACAATCTATGGCTTCCGGTCGCAGTTCTACTATGTCAGTGCCTTGAACACGCCTCTACCCAGGGCCGTTGGAGATGCTCAAAGTTGATTGGTTCCCGATTTTTCGGGAGCTTGGAAGAGCTGTAGATAGCTTGCCTGGCCAGACTAAGCTCGCAACAGGCCCTCATGTTGCGTCACGCTTAGGATGGGTGGGCCCAGGCTAGTAAATTCAGCCTCTGGGATGCATCACATCTGCCAATCAATCCTGGCTGGTGTAATGGAATGGTGCTTCTGAGGGACAATTTGAAGATGCCTCACTCATGCCTCCAGAGAACTAAGGTTATGGTTGTAACCTAAAGATATTCAACCTGTTGTTGTCTCCCCCATCACCATCAGCATTATAATAGAGAACATACCACTGTAGTGTCAAGGAGAATACATGACAGAAATAAACTCAGAGGTGCCACTAACATTTAAAATCCTAAATATTTAAAGGAAATTTTATAACTGAAGTTTGTTCATATTAATTGAGAGTAATAGTCTTTCTTGCTTGTTTGGTTCAGTTCTGGAGTAAAAACACAGTATTGTGTCTTTTTATAGTCAGTGGGTTGTTGATCTAACAATTTCTTTACTGGCTCCAACACATTAATTAATTCATTATTTGATCTTTCCTCCAGGGTCCTTTACTGAAGCAGCAACTTGTGCAGCACTTAATTTTGCTAGGATCTTTTTCCTGCTTTGGATTGCTTTCCATCTGAAAACATTTCAAGGTATGATTTGATGATCAGTGGTCCTACGAGGACTTGTCAGTTATTGGCATTATTCAGTTTTATTTAAGCAATAAAGCAAAAAAAGCAGATTAAAAAATAGATGACACCCAGAACAGTGTGTGTGTGTGTGTGGGGGGGGGGGGGGTGATGCAGTAAACAGAACACATTTTTTATATAATCCTTGAACAAATCTTTCATTTCAGATGTAACTGTGTTATGTAACTGTGTAACATTACATAACAGTGCAGGAAACAATTACTTTTAAATATCACTACCCTTACAATTAATTGTAAAGTTTTAGATGACACTTTGTTGGAGCCTTTTTAATGTGACATTTTTTTTCTTTTTTTTTGTGCTTTCTGGCAGACAATTTTCAGTACATCTCTAATAAATATATTTCCCAATGTGTTATGTGAGCAAGGACATCAAACATACATTGATTGATTTTATTTTTTATGATCATTTACTGTGACAGAGAGTGAGGGAACTGCATCATCTTTTTAAGTGGTGAAATCAGTAGAGACAAGAGAACCTACCAAAGGATTACTAAGGTCAGATGGAGAAAGGGGGAGAGACTGTCAGTCATTCCAGGCTCATACAGTCCTGTGCAAAAGTCTTAGGCACAACAATTTCAAAGGGAGGCCCAGACAACTTAAAAAATATTGTCTCCATCACTTGATGGCAGAGGTGTAAGAAGAAAAAAAAGACTTTTGCACAGCGCTGATTGGCTCACCTTTTGCTTTCTGCTTGCTCCAAAATCACCTGTACCAAGTCATCAGTGTTTTTGATGACTTTACTTTGGCTTTTTGGAGCTGGGAATTAGTAAAAAATGTGGATTATATGTGGGATCTAGGAAACTCTGGCCTAATCAGGACATATTGTGTCCTTTTTATATTGCAGATTCTTCTCACCTATTAATTAACTGCTTGGCAATTCCTCTACAATATACTGTGATAAATGTTGTTGCTAATTCATGTGAGTATCCATGAAACCATTACACCATTACTATCTGCAAGATGTTATTTCATACTTGTATAAAGTGAAAAGTTATGATAGAAACCAATTAAAGAATAAAATAATTTCACAATCATGTGTTTTCACTCTATGGAACAATGGTCTGGGTATTTGCAAACGGAACGTTCCCTGGTTGATCTTCCAATGTTATTTTACATGAGCCCACAAATCTGGGGCTCAGTTTGCTGCAAGGCAGGTGTAGTCAAAGGTCTTGGGCTGACACAAGAGATGTTGATGGACAGATGAACCCCTATTATAGAGCTTCTGAAATATACTCCTCCATAACCTTAGTTTCCTCAAAGGACAGACGATTGTAAGGAAGCATGATGTAAGAGGTTTACTGCCTCTCATGGGAAGATTGTTTAGTTTCTTTACTCTTACTAAATACCTTGTTGAGATCTGCATAGCAGGGAGAATCAGCAGTTTGAGAGGTGAGAATTACTTGGCACGGCCACTGGATACAATGCCCTTATACTTCCAGTCAGTTTCAAAGACACCACAGGGTTCTTACCAGCCAACACAACTCTAACGTCACATGGGTTGATTGTAACTACACCACTCAAAGAATTTGCATGTACATGTCTCCAGCAAGAGTGGATGATTTGGAAATGGAGAAGTGATGGACTTGTACAACCCCGATTCCAAAAAAGTTGGGACAAAGTACAAATTATAAATAAAAACAGAATGCAATAATTTACAAATCTCAAAAACTGATATTGTATTCACAGTAGAACATAGACAACATATCAAATGTCAAAAGTGAGACATTTTGAACTTTCATGCCAAATATTGGCTCAGTTGAAATTTCTGACAGCAACACATCTCAAAAAAGTTGGGACAGGGGCAATAGTTAAGTTAGTTAAAGTCCTTCCCACGCCATGTGGCGCCAATCTCCGTTTCCACAGCCCTCGGCCTCACACCTATTACATAGCTAGGGTTACAGTGGGGGGCTAGTCCTCTGGTAACCACGAGAGTTTAACTCCCCACTCGCATCTGTATTGCAGCATGCCTTGCCAGATGGTTGTAGGTACCATTTTTATGATTGTCTTTGGTATGACCCAACCGTGAATAGAACTCACGATCAAGAGGCGGACACGCTACCACTAGGCCACTGGCCAGTCCGACAGGGACAATAAGAGGCTGGAAAAGTTAAAGGTACAAAAAAGGAACAGCTGGAGGACCAAATTGCAACTCATTAGGCCAATTGGCAATAGGTCATTAACATGACTGGGTATAAAAAGAGCATCTTGGAGTGGCAGCGGCTCTCAGAAGTAAAGATGGGAAGAGGATCACCAATCCCCCTAATTCTGTGCTGACAAATAGTGGAGCAATATCAGAAAGGAGTTCGACAGTGTAAAATTGCAAAGAGTTTGAACATATCATCATCTACAGTGCATAATATCATCAAAAGATTCAGAGAATCTGGAAGAATCTCTGTGTGTAAGGGTCAAGGCCGGAAAACCATACTGGGTGCCCGTGATCTTCGGGCCCTTAGATGGCACTGCATCACATACAGGCATGCTTCTGTATTGGAAATCACAAAATGGGCTCAGGAATATTTCCAGAGAACATTATCTGTGAACACAATTCACCGTGCCATCCACTGTTGCCAGCTAAAACTCTATAGTTCAAAGAAGAAGCCGTATCTAAACATGATCCAGAAGCGCAGATGTCTTCTCTGGGCCAAGGCTCATTTAAAATGGACTGTGGCAAAGTGGAAAACTGTTCTGTAGTCAGACGAATCAAAATTTGAAGTTCTTTATGGAAATCAGGCACACCGTGTCATTCGGACTAAAGAGGAGAAGGACGACCCAAGTTGTTATCAGCGCTCAGTTCAGAAGCCTGCATCTCTGATGGTATGGGGTTGCATTAGTGCGTGTGGCATGGGCAGCTTACACATCTGGAAAGACACCATCAAAGCTGAAAGGTATATCCAGGTTCTAGAGCAACATATGCTCCCATCCAGATGACGTCTCTTTCAGGGAAGACCTTGCATTTTCCAACATGACAATGCCAAACCACATACTGCATCAATTACAGCATCATGGCTGCGTAGAAGAAGGGTCCGGGTACTGAACTGGCCAGCCTGCAGTCCAGATCTTTCACCCATAGAAAACATTTGGTGCATCATAAAACGGAAGATACGACAAAAAAGACCTAAGACAGTTGAGCAACTAGAATCCTACATTAGACAAGAATGGGTTAACATTCCTATCCCTAAACTTGAGCAACTTGTCTCCTTAGTCCCCAGACGTTTACAGACTGTTGTAAAGAGAAAAGGGGATGTCTCACAGTGGTAAACATGGCCTTGTCCGAACTTTTTTGAGATGTGTTGTTGTCATGAAATTTAAAATCACCTAATTTTTCTCTTTAAATGATACATTTTCTCAGTTTAAACATTTGATATGTCATCTATGTTCTATTCTGAATAAAATATGGAATTTTGAAACTTCCACATCATTGCATCCCGTTTTTATTTACAATTTGTACTTTGTCCCAACTTTTTTTGAATCAGGGTTGTATACGGTATGTCTGTAATGATGTTACAGTAGCATACAAAGAAAACAAACATGACAATTGTGCTGTATTACAATTCTACCAGCTCTCCTCCAGTGCAGTTTGCTTCATTTAAGTAAAACACATCAAGTCAGTTGAATTAATTATTAAGGCTGTCAGGTAAGCAGGTTTTCAGTGTCATGTTCTGTGGGGGTGAATTTCTTTGAGAAAAATGCTGCAGGATGTAACTTGGGCCTCTTGCCAAAACACTGGTACTGCTCCAATCCCAGATTCAGAGGCATTCACTTTGACCATGAATGGTTTTGTGAGATCAGGGTGTTTGAGGATGGGAGCAGACATGAAGATGGTCTTGAGTAGGCCAAAGGCTTTCTTTGTCTCAGGGTTCCACTGCAGGCATTTGGGTCCCTTTTTTAGCAGGGTGGTGAGTGGGGTGGCGATGGAGCTGAAACCCCTGATGAATCGCCAGTAGAAGTTGGCAAATTCCAGGAAACATTGCAGCTCCTTAACAGTCATGGGAGTAGGCCATGAGGTAACTGCAATGACTATGTCAGTCCATAGTTACTCCCTCCACACTAATGATGTAGCCCAGGAAGGAGATTTGAGTAACATGAAACTCACACTTCTCTGCTTTCACAAACAGGTTATTCTCCAGTAGTTTGGCTAAAACTCCTTTAATGTGTGCCTTGTGGCTTTCTTGGTCTGGAGAGTAAATGAGAATGTTGCCGGTGTACGTGATGACACATTTGCTGAGCATGCCTGGTTGTTTGGCCCCCAGTGTATTAGCCACATCTTCAGGTGTTTTAGCCCCATCACTGAATTGAACTAAGTTTGAACATAATTTTGCTTTCGAAGGCACCAATAACAGTAATTCATCAGTTTTTAGAGTTAAGGATCAGAAATTATATAGCCTACAGCCATATATTAATTGGTGGCCATTTTGCCATGATGGCTAACATGCTGAACATCTTACATTCTTCAAGTGGTTTAGCCCCATCATTGAATTGAACTAAGTTTGATTGTAATTTTACCTTCTAAGTCACTAATAAAAGCCATTTATGAGAGCTTTCAAAATTATCACAAATGATATATTACCAAGGACTGCATCTTTAGAATGTGGTTTGAAACTGCTCTGTTGAGCTAGCATATATTTAAACATGCAAACCCCTAATTTGATTTAGCTAGTCAGAGTTTCTTCAACTACTTTAAGTTAGTTTACATAAGTCAAATGAAAAATCCAGTCAAAAACTTCAAATTCAAAGTTTCCTTTAAAAAAGCTCTGTTCTCTGATGAAGATTGGGCTAAAACACTTGAAGATGGGGCAAAAACACTTGTGGATGGGGCTAAACCACCGGATACTGGCTAGACTAGCAACATGTTTGTTATGTACTAGGGTGACCAGATGTCCCGGTTTTACCGGGACAGTCCCGATTTGGGGTTGTGTGTCCTGAGTCCCGACAAAAGTCTGTCGGGACACAGATATGTCCCGGTTTTCGCCACTCGCGACGTTTGCGACTGAGCAGCGTGGGAATCATTAGTGGAGAAATGTGTGCATTTACTATTTTGATGAATTGACAGGAATTGCAAACTTTCCTGGTTACTGCCCCCTGGCCCTGTGGCATGGGTGTTTATTTAGCCACATTATTCCAGACAACAGAACGGGTTGCCATGCAATAATAAAATAAACATTAACTGGCGCGAATGTTCTTTGTCGAGCAGCTAGCAGCAGTAATGCCGCAGCAATTATGCCGAAAAGAAAATGTACCTTTTCTAAAGATTTACAGGGCACCTACCCCTTCCTCCGAGAGGTGCAGGACAATGCGCACGAAGCCTACTGCACACACTGTAAGTGTTTTGTTCTTGTACTGAGTTGGGTAGCCTATGTTGCAAATGCTGTGTGCTCCTGTGGGGGCTTTCCTCGGGCTGTCGCCCCTCTCCTCCTTTAGTGCTGTTTTGTTTGAGTGTATATTTACGGAAGTCGCGAGAGGCCCTTCATATAATCTTTTTTTATTCACCTTGTTATCCCGAGATAACGACATAATTAATTCAGGATCTCGAGAAAACAACACAACTAATTCAAGATCTCGAGAAAACAAAACCGTTATTCCGAGATCTCGAGAATACAAAACCGTTATTTCATGATCTCAGCTGGATCACTGTATCTCTGTCGGTAGAGACGAAGCTGGGCCAGTCTTCTGCGGAGGTGCCGTGGACTAATTTTGAAATTATCCCTTATTAAAAGACTTAATGCAATCTCTCCCTGTGTCAACCCCTGATCAAAATATTGCCTTATTAGGTGATCGATTATTCCAGACATTCTAATGACCAAAGTTGCATCTATACAGAATGAGAAATAGCCCCAAAGTCAGCATATCACAAGTCTCTTGGCGCACCTGAATGAACCATTTCTCAGCTGTTTACTCGAGATCATGAAATAATTGTTTTGTTTTCTCGAGATCTCGGAATAACGGTTTTGTTTTCTCGAGATCCTGAATTAATTGTGTTGTTTTCTCGAGATCCTGAATTAATTATGCCGTTATCTCGGGATAACAAGGATTATATGAAGGGCCTCTCTCGGCTTCCATATATATTCTCAAATCACTTGTCTCTTTTTTGTTTCTGTTTAACATACCATTCTGACAGTTTGGCCATATTGCTGTGTTGAACAGCTTGCACCTTCCATTAAAGTGTTCACTTTTGTACACATCTTCTTGCTTTATTCATTCAGTTGTGGGGAATGGTTAGTAAGGTTGATTCTGACCTAGGCTATGTTGAGGTCACATTATCTACTTTTTAAGTTCATGCTATGGTGCATACAATCTTAGAGATATAGCCTACATGTGCATATGCATGCTTCTTGGTGTTCTCACAAACAGGTGAAATAAATCAGTTTAAATTTGGCCTATGGACATAGCCTGGCCTATTCTCAGCCATTACAAAATCTGTTGTCTGACCATAATTTAACTGATCTGTATACCACTATGCTACTAGATAACAAAATGCCTGTTTGTTTTATTTCATGTGAGATGTTGATAAATGTGAGCTTCAACAAAATGATAAGAGCACCTCTCTGAGTGTCACGTTTACGTAAAAAAAGGTGTGCGTGCACGAGCATGGTCGCGCGCAAAAGTGTCCCGGTTTCAGACTAGGGAAATCTGGTCACCCTATTATGTACTGATAATGTAGATGAAGCCAAACACCATAAAAATATGCTCGATCTTGGCCCTGGCATGTTTATTACTATTAGAAGTCTACATTTGCGCTTACCTTTGTCATAAGAAAGTATTTTTCTTCATCAGGAATTTCCCATAACATTCTGGCATGCAGGAAACCTGCCTTGAAATATTGGTAGGCATCTGTATTTTTGTAAGCATCTCCATTGTATTTAGAAGTCCCAAATACTAAATAGTTCAGGATGTTGTACAATCCCAAATCTGGTAGCTGATTTGCCGTACACTTGTTAAGTGGAATAAATACATTTGTGGGTAAATTACATGGATCTGTGATGCCTGCATGTTTCAGCTTTTATGGTAAATGTAACACAATCTGCTGGTATAATCTAAATTTTTATTCATTTCAGAGATTGTACTGACTGCAGTTGTCTCCATTTTCATGATTAACTGTTGCGGCTGTTTCTTTGTTTGCTCAGCAATATGGCAGACTGCATGATGTACAAAAACCTGTGACGTCAGTAAAAGACCTCTATAGGCAGTAAACAGAATACAAACAAATAATCAGCACAAACAATAAAGACTTTGTAAGTCAGGCATGGGAACACTGAGTGTTACTTCACAAAGTTTGTGTAAACTGAGAGTCCTTTTATACTGTGCGGTAATGAGGTAGTGATATGGAACAGGTGTGTGTGTGACAATCATTATTCCAGAGACTGAGAATGGTCTGCTGAGGCTATGTTTGAAGGCCACGGTGAACTCTGGGAAGCAGAGTCTTGAATGCAAGCAGGTGCAGACGTGCCAAAGACTGTTTACTGCAATTAATTTGATAACATCAACTTCTGAAACGATCCCTCAAGCCAAAATTGTAATATGTTATTTTAATCCATTATTTAACATATTTTTATTTCCGTATCTCTCTAAACAAAGCTTTTGATATTTTTGTTTCCTGTGTGTATTTGCATAATATATGATGATATGTGTCATATATGTTTACAATATGCATTTGTGTAATATATACTAACTTTTTTGTTTTAATTATTGTCTAGCTATTATTGTGGATGTCTGGTATAAAGTAAACACTGAAGCAAAAATAGTGATTCTGACAACCCTGCTACTGGGGCCGTTTCTGCCTCTTCTGTATGTTATTGTTATAGGTAGGTGTTCAACCATTTATGGTTTTATGTTAAATAATTCTTACAGTGTGTGTGTGTGTGTGTGTGTGTGTGTGTGTGTGAGAGAGAGAGAGAGAGAGAGAGAGTTGGCGTGGGGACATGCGTATAGATGACAGAGGAGGGTAGATTTGAGATTGTTTACGTCTAACATAATATTACTTTTAGAAAACCTTTGAGAAAAATTTGTCATTTTTCATAATAAACTATAAAACAGAGCCACCACTGCAAAAATGTTATAACAAGTTTTAAACAATTTCAGACAAGCATAATCAGTCACTCTTTTTTTCTGAAATGAAATATTAAATATTATTTAATTGGTCATCTCCTGGACTATATAGGCATTATAGTGATATACCCTATGAAGCATGTATAGTGAATATGAAGCTTGCATGCATGCATATACAGTACATGTATATCAAGTAATCTGAAAAGAAATATATAATACAGTCCATTCTGAACTGATCGTGACTATTCTTTTTTTCTCGACGTTCACAGTACTGATTTTCCCAACTTCATTATCTCTAGCCGCTTTATCCTTCTGCAGGGTCGCAGGCAAGCTGGAGCCTATCCCAGCTGACTACGGGCGAAAGGCGGGGTACACCCTGGACAAGTCACCAGGTCATCACAGGGCTGACACATAGACACAGACAACCATTCACACTCACATTCACACCTACGGTCAATTTAGAGTCACCAGTTAACCTAACCTGCATGTCTTTGGACCGTGGGGGAAACCGGAGCACCCGGAGGAAACCCACGCGGACACGGGGAGAACATGCAAACTCCACACAGAAAGGCCCTCGCCGGCCCCGGGGCTCGAACCCAGGACCTTCTTGCTGTGAGGCGACAGCGCTAACCACTACACCACCGTGCCGCCCCTTTTCCCAACTTGCTTTTTAAAATATTTATGGAATGTTTATGAATGTATTATGAACTGGAGCCCTTTTCTCCCCACTCCTATGGGACATATTGCATAAAACCTGTAATGTCACCTGATGCATTTTGACATAAACCTTTCAGAAAGCATCTAACAATGTTTTATAAAAGCTTAATGTAATGGTTATGAATGTGTTATGAAGCCCAGATGTACAGTTAGGTCCATACATATTTGGACACTGACACAATTTTTTTTTTACCTGTTTACTGAAACATATTCAAGTTATAGTTATATAATGGACATGGACATAAAGTCCAGACTTTCAGCTTTCATTTGAGGGTATCCACATTAAAATTGGATGAAGGGTTTAGGAGTTTCAGCTCCTTAACATGTGCCACCCTGTTTTTAAAGGGACCAAAGTAATTGGACAATTGACTCAAAGGCTATTTCATGGGCAGGTGTGGGCAATTCCTTCATTATGTCATTCTCAATTAAGCAGATAAAAGGCCTGGAGTTGATTTGAGGTGTGGTGCTTGCATTTGGAAGATTTTGCTGTGAAGAAAACATGCGGTCAAAGGAGCTCTCCATGCAGGTGAAACAAGCCATCCTTAAGCTGGGAAAACAGAAAAAAAAACATCTGAGAAATTGCTACAATATTAGGAGTGGCAAAATCTACAGTTTGGTACATCCTGAGAAGGAAAGAAAGCACTGGTGAACTCATCAATGCAAAACGACCTGGACACCAACAGAAGTCAACAGTGGTGGATGATCGCAGAATAATTTCCATGGTGAAAAGAAATCCCTTCACAACAGCCAACCAAGTGAACAACACTCTCCAGGAGGTAGGTGTATCAATATCCAAATCTACCATAAAGAGAAGACTGCATGAAAGTAAATACAGAGGGTTCACTGCATGGTGCAAGCCACTCATAAGCCTCAAGAATAAAAAGGCTAGATTGGACTTTGCTAAAAAACATCTAAACAAGCCAGAACAGTTCTGGAAGAACATTCTTTGGACAGATAAAACCAAGATCAACCTCTACCAGAATGATGGAAAGAAAAAAGTATGGCGAAGGCGTGGTACAGCTCATGATCCAAAGCATACCACATCATCTGTAAAACACAGCGGAGGCAGTGTGATGGCTTGGGCATGCATGGCTGCCAGTGGCACTGGGTCACTAGTGTTTATTGATGATGTGACACAGGACAGAAGCAGCCGGATGAATTCTGAGGTATTCAGAGACATACTGTGTGCTCAAATCCAGCCAAATGCAGCCAAACTGATTGGTTGGCGTTTCATAAAACAGATGGACAATGACCCAGAACATAAAGCCAAAGCAACCCAGGAGTTTATTAAAGCAAAGAAGTGGAATATTCTTGAATGGCCAAGTCAGTCACCTGATCTCAACCCAATTGAGCATGCATTTCACTTGTTAAAGACTAAACTTCAGACAGAAAGGCCCACAAACAAACAGCAACTGAAAACCGCTGCAGTAAAGGCCTGGCAGAGCATTAAAAAGGAGGAACCACAGCGTCTGGTGATGTCCATGAGTTCAAGACTTCAGGCAGTCATTGCCAACAAAGGGTTTTCAACCAAGTATTAGAAATGAACATTTTATTTACAATTATTTAATTTGTCCAATTACTTTTGAACCCCTGAAATGAAGGGATTGTGTTTAAAAAATGCTTTAGTTCCTCACATTTTTATGCAATCATTTTGTTCAACCCACTGAATTAAAGCTGAAAGTCTGAACTTCAACTGCATCTGAATTGTTTTGTTCAAAATTCATTGTGGTAATGTACAGAACCAAAATTAGAAAAATGTTGTCTCTGTCCAAATATTTATGGACCTAACTGTATGTAGGTACCCTTCAAATACAGTGTTACTAAAATGAATAAAGATTTGATTTTCCAGAACATATAGCCTAAAAAAGACAGGAATGCAAGCATTTCCAGACTCCCTGAAGATGAATGTGGATGTTCTCACTTGAATAGCCTAAAGACTACACTTGCTAAAACTGTTTATGCTCAAGTCTCAATCATTGAACAGTAGATAACTTCACTCTGATATTATACACTGAAAGTTAAAAATCAAAAACTGAAAAAAAAGACCCAGATGCTCATATTCAACATCCTTTCAACATGTGTAGCACTGATAGACTCTATAGTATACAGTTATAGAAGAGGAATGATTTACAACCTCACCATCATTGCACAGGCTCAGAATTCAGGTGTGTGTGAACATGTCTGTGAAGTGCAGTGTTGGGAATTGTAGTCCATGATGGCCATGTTTGTAGGCCACTGTGTTTTCTGGGAAGTGGAGCGCGGGGTAGATTTCAGCGCAGACATGACACATCTTTACCGAGTACAGTAAAGTCTTAGTTGCCCTAATTTCTTTTTTGAAATACAATATATATGCTTATTTTATGACTTCTGCAATCTGCATTTTTTAATAAGTACAAAAACATTTTAGATTTCCAAACATTAATTTTTTGTTGGAAAAACTAAATGTTACAGAAAGTTTGTATGCCAGTAAAGAAAGTAATATTACATAATAGCTACACTTCCATATTAATACATCACAATTACACAGGTCCTTATACTGGAATAAGGGCAGTGGTGCATAAAACTTTGTCTATTGGTTTGCATTGTTTTGGGTAACTGTAATAATACCCGGAATATAAATACCATTCATTTATTTTAATTATTTTTCTTTTAAAAAAGGCTTTACAGACCTCTGAAATAACCATTTCATAATACTTTATTTTCCAATACAGGGTGCTGCGGAGGAACTCTGCAAAAACAAACTTACATGAGTTACATACTTACAGAATTCAGCAATATTCTAAGAATATTTCCTATGATAATGATGCATCTGCATCATCCAAGTAAGTACATCTTTTTGCAGGTAATATTACATTTGATTGGCATGTACATTTCACTTTTCACTATTATATTTGCACAAGCATCTATCTATCTATCTATCTATCTATCTATCTATCTATCTATCTATCTATCTATCTATCTATCTATCTATCTATCTATTGAGATAGATAGATAGATAGATAGATAGATAGATAGATAGATAGATAGATAGATAGATAGATAGATAGATAGATAGATAGCTCTGGAATTTATTTATTTTTTATTTTCTTAAATCAGCATCTGTATGTATGACAGCCATTTCATTCCAGTGTCTGTGTTGGAATTCCAATACAAGCACACCTCATTTTACTTAATGAGGTACTGATTATTTTTTAAAAACATTTATTTATTGAAGATATTTTTTTAATTTTACAAACAAGGAACAACATTAAACAAGAAGGCACATATTGTCAGAGTGCAGGCACTTACGGATGCAGGCACAGGGGAGACCAGGGGCTTTGTAAACAGCACACTGAGCCAAATCATAGAGAGGTAATCGTAGTCAGGAAACTAGCGAGGGTCAGTCGATTGGCAAACAAGGCAATGGAGAATAGGCAGAAGACGAAGTTGAGGATAAACGTGAACATGTGTCATAAACTGGAAGTCAGGCAGAAAACAAATGGCTTGGTAAAGTTAGACACAGAGGAACTAGACGATACTTTGTAAAGTGTGGAAGTGAGAGCTGAGTGTATATACAGTATATATAGGTGTTTAGGGTGATTGCTGGATGAGAGACAGGTGTACTAATAGTCAGGTGACAGAGGGCGCAGTGACTCTTGGGACTTGTAGTCCAGAGCAGCCATGTTTGGAGGCTGCTCCAAACTCATGTTTTTGGCACAGTTACTGACAGACCCCCCCAGGAGCTCCCTCTGGGAGCTACTACCTTTCTTGGCCGACCTCTCCCTCTTGGTGTGGGCTTGTTAGGGTGTAGGCTGTGGTATTCCTGTGTCAAGAGTGGGTCCAGTATGTCCTTGGAGTTGACCCAACTTCGTTCCTAAGGGCCATAGCCCTCCCAGTATACCAGGTATTCGAGTTGCCCCTGTCTGCGGCTGGAGTTTAGGATTTTATTTACCTGGTATGGGTTCACCCTCGATGTCTGGGGTTGGGGGCTCTTGGGTGGGGGTGTCCATGCACTGTAAAAAATGATTTGTTGTTTTAACTTAAAAAAGTTCATACCCAGGCTGCTTTAAAATTTTGAGTTAATTGAAATTCATATGGTAAGTTAAATTATTTGCCTGATTGTGTTAACTTACTATATTAATTTCAATGAACTCAAAATTTTAAGGTAGCCTGGGTACTAACTTTTTTAAGTTAAAGCAACAAATCGTTTGTCAGCCCTGTGATGACCTGGCGACTTGTCCAGGGTGTACCCCGCCTTTCACCCATAGTCAGCTGGGATAGGCTCCAGCTTGCCTGTGACCCTGTAGAATAGGATAAAGCAGCTATAGATAATGAGATGAGATGACAACAGATTGCTTTTTACAGCATGGCTAGGGGACCTTATGTGGCTGGTTTAAGGTAGGAAACATGGAAGGTAGGTGCCATTCTGCTGTGAGGTAGGAGTTCTAACCTGTAGGATACCTCATTGATCTAGCGCAATACCTTCTATGGGTCAGTATAGTGGGCTTGCAGTTTCTTGCATGTATTGGGCTCCCTTAAGTCCCTTGTAGAGACCCAAATCCAATCAGATATCCCCAGGCTATTTTAACTTACTCATTAGTATTTTAGACTTATTTTTTACATGTCATGCTTCAGGAGTCATCTTTTACTTTTCTAGTGCGGTTACTTATTTGCATATGTTGTTTTTATTCTTATTTATTTATTTATTTATTTATTTATATGCTGAGCTGATGACCCCTTTAACATTTCACTACATGTAAAATGTATGTGACAAATAAAAGCACTTGACTTGACTTGATCTCCTGGAGTGTATTTGGGATTCTCACTTCTGTGTTTGTCTGCGTATTGTTTGTATTTGGTGTTTACTGTTTCCAGCCTTTGATGAGTCTCCTCCCACACCTGCTGGCTCTTCTGGAACCAGGCATTGATGGACGGTAACTGGGTGGGTGGGTGTCGTCCCAAGGGAATGAGGGCAGGAGGGATCTGATAGCCAAGTATGCACTGAAATGGTTTTAGCTGAGTTGCGGAGTGTTTGATAGAGTTCTGTGCATACTCAGCCTAGGGGAGATATTGTGCCCAATCCCTCTGGTTTCTCATGCAGAAAGTCCTCAGGAAACATCCTACCACCTGGTTAACCCATTCCACCTAGCTGTTGGACTGTGGGTGGTAGCCAGACATAAGGCTTACTGATATGCCTAGTCTCTCCATAAAGCTGGACCAAAATCTGGAAATGAATTGAGGACCCCGATCAATTACAATATCCTCAGGAATGCCAAAATAGTGGAAGACATGATTGAAGATTAGTTCTGCAGTCTGGAAAGCGGTAGGTAGGCCAAGTAGTGGGATAAGTCTTAGAGCTTTGGAAAACCTGTCTTTGATTACCAAGATGACTGTGTTGCCTTGTGATGGTGGTAAGTCTGTGATAAAGTTGATCTCAGTGTGTGACCAGGGTCTCTGAGGTACTGGAAGAGGGCAGAGTTTTCCGGCTGGTGATGCACATGGTACTTTGGCCTGTGCGCATACTGAGCAGGAGGAGGCAAACTGATTAATGTCCGTCAACATGTTCTCCCACCAATATTTGTTCCTGATAAGCTGATAAGTGCGATGACTGCTGGGGTGACCTTTGGTGGGAGAAGTGTGGGTCCAGGTGATACACCTCCCTCTGAGGTCAGGTGGAACATGTAGGAGTCTGGGGGGGGGGGGTTGGTGTTAGTTCACGGGAACGCTAGAGGTCTGCGACTGCTGGATCTCCTTATCAATGTCCCAAGTAAGGGCATGTAAAAAACACTCTGGTGGTAGTATGGGAGTGGGTTCTGAAGTGTGGGTTGAGGGGTTATGGATTCTGGAAAGAGCATCTGCTTTGGTGTTTCTCGAACTGGGTTGTATGAAATTGTGACCCGGAACCGAGTGAAAAGTAGGACCCACTTGGCTTGCCTTGGGTTTAGACCTTTGGCAGTCTTCAGGTATTCTAGGTTCTTATGGTCAGTTAGAATCATGAATGGGTGTGTCACACCCTCCAGCCAGTGTTTCCATTCCACCATGGCTTGTTCCACTTGGTTCGTCAGAAGTCCTTCACCACTATCCAGTCCCCTAGTTGTAGATCATGCAGAGGTCCCTCAGTGGGCTTGGGAAGCACTTCTTTTACCTGTTTGTAGATAGATTTCAAATCAGAGGACAGCGTTGCACAGTAATTCAACATTGTATCATCACATGGTGTGGTGTCCGGCAGTGTTCCTTGGGCTGGCCTTATCCCCGTGTTGGGTACTCTTCCAAACAGAATTTCAAATGGGCTTAACCCATGTTTAGGCCTAGTTTGCATCCTCATTTGTGTGAGTACTACAGGGAGGACCTTTGTCCATCCTAGCCCTGTTTCTGCACAAGCTTTGCTTAGTTTATTTTTAAGGGACCCATTTTCCCTCTCCACTGCTCCCGCACTGGCAGGATGGTAGGCACAATGTTGTTTCAGGTCTATCCCTAGGAATGCTCCTATTTTCTTTAGGGCTGCATTAACAAAGGGCGTTCCATTGTCACTTGAGATTTTGCTAGGTATACCCCACCTAGGAATTATGTCTCTCAGGAGTGCTTTGACTACTGTCTTTGAGTCTTGTTTAGCTGTGAGGAATACTTCAACCCATTTTGAAAACATGTCAACTATTACCAGGCAGTATCTTTTTTCCTTACTAGATGTCAGTTCAATGAAGTCCATTTGGAGATGATCAAATGGTTTGTCTGGTATTGGGTGTGCTGCTTGAGTTAGTTTGATACCTTGACCTGCATTATGTTGTGCACATATCAAGCATTGCTTGCAAAATTTCGCAGCATAGTTTGAAAATCCCTTTGTGAACCATCTCTTTGTTACTTCTGCTACCATCCCCCCTTTTGACACATGGGTGAGCCCATGTGTCAATTTTGCATAGAAAGGGAACATGTGTTTTGGTAGACAGGGATGGCCCGAGGGACAAACCCAGACCGTTTGAAAAGATACAGCCGGCCAGTTTCCAGATGTATCTCTTGTCCTGGGTGGCAGTGCTCTGAAGGTCCGCTAGCTGTAAACAGGGGGTGGAAACCTGAGGAAAAGCAAGGTTAGAGGGTGAACTGGAAGCTGAGGCTGCACACTTAGCTGCTGCGTCCGCCCTGGCATTTCCTTGAGACACAAGATCAGTATTGTTAGTATGGGCAGCACACTTCCACACAGCAATGGCTCTAGGGAGTAGAATAGCATCCAACAACTCAGAGACCAGTTTATGATGTGCAATGGGAGATCCTGTGCTAGTGAGAAAATTTCTGTGTTTCCAAATGGTGCCAAAATCGTGCAGAACGCCAAATGCGTACCTGCTGTCCATAAAAATATTGACAGATTGCCCTGCAGCCAATTTGCATGCCTCAATAAGGGCACAGAGCTCTACGGCCTGCGCCGACAGGTTTGGGGGCAGACATGACGCCTTGAGGACCTCATGATCTGAGACTACGGCAAAACCTACTTTGTTCTTTCCCGTCTCTGGGTCTCTGGAGGCTGAACCATCCACATAGAGGACCATGTCTGGATTTTCCAAAGGGTCGCTCTTTAAGTCTGCCCTGGGGGAACAAAAATCGTTAGTGAGAGCAACACAGTCATGTGGTTCTCCATTGTCCTCTGTAGGGAGAAGAGAGGCAGGATTCAGAACAGCACAACATTTCACAATGATGTTAGGCATATCAAGTATGACAGTGTTATACTTTAACCATCTCTGTGTTGACAAATGTAATGTCTTTTCCTCCAACAGAAGCAGGGAGACAGCATGTGGGACCAAAAGGGTGAGGTTAGAATACCCCACAATATCTTTTCATCTACAGTTTGAACAAATGGTTTATTGGGGTCAGGCAATCCCAGAGTGGGTGTGGTCTGCAGAGCGCTCTTTAGGGCCAGGAATGCTTCTTCAGCCTCTGGTGTCCACACAACAGGTGACAAAGCGGTGAGGGATGAACCGTGCACAAGCTCTCTCACTGGGCTTTCCAGGATGAAATAATTTGGAATGAATACTCTGCAATAGGAACACATACTGTCAGCGGGCACCTGGCCCAAAATGGTGTATGGATTAGGGACATCAGGTGCACGCGGAACAACCACAGCATTGACTGCTTGAAGATCTTGGACAAACCTCCACTCATCGGGCTGGGATGGTTTTCTTGCCTTCTTAACTAGGAAAATAGGAGTGCGCACTAGAGAGTCCGGACCAGGGACAATTACACCTGCCTTCAGCAACGAATCAAAGACCGGTCTTATACCTGCGATTGCTTCTGGTTTGAGTGGGTACTGGGTCTGTTTAGGGCTGAAATCTGATTTGGGGTGATCACCACTTGTTCAGCATTCTTTATTAGGCCTACATCATGTTTACCCTTCGCCCAAACGGAATTTGGAACTCCTGCCAATTTGGGGTGCACCTCTGCTGGAGTTATGGCTGTGGAAACAGAGACAAACAGGTCACTATGGCCGGGGTCCCTAGGACCCTGGTCATCAGTGGCTAATATTATGCTGCGCTCAACATGCACACATATAGCATGACTTTGTTTGTAGACCCCAAGCTTTTGGCAAAACAACACACTAGGGTTCTCTGTTTGGGACCATTCATTGCCATTGGCTGTGCACTTCTTGACCCATTTCCCCACGTCTTTCCAATGGGCGGCTCGTGGCTTTGCTAATGAGACATGGGGTATGGAATTAACAATGTCAAAGAAATCATGCTGGCAGCAGCCAACCTCAAAGTCCTCTGACACGAGGCTGTGCATAACATGTTTGAGAACACTGCGATGAACATTGATGCAGCTGTTCAGACAATGAATAAGATGAACCTGCACAGCGCAATAACGTTTAGACCAATATGTAGTTTTGAGGGTCAATCTTTCATGTGCATGGGGGTCTGCAAACCAAGTCTTTTCAAACTCTACATCTTGCCCTTGGTGAACATGTGCTGTGCAATGCAAATCTTCCTCTTTCATATAATCTGTGTCAACTAATGAGGTGTTCAAGTGTGCGAGCTGTACAAGGTGTTTGGGAGTTTGTGTGAGTTGATCTGAGCAGAGCCACCAGACATACACATACAGGGGGCTTACAAGACCATACTGCACACCGCACACTTCACTTACTTCAATAGTTAGTCCATCTGGAGTGGACATGAGATTTACTCCTAATTTGCACATTAAATCGCGTGCTAACAAATTTAATGGACATGTATGTGAGATGAGGAATGAGTGGGACGTAACTATTCCTCCCTTGCTTGTACACGGGAGGTTGACTGAGGAAGTTTCGGTTACAGGTCGTCCTGAGATGCCCATCGTCTGAATAGAATTTGAGCTGAGCGGTGGGTCTACTGGAAGTACCCCATGTTGTATGACTGAGTGTCCCGCTCCAGAATCTACTAAAAAAAAAGTCAACACATGCCCACATACAGTGAGGGGCATACAAGGGAGTTTAGAGGAGGGAGTAGTTGTGTATTTTAACAAACTTAATGCAACTTCAGGTGTATCTACCTGGACTGGTGTATCGGGCGTTTCTGTGTAATCTTGCTGTTGCATGCAGGTGCTGCTACTAATGTGTTTAACGTTATGTGAATGTTCCTGTCTATGTGCATGTGTATCATCAGATGTGTGTGTTACCTCCCCTATTCTCTGTGTGGGGCCCGTTCTCAGAGTCCGCCCATCAGTCTGCTTTACTGTACTCCTCACGGGGCCTCTGTTTGCTATTGTAGAGACAATCTCGAGCAACGTGTCCCTTCTGATTGCAGTGGTAGCAGGTTGCGCCTTTCATCCAGGACGGGTCACCCCAGGTCATCCTGTCTTGGCCCCTACCTCGACCTCTTCCTCTAGGTCCAGGCTGAGCAGTCTGGAGAAGAGTGAGAGTGGCGGCATGTAGGTCTTGGTCTCTTTTTGTTGACTTTGTCTTCTCCTTCTCTTTCAGCAGCCTTTCTGCATGCACAGCGTACTGCTCGATCTTGGTGAGGCTGGCAGTTTCCCACAAGAGACAGAGCTGCTTTACTGACTTGGCCACTGCTGGATTCATACCGTTCATGAAACTGTTCCACAGGTGCGCTTCCCAGACCTCAGGAGTGCCCTCCACTGCAGCCAGGGTCACGGGCCTGGTCAGACCACTGTGTTTCTTGTGCGTGGCAGTGAGATGAGCGAGAAACGCTGACACACCTTCTCCATCTTCTTGCTTACACATACTGATTTTAGTCATGTCTATGTTCAAGGGAAAAGCTTTGATCAGACGAGCACAGAGAGCAGTGAGGGTATTTCTATACTCACTATTGCCATCCGCTGATCGGCTTCTGGCCACTGTCTGGAAATCTTGCTCCAATGTATACCCATCTTGGTCATGAGTAGGTGGCGAAGTTCATGGGTGGTTGGCCAGAATTCTCTGCAAAACATCAACAGCTCATTCACGTTGAGAAGGGAAGCCATGCACTCCTTCATGTCAGCTGTCATCCAGGGTCTGTGGACTAGAAGCACGCTGTCAGCTCCAGCCACTTCCACCATTGGAAGATGAAGGACTTCAGACTTTAGGTTACAGCCTTGTGGACCCACTGGTGAGCACATGGTCAGGTCCAGGAGGGTGTCTTTTCCATTGCCATATGCAAGACCGGATCTCATGTGTGACGGAGAAGCCCTGAGAGGCGCTGATGCTGGAGGCGGCTGGTAGGCTGGGAGAGATTCCAGAGGCTCAGGTTTTTTTTCTTTGTCTCGACTTCTCCCCCTTTCTGTGGGTGAAGCGCTTGTGGGAGTGATACTCCACCTTGCTGAGGAGGCAGTGTGTGTCGGGGTGGTGGGGCAGACTCCAGCTCAGGGTCCATCTGAAATTTCAAACACTGCGAAGAGGGTGAGAGCCCTGCCTGTCGTTTCTCTCTTTTGTACTCTCTCTTAAGTGTTTCTTCTTTCCATGCAGAAAATGCCCTCCAGTCCCCTAAGAACTTAACATTATCTGCAGGCTCTTCTTTTTCCTTCCGTTTCAACTTTTCTTCTAACCGTTCTATCTGCCTGGGACTAAAACTGCCCTTCTCAGGGAATCCTATGTCCTTTACCCATATGTCAAACTGTGCCAAACAATCCTCGCCATACAAGGTTTTCATAAACTGGATGTTTGGGCTGTCATAGAAACATCCAATTCTTATTATAGCACATGTAGCTTCAGGCTTACTTGCTTTTTCTTTTCTTTCCCTATCTTACCGTTTCTGTTCCTCATTATACACTATTATATCAATAGGTTATGACAACAATGGCTGAGTTTTTTTATTAGGATCACAAGAAGAACAAGTTGGACTATGTCCAAAAATGCGACACAATAATCCTTTAGGTGTGTTCTTATTAGTAAACAATTTATCTGACATTTACCTTAAGCTAAAAGTAGGTATCCTTTAGCACAACAACCTCAAAGACAACTCACGCATGTGTACAAGATCTATTTCTCTGTTTCAGAATTTGGAGGAGGACAGTACTCTATTAAATCATCAATATTTTGTGTGCACAGTGGTGTCTTGGCAACTTCATGATCGAACCTCTCTATCCCATTCCTACAATGGGCCAGTTGTTCGCACAGAACAAAGGGAGCAAGATTCAATTCTTTCCCAGTTACGAATCGCTGAACATGAATCTGTTAAAACATGCCCCCTTACTTCACACTCTCAAGTAGGTGAGCCGTTACCCAGTCATCACTTAGGCGGATATTTCTCTTACACAACCCAATAAACTACTTGCGGTTTATTGTCCCAAAATTGTGTTATATCCGTTTCTGCAAACATATTGATGGTACCACAGCTTAGCAGTCCTCCTTGACTAGGACAAATTTCTGTCAATCTCTTATATCAGGATTAAATACTGTTTCCACTAATTTCTTTACACAAGAATGCAAAGTTATCACTTACTGGTTCGGTGAGCCCTGATGGTCTGGTCTCTCGTCCGAGTTCTCAGCTCTGCACCATGGCCTTGGGAGTGTCCCATCGTCTGAGGATCAGACGCATAGGGCCTACCCAGGGACGCCAAATTGTAATGGAAACTTCTAATAAACACTTCAGAATGCTTAGCAGTTGTCTTTTCAGTTATTTATTATGGTAGATCATATAAAACAGAGATATAAAACAGGAAAGGAAAGAGAAGAAGAAGACACCACCTCAGGTGATGCCAAGAGTGCACACTCTGAGTTGTGTCTTAGTGGCTGTTATCTATTATACTCTAAAGGCATTCACTTACTGCTCACGTCTGCACGTGATTGGCTCGAGGCTTTCTATGAAGCTTTGTTAGAGCCTGCACCCTGTGTGCTCTGAGATGCGCAGCCTGCTTATCACCAGCCGAAGTCACCAAGGACACAGAAAGGTGATTACACTAGGCCACTTGAGCTCAACACACAGAAACACAGAGAATAGGAATGTTCATTCACTAAATTTCCTTCACAGAAGACCTTTGTCTGGTCCATGCTTAATCCCTCTAAACTGATTATGTATCCAAGGAAGGACATCTGGTTGACATGAAATTGGAATTCCTCAGCTTTGAGAAAGAGGTGGTTCTCAAGCAGATGGAATAGCACTGACCTGATGTGTTTAACATGTCTTTCCTTGTCTGGGGAATATATCAGAATATCGTCGATGCATGCAATGACAAATTGACCCAATGTGTCTCTTAAAACATCATTAATCAGGCACTGGAAGATGCTTGGAGCTGAAGAAAGGCCATACTGCATTACCAAGTACTCAAAATGGCCAGCGGTAGTGGTAAAGGCCATTTTCCATTCATCCCTCTCTTGGATTCTTTCCAGATTATAGGCACTGCAGCAGTCCAGTTTTGAAAATATTTTTGCTGATCTCAACTGTTCTAAGGCTGTGGGCACCAGAGGGAGTAGAGAGGGATATTTCACACTGATTTGATTTAGTCCTCGGTAATCTATGCAGGGTCAGAAATCTCCTCCTTTCTTTTCCACAAAGAAGAAGCCTGCAGATGCTGGAGAGGTGGAGGGTCTGATGTATCCTTGTGTTAATGCTTCCTGTACATAATCCTCCATGGCAGCTTGCTCCTTTAGGGACAATGGGTAGATTCGGTTATGGGGTGGACACATGCCGAGGAGGAGGTTAATGGCATAATCATAGGAGCAATGAGGGGGCAAGCCATTAGCTTTACCCTTACTGAAAACCTCTTTCAGATCCAAATAGAAGGCCGGAACTTTATCAAGGGAATTAGGTAGAGGACTTTCCACAGAAGTAGATGAGATGGCTAGCTGGGGGCTTTGCAAACAGTTTTTGAAACATGCCATTGACCACTGAATGATATCCTTCCACTGCCAGGAAATTAAGGGGTCATGGAGTTGAAGCTAGGGGTACCCTAGAATGATGTCATGGTTAGCAGTTTAGGTGATGAATAATGAGATGTGCTCAGAATGGAGGGCCTCCACCTGAATCAAGAGAGCAGCAGTGCGAGTAGTAATCAAACCTTCTCCTATGGGCCCCCTATCAATGGTCTTTATTTTAATGGGTCTTGGCAGGATGTCAGTGGGTGGGTTGAGTTGCTGGACAATCGAGCCATTGATGAGGTAACCCTCGGCCCCAGAGTCTATAAGTGCAGAGAGGATATGAGTGGAATATGGCTGGATCAACAGCACAGATAATTTGAAAGATTGTGTGGGATAGCTGGTTATGGAACTCACCGGGCTGGGATGCTCGCTGACTTGGTGGGCAGTGCCTCCCCGAGGTGGGCAGATTGGACATTTGGCTATGATATGGCTCACATCACCACAGTAAAAACATAGCCCATCTCGTCATCTTCTTTCTCACTCTGATCGTTGCAACCGTGTGCATGAGACCTCCATGAGGGTTGGAGAATCTAAGGGCTGAGATGGCAGAGTTGAGGGTCACGGTGAGGGCCTGCTCTGGATTCGGTGGTCCAAGTGGATGGCTAAGTCAATGAGGGCGTCGAGAGATAAATGTTCGTCCTGACAGGCCATCTTGCTCAGCACTTCAGGGCACAGTCCTTGATGGAACATGGCTTTTAATGCGGGCTCATTCCACCCGCTACCAGCCTCCACTGTGCGAAATTCCAGAGTGTACTCGACTACTCTTCTGTCTCCCTGTTTGATGGAGAGGAGACTTTCACCAACCTCTTTCCCCTCTGGTTTGTGATCAAAAGTGCATTTAAATAGTTCAAGGAACTGGTCATAGGATGTGGTGTGTTCTCCACCTTGCTCCCAGACAGCGCTGGCCCACTTTAGAGCTTTTCCTGTGAGTAAGGTGAGAAATTTAGCAATCTTTTGCTCATCAGACACCCTGGAGAGCGAAGAGAAGTATAGGGAGCATTGAAGCAGAAATCCTTTACATTGTGACACTTCACCTAAGAATTTTTCAGGAAGAGGAATGAGCTGGGCTGTGCTGGCAGGAGATTCGGGGCATGTTAGGAGGGCCTGTGACATTACAGCAGCAAGCTGCATCATCCTGGTGTTGAGGTCACTAAGCATCTGCTGATGTTCTCCCAACAAATGCCTTTGAGCACTGAGTGCAGTCTGCACTGACTCCTCTGCTGCATCCATGTTGTGGTGAAGTATCCTGTCAGAGTGCAGGCACTTATGGATGCAGGCACAGGGGAGACCAGGGGCTTCACAAACAGCATGCTGAGCCAAATCGTAGAGCAGAAATCATAGTCAGGAAACGAGCGAGGGTCAGTCAATCAGCAAACAACGCAACAGAGAGTAGGCAGAAGATGAAGTCAAGGATAACCGTGAACATGGGTCATAAACTGGAAGTCAGGCAGAAAACAAACTGGTCAGTAAAGTTAGACATAGAGAAACTAGACGATACTTCACGAAGTGTGGAAGTGAAAGCTGAGTATATACAGGTGTTCAGGGTGATTCCTGGATTAGAGACAGGTGTACTAATAGTCAGGTGACAGAGGGCGCTGTGACTCATGATACTTGTAGTCTGGAGGAGCCATGTTTGGAGGCTGCTTCAAACTCGTGTTTTCGCCACAGTTACTGACACATATGAGTGCATAAATAAATGAAGCATTCTGCAGGTAAAAACAAGCAAACCAAAAAAACAAAACAAACAAAAAAAACCTCAATGACCCCCCCCCCCCCCCCCCCAAAAAAAAAAGCTCAGTTCTGCTCATCATTCCAACCATCTACTTCAGTATTATTGTTCTTAAGGAAATTACAGAAAATCTTCCAAATTTTCCAAAACTTGTCAAACTTCTTCTTTGTAGTGCTGTGTATCTTTTTTTTTTAAAGCAAAGCCATTCCTGTCAGCCCTTATGAAGTAACACAAGATTTCTCTTTTTTCCATATTCATCTTTTAGCTTCTAAAAAAAACAGATATTAAGTAAGGATCTTTCATTTTTAGAGGTCATAAAGTCATCCGGATAAATATTCAGTAAACTTAGTTTTTGATTGAGAGGCACTTCTTTACCAATGATTCAACTGACCAGGTCCAACACTTTCTTCCAAAAAGAGAGTATCAGAGGGCATTCCCATATGCAATGAAATAAAGATCCTTTCTGATATTTACATTTAATGCAAGTATCTGGACTATTTGGGTTGAAAAGGTGCAGCCTACTTGGGGTAATATACTGTCTGCTTATCAATTTATATTGTAATAACTCTGAATTTGTATTCACAGTTTGGGTTTGAGCTGTAAAACATGCTTTGGACCATTCTTTCTCTGTTAACTTCTCCTGCAAATCCATGATTGTAATATGTTTTGTGATGACTCTTTGAATTTACTTACAAACAGGTCATATAATAAAGACACTTGCTCCCTGGAGTTAAAAAATCTTAATGTGAAATCTTCAAGGGTTGACAGAGGGGGAAATTTCAAACTATTACACTGCCTGGCCAATATGAAGCTTCTCAGTTGAAGATATTTAAAGAAATGTTTTGTAGAACTCCTGTATGTGGCCTTAAATTCTTCAAATGGCACAAGAGCAAGATTGTCCTTATAGAAGGCAGATACTTTATCTACTTTACAATCCATAGCCTCAGTACTGGTAACGCTGGGTCCACCAATTCTATACGCCCTCTCTATCAGCAAGGGCCCTGGGAAATTATATTCACCAAGCACTTCAGGAATCCAATTTTCCAGAAAAGCACAAATGTCAGTCCCTTCTTTCTTCTCTGGAAGGCCAACCAGGCGAAGGTTTGAGCAGCAGGCCCGGTTTTCCAAGTTGTCTATTTTAAAAACCAGCTCTTCAATAGCTGCTTTCATCATGTTGGTCTGAGTCTTCAGTGATTCTATATCATCTTTATTGGTCCTAATTCTGTCTTCTGCTTCTGTAACACACACAGACACTGCCTTCAGTTCCCCCTGTACTCTCTGAATAGTCAATTCAAGTTTATTTGTATAGTGGTTTTAACAACAGACATTTTCACAAAGCAGCTTTACAAAACAATAAAGACTTTAAAGGAACAGTCCACCATACTTCCATAATGAATATGCTCTTATCTGAATTGAGACGAGCTGCTCCGTACCTCTCCGAGCTTTGCGCGACCTCCCAGTCAGTCAGATGCAGTCAGACGCGCTGTCACTCCTGTTAGCAATGTAGCTAGGCTCAGTATGGCCAATGGTATTTTTTGGGGCTGTAGTTAGATGCAACCAAACTCTTCCGCGTTTTTCCTGTTTACAGTACATAGGTTTATATGACCAGTGATATGAAACAAGTTCAGTTACACAAATTGAAACATAGCGATTTTCTATGCTATGGAAAGTCCGCACTATAATGACAGGCATACTAACACCTTCTGCGCGCTTCGGCAGTGCATTGATACGGAGCTCAGATATCAATGCACTGCCGAAGCGCGCAGAAGGTGTTAGTACACCTGTCATTATAGTGCGGACTTTCCATAGCATAGAAAATCGCTACGTTTCAATTTGTGTAACTGAACTTGTTTCATATCACTGGTCATATAAACCTATGTAAACAGGAAAAACGCGGAAGAGTTTGGTCGCATCTAACTACAGCCCCAAAAAATACCATTGGCCATACTGAGCCTAGCTACATTGCTAACAGGAGTAACAGCACGTCTGACTGACTGGGAGGTCGCACAAAGCTCGGAGAGGTACGGAGCAGCTTGTCTCAATTCAGATAAGAGCATATTTCATTATGGAAGTACGGTGGACTGTTCCTTTAAACATAAGCTAATTTTATTCCTAATTTATCCCTGCTTAATAGACTGCTTAATAGACCATCAAATCTCAATATAAAGTCCTCCTACATTGTATGAATGGCATTAACAATTTGGCTTGGGCTAGTCACCACATTTGAGTCTTCATTGCTAGCATTTGAGTCTGCTATTCTCAGTTCACACAGTGTCTGTTTTAGAAGATTTCTGAGCTTTTGCCGGTGGTTTTGGAGCAATTTAAGCTGTTAGTTATGTTTAAACACAAATTGTGACTGTTCACTACTTCAGTACAAGCTATCTGGTTAGTTTACTATCCAAATTTTCATGGGAGGTCTGATACATGTCGGCTCAGCACAGTGCCATAACTGGAAGCCAGGTACTGATTTGGTGATCATCTGAACCAAATCTTATTTAACAAGGAAAAGTATAAAAACCACTGCTGTGGTTATCACTATTCTTTTGCAATAGAATCAGTTTGGATGGCAAAAACAGTGTTTGTAGTACCTTAAATTTAATTGGAATAGAAAAATATCTATTCATCATGCCAAAAGAGTTAAAAAGAAAAGATTTGAGCAAGAAAAATAAGGGTTCAATTCTGGCTTTACTGGCAGAGGAATACAGTGAGTGTCAAGTTGCTTCCATCCTCAAAAAATTCAAAGACAACAGTTCATAAGAACAAGGTCAAGCAGCAGACATTGGAGACAACAAAGTTACAGACTGGCAAGGGCAAAAATGACTCTCCACTGACTGGGATAATTGTCAACTCCTTCGAATGTCACTCAACAAGCATAGAATGACATCAAGTGACTGACAAAAAGAATGGCAAATGGCAGCTTGGGTTATGTGCATGGCAAGGACAGTTCAAAATAGGCTCCTCTGGGCAGGGTTAGTCATGCAAAGCTAGAAAAAAACCATCAATGAGAAGCAAAGAAGAGCCAGGCTGAGATTTGCTAAAGACCATAAGAATTGGACCATAGAGGACTGGAGTAAGGTCATCTTCTCTGATGAGTCCAATTTTCAGCTTTTCCCATCACCTGGTTGTCTAATGGTTAGACGGAGACCTGGAGAAGCCTACAAGCCACAGTGTCTCACACCCATTGTGAAATTTGGTAGATGATTGGTGATGATCTGGGGGTGCTCCAGCAAGGCTGGAATGGGGCAGATTTTTGTTTGTGAAGGACACATGAATCAAGCCATGTACAAGGTTATCCTGGAAGGAAACTTACTTCCTTCTGCTCTGACAATGTTCCCTAACTCTGAGGATTCAGTTTTTCAGCAGGACAATGCTCTATGCCACACAGCCATGTCAATCAAGGTGTGGATGGAGGACCACAAGATCAAGACCCTGTCATGGCCAGCTCAATCTCTAGACCTGAACCCCACTGAAAACCTCTGGAATGTGAATATGATCTTGAAAAATATATCACGGTTATAGTTCTCGATGTCCCAGATGTAGTTTGTATGAAAAATATGTGGTGTATTTCAAGAAGAAGACTTTATTTATCACATGTACACTCAAGCACAGCAAAATTCCTTCTCTGCATTTAACCCATCTGAAGCAGTGAACACTCATGCATGCACAAGTGAGCAATGAACATGCCCACACACCCAGAGCAATGGGCAGCTATGCTACAGCATCTGGGGAGCAGTTGGAAGATAGGTGCCTTGCTCAAGGGCATGTCAGCCATGATACAGTGGGAGAGAAAAGTGCTGTTCATTCATTCAACTCCCCTCACATTTTTCCTGCCAGTCCTAGGAATTGAACAAGTGACCTTTTGGAGCCAAGGCTGCTTCTCTAACCTTCAGGCCATGGCTGCCCCCAGTACAACAGTAAAACACTCATGTCTATGTTAAAAAACAAACAAACACTCACTCAATGTCCCAGATGTAGTTCGTATGAAAAATACAAGTAGCATATTTCCCAGTAGAACACTTGTGTCCATGTATGTATGTATGTATAAAAGTTTTAAATTTTAAAATGCAGGGCAGCATGGTGGTGTAGTGGTTAGTGCTGTCGCCTCACAGCAAGAAGGTCCGGGTTCAAACCCCGTGGCCAGTGAGGGCCTTTCTGTGCGGAGTTTGCATGTTCTCCCCATGTCTGCGTGGGTTTCCTCTGGGTGCTCCGGTTTCCCCCACAGTCCAAAGACATGCAGGTTAGGTTAACTGGTGACTCTAAATTGACCGTAGGTGTGAATGTGAGTGTGAATGGTTGTCTGCGTCTATGTGTCAGCCCTGTGATGACCTGGCGACTTGTCCAGGGTGTACCCCGCCTTTCGCCCGTAGTCAGCTGGGATAGACTCCAGCTTGCCTGCGACCCTGTAGAACAGGATAAAGTGGCTAGAGATAATGAGATGAGATGAGATTTTAAAATGCTCCAAATGGCATGTGTCTCTCCTAGACAGGTTGGCAGTCTGTCTAGGAGAGGGCTCACTCTGATTTCAAAAGCCATCACTATGCGCCGGGACATAGAAATACTCGGGTTGCTGTCTGAGGGTGCAGTAAGCCCGCTGAGAGTGTGGGGCCCCTAGTCTTTGTCAAGGCATCCCTCTAGGAGAAGGCTAACTTGTATATAAAACCTGCTGCTGTACTAAGCTGGATAGCTTGCACTTTGCTTGTCTCTGGGTTGTTAGTATCGCTAGTGAGAGTCATTGCGGTGTTGTGCAAGCCACACATGACTTAAAACCCTTTCACAGGCATTGCTGACACGAGATCTCATGTTGACTTTCAAGCCCAGTGGTGATCGGAAGGTGGTGATGCAGCCCTGATGGGCTGGAGGTACGTAGCTGCCAATCTGCACACCGGCTGCCCTTGGCAGATACAAAGTCAGTAGTTCATCAGTATGGGGCAGAGATGACTTTCGGTTGCTCCAAGGGTGACTGAGCAGCCCTTTTCAGGAGAGCACTGCTCACCAGTAAATTTGGAGGGGTCTAGGAAAGGTGACCCAAACATTGCCTGCTCCTTTTCCATCTGGCCAGTTTATCGCAGCTGGCGAATGTCCACTTTGCACTCAAAACACTAGATCAAATGTTAAGCTTAATATATCCTGTTGGAATGTAATGACCCTCCTTGACAATCCTGAGGGAGCCTCACCTGCACGACGAACTGCCTTGATTTGCAAAGAACTCAAAAAGGATTATGTTGACATAGTTGCTCTCTTGGAGACCCTGCTTTCTGACGATGGGCAAATTCAAGAAACTGCTGGGGGTTGTACCTTTTTCTGGAAAGGAAGGAAGCTAGAAGATCACAGAGAAGCAGGTGTTGGATTTGTGATCCGCAACACCGTGGTCTCCAAGCTGTGTGAATTGCCCTGTGGTACCACTGACAGAATCATGATGCCCTGTCTTCATCTAAGTGGAGGTAGATACGCAACCTTGATCAGCATCTATGCACCTACCCTCGTGAGTGTTGAGGACTATAAGAATCTCTTTTATGAAGACCTATGGAATGTATTGCAATCTATTCTGAATTCTGATAAGATTGTCCTTCTTGGCGATATTAATAACATAGTTGGCAAGGATTGGCAGACATGGAGTTACATTGGGTGTTATGGTGTAGGCAACGTAAACAACAATGGTTTACTGCTGCTTGAACTGTGCACCGAGTTTCAGTTGTTTATTTCTAGCACACAATTTCAGCATAAGGGTGACCATGTAACAACATGGATGCACCCAAGATCTAAATAATGGCACTTGCCAGACTATGTAATCGTGCGTAAGTGTGACATGCAAGATGTCTGCAGTGTCCCTTCCTTGCATGGAGCAGACTGCTGGACAGATCATGCTCTTGTTAGATCGAAGATGCGTTTGGTCATAAAGCCTGCTGCTTGGTCATGTAAGACAGTTAAGCTTCCTAAACCTCTGGATGTTGCCCAACTTTACTCATCAGATACACAGGCCATCTTGCAGGAAAGACTTGGCACAGTGACATACTCCAACTCATGGAAGGTTACCCATGAGCAAATCTACAATGTCACTAAGGATGTTAGCACTGTGTCTTCCAAATCCCGAGACTGGTTTGATGAAAATGGTCAAGCCGTAAGTGCCACTCTTTCTACCAAGAACAAGTTACATAAACACCTTATGCAGAAAAATCTATCAGAGACTCAGAGAAAGCAACTGAATGAGGAATTTAAGCAAGCTAAGGCTGATGTACAGCGCACTCTGCGGACAATGTAGGACACATGGTGGTCAAATCTTGCAGCAGAGATGCAGCCTGCTGCTGAATCAAAAAACAGCAAGGAGCTGTATACCCTAATTAAGCAAGCCTTTGGGCCTCATGCAGCAAGAATTACTCCTCTGAGGTCAAAAGATGGCAAGGAGGTGTGCACGACGATGGACAAAATAATCAGTTGATGGAAAGAACACTTATCTGAGCTCTTGAATAGAGAATCATACAGTGGGGCAAAAAAGTATTTAGTCAGTCACCAATTGTGCAAGTTCTCCCACTTAAAAAGATAAGAGAGGCCTGTAATTTTCATCATAGTTATACCTCAACTATGAGAGACAAAATGAGGAAAAAAAAATCCAGAAAATCACATTGTCTGATTTTTAAAGAATTTATTTGCAAATAATGGTGGAAAATAAGTATTTGGTCAATAACAAAAGTTCATCTCAATACTTTGTTATATACCCTTTGTTGGCAATGACAGAGGTAAAACGTTTTCTGTAAGACTTCACAAGGTTTTCACACACTGTTGCTGGTATTTTGGCCCATTCCTCCATGCAGATCTCCTCTAGAGCAGTGATGTTTTGGGGCTGTCGCTGGGCAACACGGACTTTCAACTGCCTCCAAAGATTTTCTATGGGGTTGAGATCTGGAGACTGGCTAGGCCACTCCAGGACCTTGAAATGCTTCTTACGAAGCCACTCCTTCATTGCCCAGGCGGTGTGTTTGGGATCATTGTCATGCTGAAAGACCCAGCCATGTTTCATCTTCAATGCCCTTGCTGATGAAAGGAGGTTTTCACTCAAAATCTCACGATACATAGCCCCATTCATTCTTTCCTTTACACGGATCAGTCGTCCTGGTCCCTTTGCAGAAAAACAGCCCCAAAACATGATGTTTCCACCCCCATGCTTCACAGTAGGTATGGTGTTCTTTGGATGCAACTCAGCATTCTTTCTCCTCCAAACACGACAAGTTGAGATTTTACCAAAAAGTTCTATTTTGGTTTCATCTGACCATATGACATTCTCCCAATCCTCTTCTGGATCATCCAAATGCTCTCTAGCAAACTTCAGACTGGCCTGGACATGTACTGGCTTAAGCAGGGGGACACGTCTGGCACTGCAGGATTTGAGTCCCTGGCGGCGTAGTGTGTTACTGATGGTAGCCTTTGTTACTTTGGTCCCAGCTCTCTGCAGGTCATTCACTAGGTCTCCCCGTGTAGTTCTGGGATTTTTGCTCACCGTTCTTGTGATCATTTTGACCCCACGGGGTGAGATCTTGCGTGGAGCCCCAGATCGAGGGAGATTATCAGTGGTCTTGTATGTCTTCCATTTTCTAATAATTGCTCCCACAGTTGATTTCTTCACACCAAGCTGCTTACCTGTTGCAGATTCAGTCTTCCCAGCCTGGTGCAGGTCTACAATTTTGTTTCTGGTGTCCTTTGACAGCTCTTTGGTCTTGGCCATAGTGGAGTTTGGAGTGTGACTATTTGAGGTTGTGGACAGGTGTCTTTTATACTGATAACGAGTTCAAACAGGTGCCATTAATACAGGTAACGAGTGGAGGACAGAGGAGCCTCTTAAAGAAGTTGTTACAGGTCTGTTAGAGCCAGAAATCTTGCTTGTTTGTAGGTGACCAAATACTTATTTTACCAAGGAATTTACCAATTAATTCATTAAAAATCCTACAATGTGATTTCCTGGATTCTTTCCCCCCATTCTGTCTCTCATAGTTGAAGTGTACCTATGATGAAAATTACAGGCCTCTCTCATCTTTTTAAGTGGGAGAACTTGCACAATTGCTGGCTGACTAAATACTTTTTTGCCCCACTGTATGTGGATCCTGCAGTTTTAGATACCATAGCTCAACAGCTTATAGCCTACACAATGGAAATGCCACCCACTATGGAAGAGGTATGCAACTCCATTGCAAAGCTAAATCTTGGAAAAGCAGCTTGTCAAGATGGATTGTTTGCCGAGATATTTTGGTTTGGAGGAGAGCACTTAACTGATATCATGTTCAGAGTTATCTTAGACATCTGGACCCATGGAGTAGTCCCAAAAGAATGGAGGGATGCTATTTTGATTCCTCTGTACAAGGGCAAGGGTGTCCATGTGAGCACTATAGAGGCATAGCACTATTATGTCCAGCTGAAAAGATCTTGTCTGGCATAATTCTTTCCAGACTGAATGCCCATATCTGTGTTATAGTCCTCCCAGAATTCCAGTGCAGTTTTAGAACAAACAAAGGAACAACAGACATGATATTCACAGCACACCAAATCCAAGAAAAATGTGTAGAGCAGGGCCAGTGCTTGTATCAGGTCTTTGACGATCTCACGAAGGCATTTGATATGGTCAACAGAGAAGCACTCTGGATTATTCTTGGAAAGCTTGGCTGCCCCCCACACTTTGTAAACCTGGTCAAGTCCTTCCATGATGACATGAAAGCTTCCGTAATTGTCGGTGGCATCATGTCTGAACCCATAAAAGTGGAGAATAGTTTTAAGCAGGGAGCTCTAGTTGCACCAGCTTTGTTCTCCATCTTCTTTTCCATGGTTCTTATGGATGCCTTCAATAACTGTGACCAAGGTGTGTATGTGTGGTATCGTAGTGCAGGCAAGCTTTTCAACATATGTCGCTTTTCAGCTAAATTGAAAGTTCTTCTAACTATTGTCTGCGATCTCCTTTATGCTGATGACTGTGACCTGGTCTCCCACACTGCTGCTGATGTGCAATGTTTCATGGACAGGTTGTCCAAGTCATGCAAAGCTTTTGGTCTGATAATCAGTTTGGATAAGACAGTCATCATGTTTCAACCAGCTCTAGGCACAGCCTATGTAGAACCTTCCATTTATGTGGATGGGAAGAAGCTGAAAGTCATTAATAAGTTTACCTACCTCGGTATCGTGATAAATCATCAATGTTCCCTTGATGATGAAATCTCTCTCCTGCTTAAGAAAGCCACTGATGCCTTTTCTCCTCTTCAAGACTGTGTATGGTCTCAGAAAGGCTTGAAGAAGAAAAAAAATTAGATGTCTATGATGCTTGTGTTCTTACAAACCTTCTATATTCTTGTGAGACATGGGTGACTTATAGGAAACATTTAGATTTTCTGGAGTGCTTTCATCAGTGTTGTCTGCAATCAATCCTTGGCATCCAGCGCATCATGCATGTTCCAGACACAGAAGTACTGGAGCGAGCCGATACACGCAGCATAGAAGCGCAAATACACAAGCACCACCTTCGTTGGGTGGGATATCTGGTTCGGCTGGATGACAGCCGTGTCGCCAAGCAGATGTTTTACAGAGAGCTAGCTGAGGGAAAGAAACCTCAACAAAAACCTAAGAAGCATTTCAAAGACTGTGTTAAAGATTCCCTGTTAAAATTTGATCTTAATATCATAAACTGGGAAGAACAGGCTGGCGATAGAAATACTTGGAGGAAACAGATACATGGAGGCTGTCATTCATTCCATGCTAAGTCAACAGGCTGGGACAAAACCAAAAGAGCTGACAGCAAAGGAGAGAAAGTAGATATAGATGTACCTCGGTTCTGCTGTAATGAGTGTGGCCATATTTACTTGTCAAATGCAGGGCTTCGAAGCCATCTCAGAAGTCATACAGACCACCCCCTTACAGACTATACTCAGTTCTTTCCAGCAGACCCACTTATGTATCATGTCTATGGCAAAGTCTGCAAGAGCAGATCTGGACTTACAAGACATTTCAAAACTCATAAAGATCCTCTACCCGACGAAACCAACCATCAGGCCACAACCACAGACCTAGTTTGCAGTATTTGTGGCAAACTCTGTAAATCACTCGCTGGCTTCAAAAGTCACTGTCAATCTCATGTGCGTAGGAATAATCAGCCATAGGTCAACTTGTCAGCGATGGTCTTGCTCGTCTAATGAGTAGACAGCTATCATGTATGTATGTATGTATGTGCATGTAATGAGTCTGAATGTATTCAGTGAAGCATATTAGCTTCATTATCCTAATTACAAGCACAAACAATAATTTCAGTTTAAAACTGAACCTTCTCAAGGAAAAGTGTTATTAATGTAAGTAACATTTCACATTCTCTGTTTTACAGGCAATATGATTGTGGTTGGATTTTCACTTTTGGCGTTTATTTGGTTTTTGTGTCATGATATTTGGAAATTTCCATGTAAGTACATCATATAATACTTTATTTGACCTATTTTACTTCATTTATTTTTTGCCAATCAAGCATTACAAACTTTACATTATATTTGATGTAATATGCATTCATAACCATATTATTTTACCTTGACTCCACAGACAGTTTGTCAAAATGTGATTTTGAGCACAGACACAGAGACAGAGAAGAGTCAGATAATGCAGTGTTTTAATCCAAAAAGTAGGCAGTTCACAAGAGGCTAGGCTTAAAATTCGGCATTTATAAGGTTCAAACAGCATAGGGAAGAAATGATTCCAGAGAATCCAGAAGTGGAGAAAGTTACCAGACAAGAGAGTTCAGTCCATCAACATAAAGGTCCAGGGCTTTCTGATTAATCCACAATCAGAGAGGCATCAGAGAATGCAGTCCACGAGAGAAATATCCACAAAGCGAGAAGTAAGTCCACTTACGAAGAGCAATCAAACCAAAGTAATCCTCAAGGAAGGTGGGCTGAGTAGAATCCACCACAAGAGGTTGACCACACACAGAAAGATCATGACTGAGCACTGAGGCTTATCTCAGCTAAGTTTAAATCCCAGCAAACGAGTCGTGTGACCACCAGGTGAATCCACTCATAGAAGCTCAGATAAAAAGTGTTCTGGAAGACTGTCTCAACCTAGTGTTGACCACCAAGAACTGTGCGAAGTCTGACAGTAGCCCCCCTCCAACAACCAGCTCCCGCTGGTCCAGGACAATCAGGGTGAGCAGTGTGGAAGTCCTGTATGAGGCCAGGGTCCAAGATGTGTCTAGAGGGAACCCATGAGCACTCCTCTGGTCCATAGCCCTTCCAATTCACCAGGTACTGCCAACCACATCCAACTCAGCAGGAGTCCAATAGCTTATGGACTGTGTATATGGGACCACCTGCAACCATATGAGGGGGAGGGAGATAAGACACCAGAGGAGATGAGGGAGAAGTATGCACTCTCTTTAGCAAAGAGACATGAAAAACAGGACACACCTGAAGGGCCCCTGGAATAGCCAGTTGGTAAGCCACTGCATTAATTCTTTGCATGATGCGAAATGGACCACTGTACCATGGAGTGAACTTCTGTCCATAGTGGCAGATTTTTAGTGGACAGTCAGACCTTCTGTCCCACTTGGAAAGATGGTCCCCGTTGTCGCCTTCTATTGGCCTGCTTTAGATGATGAGTCAACATCTTTAACACGGTCTGACAAGCCTTTTTCTATGCCTGTCTGCAATGTATGACTGTTGCTTCTGCTGATGGCACTGCCACTACCTTCTGCTGTTCAGGAAGGGGGGGGGGGGCTGGAACCCATACTGGACCTCAAATGGAGACATCCCTGTAGAAGAGGACACCAGTTGATTATGTGCCATCTCTGCCCACATCAAGTTCTGGCTCCAAGTAGATGGATTCTCAGCAGCGATGCACCTCAGGTACTTCTTCAATTCCTGATTGATTCTCTCTGTTTGACCATTGGACTCTGGATGGTAGCCCGAGGAGAGGCTCACAGAAGTGTTCAAGTCCAAAATGCCTTTCAAAAATGTGAGGAGAATTTTGGACCCTGGTCTGACACCACATCTTCTGGCACTCCATGATAATATACCACTTCCTGTATAATGATGTTAGCAGTTTCCTTGGCAGAAGGGAGTCTCTGCAAAGGAACAAAGTGAGCGGCCTTTGAAAAACAATCCACAATGACCAAAATTGCCATATTACCTCTGGACTCAGGAAGCCCTGTGATGAAATCCATAGAAATGTGGGATCGGGGCAGTGAGGGATGGAAAGTAGATGCAAAAGTCCAGCTGGGCATTGTGTGGAGGCTTTTTGGCAGGAACAGATCTGGCAGGCTGCCATAAACTCCTTGACATCAGTAGTCATCTTTGGCCACCAAAAATGCCTCTGGATGAGCTCCAAAGTTTGGTCTGCACCTGAATGGCTCACTAATCTGGAGCTGTGTCCCCACTGTAAAACCTTAGACTGAATAGACTAGGGAACAAACAGGCAACCTTCAGGGGTGTCTTCAGGTGCTGATGTTGCACCCTGGGCTTGACATACCTTCTCTTCTATGGCGATTCTCACAGGATCTACAATGTGGCTCATTAATCTGGAACTGTGTCCCCACTGTAAAACCTTAGACTGCATAGACTAGGGAACAAACAGGCAACCTTCAGGGGTGTCTTCGGGTGCTGATGCTGCACCCTGGGCTTGACGTACCTTCTCTTCTATGGCAATTCTCACAGGATCTACAATGTGAACTGAAGGAAGGATAGGTTCAGGGACACGGTCCTCTTTGGAGGGGTCGAATTTATGTGAGAGAGCATCTGCTTTGGTGTTTCTGGAACCTGGATGGTAAGACAAAGTAAAGTTAAATCTGGTAAAAAAAAAAAACAGTGACCACCTAGCTTGGCGGGGATTCAAGCACTTAGCCTCCTTAATGTACTCTAAGTTCTTGTGATCAGTCTGGCCCATGAATGGATGTGCTGCCCCCTCTAACCACTGTCTCTATTCCTCCATTGCCAGTTTGACTGCTAATAGTTCACGGTTGCCTACATCATAATTTTGCTCTGCCCTTAAGAATCATCATGAAAAAAGGTGCAAGGGTGTACTTTGCCATCACTTTTTAACCTCTGGGAGAGGATGGCTCCTGCTCTGACATCAGAGGCATCTACCTCCCCAAAGGTAAGTCAGGACTGGGATGTGCCAAGATGGGGGCAGTGGTGAACCTGAGTCTCAATTCCTCAAAGGCTTCCTGTGCTGCAGGCATCCAGACAATCTCTAAAACCTTAGACTGCATAGACTGCACTAAAGGAGCCCCTTTAGTGAGTGTGGTGATTGGGGCTACCACTGTGCTGAAATTGCGGATGAATCTTCTATAGAAGTTGGCAAATCCTAAAAATTGTTGGACCTGCTTCAGGTTGGTAGGGCTAGGCCACTCAGTGATAGCTTTCACCTTCTCCGAATCCATGGCAATACCACCAGGACTGACACAATACCCCAAGAAGGTAGTCTGGGTGGTGTGGAACTTACACTTCTCCAATTTGACATACAAGTTATTCTGAAGCAGCCACAGAAGAACCTCTCTGACATGCTGGATATGAAGATAAGGATGTCATCCAGCTAAACAAAAACCAAGCAATTCAATATCTCTCTTAAAACATCATTTACAAAAGCTTGGAAGACAGCAGGACTATTAGACAGACCAAAAGGCATTATGAGATACTCATAATGTCTGCTCAGGGCATTGAATGCCATTTTCCATTCATCTCCCTTGCAAATATGAATCAAATTATATGCCTTTCTTAGATCTGGTTTGGAGAAAATCTTGCCCCCCCCCAAGTCTGTCAAAGGCTGTGGACATTAAGGGCAATAGATATTTGTTCTTCACCATGATCTTGTTGAGGCCTCTGTAATCAATACAAGGACTAAGCCCCCCATTTTTCTTGCCAACAAAGAAGAACCCAGCTCCAGCAGGAGACATGCTTGGTCAGGTGAATCCATTGCTCAGGGCCTCCTGGATGTATTCTTCCATAGCTTTAGTCTCTGGTGCCGATAATGAGTACAGCCTTCCTCTAGGGGGCATGGTGCCAGGCAGAAGCTCAATTGCACAGTCATATGAACAATAAGGAGGCAAGGTGGGAACCTTAGTCTTGATGAACACCTCTGCTAGGTCATGGTAATGTAGAAGGAGCTTGGAAAGGTCAGGAAGTGTGTGTGAGGTTGTAGAGGGTGAGAAGGGCCGCCTTGCCAGTGAATCTCTGTCACCAGAGTCCAGAACTTGATGGCATAATCCGCCACCGAATGCTGACCTTGCTTGAGCATGATGAGATGTTGTGCAGCCTCTCTCCCACTCACTGGATGGTCAAACACACTCTCTAGCAAAGAAATGAAGGCCTTGCTGTCTGAACAGATAGGGGATTGTTGATGCCAAATGTGAGTGGCCCATTCCAGGGCTCTCCCAACAAGCAGAGAGGCAATGTATGCCACTTTGGCATGTTCAGAGGGGAACTGAGTCAACTGGAACTCAAGGACAGGTCACTAAGATGATTGGGTATAAAAAGAGCATCCCAGAGAGGTGGAGCCTCTCAGAAGTAAAGATGGGGAGGGGTTCACCGCTCTGTGAAAGACTGCATGGGCAAAGAATGCACTGACCCACCACAGACGATGCAAGCGCAGCACCATTAGGACTAATTACCATGCACCTGCTCCGGATTAGAACAAAATCATAGTGCATGCATAAAAAGAGTCTCTTGACACACAGACTTCATGAGGTATACACACTGTACTTACTGTCTCACATTAGCAAAGCATTTGTTTATTGTACAGCTTCTCTGGTTCTGACTCTGTTTTGTAACTTGGACTCTGCCTTTCATCTTTGCCTCCATCACTCTGTTTGTGCCTTGTTAGACCATTGCCCATTTGATGACTCTGCCGTTGTCTTATGTTTTTGTATAGTTTGCCTGCCTGTTTTTCAAGAAACACTCTTTCTGCATTTACATCCATCATCCAGTTCTCTTACATGACAACTCCCTCTCAAGGACGTGGGCCAACCACCTCCGATGAGAGGGCATTAACATTCTTATATATATATATGTGTGTGTGTGTATGTATATATATATATATATATATATATATATATATATATATATACACACACACACACACACACACACACACACACATATATACACACATATACACACACACACATCAATCAGTTAAATTATTCAAATAATTTTTCAGGCACCATTTTAGCATACACTCTCCATTGTCACTAGTTTCGACTTTATCAGAGTTATTATGTCCCAGAATTGAATCCCATGATCCACTTTCTTTGATCTTGGATGAGATGGGATGGTAGCATTAAAATCACCTAGCGCAACAATTTGGTAACTGGGGTTTTCATCTAGCTTTTCTTTTGCTTTATTGAGTGCAGAATAGAATGCGGGCTTCGTTGACTCAGATTTTGTAATGTCTGTTGGTGCATACACGTTGAGGATTGACAATTTCATACTTTTGACACATATTGTTGCTGATAGAATGCAGGCAGCGAGATGCTCCTGGAATGCATCAAGTCTTACATGAGGGGCAAGAAGTATACCAACACCATGTTCTTGTTTGCGTTTATGTCCACTCCAACCCCATTATCATCCTTTCAGTGAATCATCGTCGAATACAAAGTAACCTGAAAATGTACATCGCACTTCTTGTATCGCTAGGACATCAATGTTAAGGTCCATTGCAGCCTTGACAACCAATGCAAGTTTGATGTCCTTTTGAAAAGGGACATTTTGTGAAATGTTTTGTGAAAGTTTCTTACTTTCAAACTTTCTGTTTGATGTTATCTGTCGAAATTTGGTTTATCATACCAGATGGAATGGTGGACAGCGATGAACTGTCACAGCCAGTAACACACTTTCCAATCTCAGCCTGACTTACCACTGAGGGATGCGCCCCTTGGTAACCCGCACGATGGGCGATGCGGTATTTAGACATCTTGGTCATCTGCATATCTAAGCATGTTCCTATTTACCCATAGGTGGGGAAAGGAATATACTGTCCCTTACTCGGTCGGTGGAATAACTTTTAGTCGAATGCAGGGGTACCATGTGCAGGTAATTATCCACCAATTGCTGAGCCAGAACCCGACAGGTCACTCCAAAGAGAAAACCTTAGAGTAGCATCAGCTTAACCCCCTGGTGTCAGCTACGTTCCAAACCATATCCTATTATATAAAAGACAAAAGCTTCTGAACATCAGACCTGATTCGAATTTCACTGGTGGTCAGATGAGATAAAAATGTTGCCCATGAACACTATTGGCATGTTTGCTGAAGGAGACTGAATACAAGGAAAAGCCCCCAATCCCACTGCAAAACATCGAGGTGGATCATGGATTATTTTCAGATGAATGATATCTTGAATTAGGCCATGATACTTCAGACCAAACTCCTGTTAAATTTTTTTAATGAATGAGGTCAATCATTCTGGAGTTGGCTGTAGTTATCATTTTGATAAGAATGTAACAAGTGTCATAGATTCAGGTATGGAGTGTGCAGTAGATTTAACAACCTCAATGAGACCAGTGAAAGGTCTGTCAGGTGAAGTGTGTAAAAACAGTTGTTTGTTTTTGCAGTTTTAATCTGGATATCAGTGCTGATGATCCTGGAGGTTCTAAGTGCATCAGAGTCAATCTACAGCCATTATGTTGTGGTGAATAATACGACAGGTAAGTACCAGTCCTGTTTTATTACTGTTTATTGGTAACGGAGATGCTTTTCCATTGAATGATCCTCACATGGTTTCAGATACAAAATAATTTATAATTGTGTTATTTAAAGTTGGATAAAACATAGTTGATCAGCAAGCTAAGAGGAAGAAGCTAAAAATCATCAATACAAAAGCATGACCATGTGTTTTAGCTTTAAATGTGCTTTTACTGTAGTTTTGTGGTGAATTATTTGTCCATTGAAAATTCAGGTTACAGCAGTGTCATGATTACACTTGTGTAAAAATGTTTGTGTGTTTTTCTCATTTTATAGAACGTGACGCATTGACATGTGTGACTGCATTCCTCCACATCTTGACTATGATGACACTGTTTACAACCCTAAAGAGCCTAGCAGGTATTCATGACTTTTCAGATCCTTTTCAAATCAAAAGTATTTTGATAGTATGATTTAAAAAACAAAATCAAATCCATTCAAAGGAAATGGTTAAAGCCAAATTAAAATGTTTTTATATGTTTTACAACATAAGAAAATTAGTTTTTTATATCACCAGATTTTCACAGATGCCTTTAAAAGGTAACTGTAAACGCATTCATAAACATTATTGTTTGTGTCTGTTAATTCCAGTGATCATTTCAACAAAATCAAGTGTTATGTTCATCAATGTATATTCTTGGTTAATGGGGAATATCGGAATGAGAAAAGACAGGAAATGAGGGGTATATACAGTATACACATACATTATATATACCCCTCATTTCCTGTCTTTTCTCATTCGCTCCGTGTACTGCTGTTTGTACGTTTAAATACAGTGCCCGAAGAAGATCCCCATGTGGGATCGAAAATTTGCTATCGGAAACCGGCTTTTTGTTAGTCTATATTTAGTGCCGTTCCTGATGCCTTTTCATTGTTTTATATATTCACTACTTCTTTGCAATATATGAAATTGTAAATCTCCCTCAAGGCATCTCCCCTCTGTAACAGGTCAAATATAATTACCATTTGCTTCCTTGTAGTACAGTTTAAGCTGAAAGAATATGGTGTTTTGAAGTGTCTGGTTTTGTTCATTACACAGAAGGATCCTGAACTGTTTGTACCACGAATGCAGAAAAGTGTTTTACTTTTGAGATGCTTTTGAGATGATTAAGCAGCATATAGATGGCATGCATTTGGTTTCCTTTTCAAGTTTATAATCATGTGCTCCTTAATATTAATTTTAATATCAAGGCTTTATTTTATTGTACACATGTAATAACATACTAGTTGCACACTTAGGTATGACATGTTGTGAGAACAATCAGTCAAACTGGACTGAGAATCAAACTCGACTTCTAAAGAAAATAGTAATTAATTTTACCTTGTAAGTCCTTAATTTTAATATCCAGCATTATAATTTGTGACAGGACACAGTTATTTTATAATCTGAAAAATTGAAATTACAGGTTTGAGTATGCCTCATACATGAAGCAGGAAAGGTCAAAATTCAAGGCCGTCTAGTTAAAGACTTACAAGTATAAACAATGTGATTGATATCTTGGTAAGGAAAGTCCAGCAAGCTTGGTGTACTGGTGACGGGAGCTCGAACATCTGAATATTCAAACTAAAATGAGGCCAGCAGTGTGTCCAAACGTCTCCAGTTTAAGGGCTCAAAAACTCCAGACTAATATGGATGCCAGGCATAATGGTAAAAGTGATGGGTTTTAAAGACATAGACTGTGTCATGTAATGGAGTGGATGACAGATGACAGTGCTTATTAAAAAACAGGCAGGTAAAGAGATTAAAAACATCAGGCAGAGGCAGGGTCATGAAACAGCCAAGGGTCATACCAGGCATAAACAGAATATCAGAGGAAATGCAAAGCAGAGTCAAGAAAACAGAAAACAATGTCAAGAACCAGAGTATCAACACAGCATATCAGGCTTGATAAAGTCAAACACTCAGTATTGCACGTATACTTCACAAAGTCTGTGTGCTTGCACAGTCCTTATAAGAGTGCACTGTGATTATGGTATAATCCAGAATAGGTGAATAGTAATTAGTCCTTGCAGCACATATTACATGCATCGCATGTGTACGTGAGTGACAGTTCGAGGTGCACCAAGTGCAAACTTGCATGGACATGACAGATCCCCCACCAAACAGTTCCCTGTGGGAGCTAAAAACCTCCTTGGTTGGCCCTGGGGATGATAACCTAGAACTGGATAAACTCCCCTGAGAGCTCAGATCTGGCTCAGGAAGGACATGGTGCTGGAAAATGGGCTTAGGTGGACATTTGGGTTCCGGTCGGGCTTTGAATATGAGTGTGGATGTAGGTGAAGGCTTTGGTTCAGGCTTGGAATTGGACTGGGCTGTGGATGCAGGTGGAGACTCAGGCATGGTTTTGACATGGACATAGGTTTGAGCATAGTCATGGGCTCAAGCATAGACTCGGGCATGGGCTTAAGCCTAGATTTGGCATGGGCACAAGCTTAGACTTTGGCATTGGCTCAGGCATAGACTTTGGCATTGGCTCAGGCATAGACTTTGGCATGGAATTAGGCGGTAGCATGGGCATGGACCCTGGTGTCAGCATGGGCATTGACTTGAACATAGGCATTGACTCAGGTGTCAGCATAGGCATGGACTTGGGCATGGACATGGGCTTGAGCATGGACGTGGACCCTGGTGTTAGCATGTGCATGGACTCAGGTATAGACCTGGGCTTGAGTATGTGCATGGACCTTGGCATGGGCATTGACCTGAACATGGGCATGGACTCAGGCATGAATGTGGGCTTGTACTCTGGCTCAGACTCTGACCTTGGCATGAGCTCTGGCATTAGCATGGGCTTGGACTCTGGCATGGACACAAAGACAGGCATAGTCTTTGGCATGGGCTCTGGCATTCTGGTATGGCCACATTCGGCACAGGACAAGATATAGCTATGCATGTCATTGAGCATGTGGGACCAAGAGTATTTGGCCCTGAGGACCTTGTACATGCTCTTTGTTCCCGAGTAGCCCATGGCTGGTGAGGTGTGAGTCCATGCCATGGCATGGTCTCTGAGGTGTGCCAGAACATACCTGGGGTGAGTCGGGCAGTTAGCAGGAATGTGATATGGCATAGTGCAAGCAATGGTCTTGTCCTTGCTGGAGCCTGGTGGTGAAGCAACGGTCTTGTCCTTGCTGGAGTCTGATGGCAGAGTGATGGTTTTGTCCTCATTGAAGCCTGGTGGCAGAGCAATGGTCTGGTCTTCCTTGGAGTCTGGTGGTGGAGCAATGGTCTCGCCCTCATTGGAGCCTGGTAGCAGAGCAACGGTCTCGTCCTCCCTGGAGCCTGGTGGCAGAGTGATGTTCTGGTCCTCCTTGGAGCCTGATGGCGGCACGATGGTCTTATCTTCACTGGTCCCTGGCATGAAGGCATCCCCATCAGCTGCTGTGTTGGCCTTATGGGGCTTAGCCCCCTCCCCCTCAATTTTTCAGTGTCATTCCTCTCTGCCTCTGGCATGGCATTGCACAGCCTGCCATCTTTCGTCTGCCACATCCATAGTATTGGCGAAGCATTTTGTTATGTAATGGAGTGGATGATGGATGTAATCACTGGAAGAGTTTTTATTAACAAACAGGTAGACAAACTGATCAAAAATGTCAAGCAGAGACAGGGTCATGAAACAGCCAAGAGACATACAAGGTGCAAACAGAACATCAGAAGAAATGCAAAGCAGAGTCAAGAAAACAGGAAACAGTCAAGAACCAGAGTATCAACACAGCTTATGAAGCTTAGTAAAGTCAGATGCTCAGTACTGCGCATTATACTTCGCAAAGTCTGTGTGCTTGCAGAGTCCTTATAAGAGTGAGTTCTGATCGCACTCTAATCCAGAGCAGGTGCATAGTAATAAGCCCTTACAGTATGCACGGTGCGCATGTATGTGGATAACAGTTCAAGGCACACCAAGAGCAAATGTGTGTGGACGTGACAGCCTGAGAGAACAATGAATTCTCATCTATTCCAGAATATTTTTGAGACAAACATGAGGTAATCTGTCCAGCAACTTAAGCTGGGTCAAAATTAGGTCTTGCAACAGGACAATGGTCCCAAGCACACCAGCAAATCGACATCTGAATGGCTAAAGATGACGAAAATGAATGGCCAAAGCAAAGTCCAGACCTCAACCACAGTAAAATGCTTTGGATAGCTCTTAAGAGAGCTGTGCATAAATAAATGCCCTCAAATATGAATGAACTGAAGTAATGTTGTAAAGAAGAGTGGGCCATTGTTTCTCCAAAACAATGTGAGAGACTGATAAACTCCTACAGAAAATGTTAACTTCAGGTTATTGTTGCGAAAGCTGATTCCACGTTACTGAATTATCAGGTTTAATTATTTTTTCCCACCTCATTTCTGAATGTTGGTTTACTTTTTGAGGAAAAAAATGACTTCATCCATCCATTATCCATAACCACTTATCCTGTGAAGGGTCACAGGCAAGCTGGAGCCTATCCCAGCTGATTATGGGCGAGAGGTGGGGTACACCCTGGATAAGTCGCCAGGTCATTGCAGGGCTGACACATAGAGACAAACAACCATTCACACTCACATTCACACCTACGGTCAATTTAGAGCCACCAATTAGCCTAATCTGCATGTCTTTGGACTGTGGGGGAAACCAGAGCACCTGGAGGAAACTCACACAGACATGGGGCAAACATGCAAACTCCACACAGAAAGGCTTCCATCGGCCACTGGGCTTGAACCCAGAACCTTCTTGCTGTGAGGCAATGGTGCTAGCCACTACACCACCGTGCCACCCAAAATGACTAAATATTGAAATAATTTTGTCACATGAGTTTATATGTGGGGCAGCACGGTGGTGTAGTGGTTAGCGCTGTTGCCTCACAGCAAGAAGGTCCTGGGTTCGAGCCCCATGGCCGGCGAGGGCCTTTCTGTGCGGAGTTTGCATGTTCTCCCCGTGTCCGCGTGGGTTTCCTCTGGGTACTCCGGTTTCCCCCACAGTCCAAAGACATGCAGGTTAGGTTAACTGGTGACTCTAAATTGACCATAGGTGTGAGTGTGAATGGTTGTCTGTGTCTATGTGTCAGCCCTGTGATGACCTGGCGACTTGTCCAGGGTGTACCCCGCCTTTCGCCTGTAGTCAGCTGGGATAGGCTCCAGCTTGCCTGCGACCCTGTAGAACAGGATAAAGCGGCTAGAGATGATGAGATGAGATGAGTTTATATGTTTATTTATAAAGTCAGTGAGGAGCACACAATTGTTATTTAGGGTCTGATGAATAAACACACAGAATTGAAGGAGGGTGTACTTTCTATTTCCCATGACTGTATATGAACAGTTAAAAAACCTAAAGATAAATGCTGTGGTATAAGAGGAATACTATGTTCTGTAAAATGTAACTATTTTGGTCAAGTATTTGCATCTTGAACACGGGCGATTGCTCTAAGACAACGAGGGAGGCTCAGCCTCCTCTAAAAATGACAAACATCGTGTAGGATGAATTGCGCTAGGCTTATGTTATAGCCGACCTTATAACACTGCTATTTCAGATCCAGAATCATAGAAATATATGTGCTCAACCCACTACAGTGCGAAATCATTCCCTTATAACTTTAATGTGTGCGTGAGTTTTTCCCCCTCGTGACAGCGTGATGCAGAGCAGCCTCAGTGGACTTCAGTGGCATTTGGGAGCTATGCGCTTTTCAATCTCAAAATGCAAGACAATTATTGGACAAATACTGCGAAAACGCCCGCCCCACGGAGTCCCATGGACTCCCAGTCTCAGTGGACTTCAATGGCATTTGGGAGCTATGCGCTTTTCAATCTCAAAATGCAAGACGGTTATTGGACAAATACTGCGAAAACGCCCGCCTACGGACTCCCAGCCTCACATGGGAGGGACATGGCAGTTTCCGCGAGGAGACTGGTGATTGGTGAAAGCGGCCGGATATTTTCTTTGATTGACAGCTCGTTTCAACTATAGACAGGCAGCGGTGAATTTCAGTTCAGTCCCATGCAGATTTGCAAGTGCTGTGGTGTATTGTAAGAGATCAGCTTACATTTCGATTTCATTCATTACATACGGTTTCTACCAGCTTTTTTAGTTTGTATATACAACCCCGATTCCAAAAAAGTTGGGACAAAATTCAAATTGTAAATAAAAACGGAATGCAATGATGTGGAAAGTTTCAAAATTCCATATTTTATTCAGAATAGAACATAGACGACATATCAAATGTTTAAACTGAGAAAATGTATCATTTAAAGAGAAAAATTCGGTGATTTTAAATTTCATGACAACAACACATCTCAAAAAAGTTGGGACAAGGCCATGTTTACCACTGTGAGACATCCCCTTTTCTCTTTACAACAGTCTGTAAACGTCTGGGGACTGAGGAGACAAGTTGCTCAAGTTTAGGGATAGGAATGTTAACCCATTCTTGTCTAATGCAGGATTCTAGTTGCTCAACTGTCTTAGGTCTTTTTTGTCGTATCTTCCGTTTTATGATGCGCCAAATGTTTTCTATGGGTGAAAGATCTGGACTGCAGGCTGGCCAGTTCAGTACCCAGACCCTTCTTCTACGCAGCCATGATGCTGTAATTGATGCAGTATGTGGTTTGGCATTGTCATGTTGGAAAATGCAAGGTCTTCCCTGAAAGAGACGTCGTCTGGATGGGAGCATATGTTGCTCTAGAACCTGGATATACCTTTCAGCATTGATGGTGTCTTTCCAGATGTGTAAGCTGCCCATGCCACACGCACTAATGCAACCCCATACCATCAGAGATGCAGGCTTCTGAACTGAGTGCTGATAACAACTTGGGTCGTCCTTCTCCTCTTTAATCCGAATGACACGGTGTCCCTGATTTCCATAAAGAACTTCAAATTTTGATTCGTCTGACCACAGAACAGTTTTCCACTTTGCCACAGTCCATTTTAAATGAGCCTTGGCCCAGAGAAGACGTCTGCGCTTCTGGATCATGTTTAGATACGGCTTCTTCTTTGAACTATAGAGTTTTAGCTGGCAATGGCGGATGGTACGGTGAATTGTGTTCACAGATAATGTTCTCTGGAAATATTCCTGAGCCCATTTTGTGATTTCCAATACAGACGCATGCCTGTATGTGATGCAGTGCTGTCTAAGGGCCCGAAGATCACAGGCACCCAGTATGGTTTTCCGGCCTTGACCCTTACGCACAGAGATTCTTCCAGATTCTCTGAATCTTTTGATGATATTATGCACTGTAGATGATGGTATGTTCAAACTCTTTGCAATTTTACACTGTTGAACTCCTTTCTGATATTGCTCCACTATTTGTCGCCGCAGAATTAGGGGGATTGGTGATCCTCTTCCCATCTTTACTTCTGAGAGCCGCTGCCACTCCAAGATGCTCTTTTTATACCCAGTCATGTTAATGACCTATTGCCAATTGACCTAATGAATTGCAATTTGGTCCTCCAGCTGTTCCTTTTTTGTACCTTTAACTTTTACAGCCTCTTATTGCCCCTGTCCCAACTTTTTTGAGATGTGTTGCTGTCATGAAATTTCAAATGAGCCAATATTTGGCATGAAATTTCAAAATGTCTCACTTTCGATATTTGATATGTTGTCTATGTTCTATTGTGAATACAATATCAGTTTTTGAGATTTGTAAATTATTGCATTCCGTTTTTATTTACAATTTGTACTTTGTCCCAACTTTTTTGGAATCGGGGTTGTATTTTCATTGTAAATAAAGTGTAAATATAGTCTTGTCAAGTTTGCTATCTTAGTTCCAGAAATTTCGTTTATTTGAGTGACTGAACTTGAACTTGAGGGGGCTAGTCAGCTAGCAAGAAAGCTGCGCATGGATGCCAAGCATTGCTGATTTAATTTTGGCGAAGCCATTTGCCAGTCTTCCTTTCGAGGAAAAAATTAAAATTAAAGAGCAGGGTAGACCAACGCCTCAGATTGACTTGGTGAAAAAGGTAGGGAATAATACTCGTTCCTTTCAGCTCTCCTGGTACGAGAAAGTGAATTGGCTAACAGCAAGTGACCCACATCAACAACAGTAAATAGGCTACTTTAGTAATATGTCATGGATGGACCAAAAATAATCTATTTATAATGTTTATGCTGAGTATATTATATTGGAATATATATTTCTCTGGATATGAATTAAACACAGCTACAATTTGGAAAACATTTTTAAACAAAAACACAGCCGAGAACATTTCACACTACAGACCTGGATTAAAAGTGAAGGGTTATCAAAATTGTCAATAAAACATTTCTCAGTCAAAATAAGTAAAATATAGGGAAAGTGTCATTGAATGAAATGTGTGGCACCCAGCTCTACTGCTGAGGTTCCTGACAAAGAGCTGCTTTCAATAATGATCAATTTTTAAACAACATGCCACAATTTTAAAATATAAAATGTTAAAATATACCCCCCCCCCCCCAACACCACCATCATGTATATTGGACAGTAGGCTAATGGGCCAAAAGAACCTGTTATTTCACAGTTTGTGACGCTGCCAACAATCAGCCAGATCAGAGGCAAGAGTATGGGCAAAATTGATGTTTTTTCTTTTAAAATCTGGAAATATCGTAAGCGACCAGCCTCCCCTGTTTGAAAGACTACCAGCCGCCACTGATCTTGAATATTCATTGAACTGCCTGTGTCTAATCATTCAGAGTGGGTTTATCATTCATAGCTATTTATCAGTCGTTTTGAGTACTTTAATGGGTTAGACAGCACTGAATGTGATCAGGTTACCACTGGTGTGAAGGTTTCCAGGTGTCACTAGCGTATTATTATTTGTACAGAATTGGAAAACGTGTACTGGATTGCACAGATTTTGTTTCTACCATCACAGGCCGGTTAGCACCAATATAAATTCACTGATTTTGCTTTTACATTTCCAGAATCCGACTCCACAAACACTAGGACACAACAATGTAAGTACAAAATTATTTTCTGTCGAAGTACACTGCCATGTCTCAATCAAGATATATCTGAGTTAAAATCAGGCCATGAAATGCCTTTATATTTACAAAATAACAATCTCAGTTTAAAGGGAAAAGTTCATGTTTTCTCTAATTGCCATGTCTTTGAATTACAGCTTTATCCTATTTGGTTGTGTACATGTTTGGTACAGCATTGGTTGTTTTTGTGAACACTGTTGCATTATTAGTAGAGCTGATCCTAAAAGCACGTGAGTGAGCTCAATATTATTATGATTTTCATAAAAATAAGAATACTACTAAATTAATCTCTGTAAAAATGTTAGTGTGAAAATTTACTGACATAAAAATATTAATGACAAAAATTCTTATTAAAATCAGTCCATTGAATGTATACATGTGGAACTACAATGCCTTTTCTTTTTCATTTATAAATAGGAAATGGTCAGCATACAGTGGATCTGCGAGTTATTCTCCTACCAACTGAATGTGTCTTTGCCATGTGCTGCCTTGCTTTACAAATTTCTGATTTCTGTAAGTATAATCTACAAACCCAACACATGATCTGATGTAGAGCTGGTCTATGTACTTTTGGTCATTCTGTTGTTGTATCAGTAACGTAAAGGCAGAAATGGCAGAAACAAAATTTAAGACACTTGTATTTTGTTCCTTCTTTCTGAAAAAAAAGAAACTGTAAATTAACTACACCACAAAAACAGCTTGTTTATTCATTTATTTATTGATTTTTAAATTGTTGTGGTTACTGATGGGGCTGGAAATCATCAGGTCATACCTGGCCAAAATACCTTCTGAGCTAGCTTTAGATACAGCTTTGGAACCTTGAAAATAACTATAGACATGTCAGAAAATTGACTGTCCTTAACAAAATGATTGGAGATAATGCCTCTATATATGTGCAATGTAGATACAATTTAAACCACAACATCTCCTGATATTCCTTAAAGAAAGCTCTTTTCCTTTATGTGAAGGAAGCCTTTTTCCTTCTTTTTCAGTCATGTGACAAAATTTATTGCCTATTAAAAATACTAACCCCATTTTCAGAAAAGTTGGCGTCATGCTCCCGGGCTCACCTAACACTCAGGACTCCACTTCCCACAATCCCCCTCACACACCAATCACTACCACATACACTCCATCAGCCAAACCGAGTTCTAATTTCCATCACCTGTACCTTTTTTGTTTCCATTTGTATTTATACCCCTTTGTTTGTTGTCAGTGTTGCCAACTTGGTGACTTTCTCGCTAAATCTGGCAACTTTACAAATCCTCTTGGCGACTTTTTTTTTGTCAAAAGTGACTAGCGACAAATCTAGTGACTTTTACTGGTGTTATTGGAGACTTTTCTGGTGTTTTGGAGACTCTGACGTGAAAGCACGTATATTTCTGCAGGTACTGTCCTCAACGAGCAGCAGGTGCTGCCATGAGCCCCTCCGCTGTCCCACAGCATTCACAGGCAGTCAGTGTCACAGCGGCCTTGCGCAGCAGTCCCAGCTGCAGTCAGAGCGGAGAGGAGTGGTGGGGGCACGCCTCTCCGCTCCAGACTTCTAATGAATCACGCATCATGTGCAAAGCCACCGCTATTCCCGCCCTGGCTTAGAGAGCAGGATGTAAATGTAAATGTTTCTTTACTGTCACACTAAAATAAATCACTGCATTTTACTCACACAGCCTCAGTCACTTACTCACCTCGTTCACTGTGTGTGTGCCTCTGACATAAGCTAAACATATAGCTAGCTAGCTCATCATGTCTCAGTCTAAACTGTACACTCAGAAATATAGAAAGGAGTGGGAATCAAACCCTGAATTCAAAGGCTGGTTGAAACAGTTTATTGGGGATGATACACAGGTATACTGCCTGTATTGTAAGGCTGATTTCTACGCCAAACTTTGTGACATAAAAAAAAAAAAACACATGGCAACTCAAAAACATACTCAAAAGGCAAAGCCTATAACAGTTCCAACCAAAGCAAGCTGCCATTAATGTGTAAAAAAAATTGACTCTGCAAAAAAGGCTGAATGCCACCATAGCATTAGCTATTGCTGAACACTGTTCCCTGCTGGCATGTGATCACATTGGGGACATGGCCATAGCCAGCTCCAGACCTCGGTCATTTTTAAGAGCTGAAAATACATTTGTACACTAAATATTCAACTAGATAAAAAAATAAAGAATAACATTAAAACGTCTCCGTAAAAAGTGCATTGTTAATTATGTCAAACGTTGATTCTGTCTTCTGTGTCTGTTTCATGCGCGCGGCTCTGAGACCAAGAACACAAAAAAGAATGAGCGCGTGACTCGGGGGAGTGGAAGCAGTGCAGTAGACACGTTTTTTTTCATGGTAACCACCAGTGCACTTTCATGAAGCTGTTAAATTTACATTTTCAAAGCAGTGCAGTTGTAGCCTGCCTTGCTTGTGATTTTAAAAATAAATCATTCAATAAGCCAAAGCAATAGAGTGGAACATTTCAACTTATGTTTGCCTTGTGTAACCTGAACAACTTTACGTTTATCCTAGGTCAGAATCAATTGAACCAATGAGTACAAAGACTCACTATTCCCCCACTATGGCTATTCAACTGAATGAATAAAGCAAGAGGCTGTGTACAAAAATAAAACACTTTAATAATTGATATCTTTTTTTAGTTAAGCAATGAGCCACAGGATGTTATCACAAACACTGCAACGGGCCAAAGCCCCACTATTAGTATGAATTGCCCTATAAAACAAACAAAAAAAAAACAAAGCAAACAAATCATTCAAATATACAAATCCAAAACAAAAAAAATCACCCCTAACAAGGGCACACACAATAAGCTATAAGGGGCGAGGGGGAAAAAGACTAAAAGAGCCAGCCGGAAAAGAAAGCCCACAGGAGCACAGCAAGATCTTACACTACACTGCTAAACTACTATATTCAGCTCAGCAATACACCACACTCAGGCAGCAAATGTACTACACCAGTAAACACTATGACTAAGGTAACTATGCACCACACTCAGACAACAAGTATACTATATCACTTCAGTGCTATCATCAGTTTAAATCCACTACACTCACCCCGAGAGTCACAGTCACAGTATATCAACCAACTCACCCACCACCCAGGCTTGTACGACCAGCGTATGCACCAAGCCCAAGTGGCAGGGATATTATGCTAGTTCACTACACGCACATAGAACTTCGTAGCACCACACCACACAGGCTTGTATGACCAGCACACTTGCCAAGCCCGAATGGCATAAGTTAAGAATAAGCCCTCACAACCTCTCGTGCTTCCCTACCCCGGCTGACAAAAGTGGGAAAAGGGACTAGACCTTGCCGGATAAATATGATGTTCGTCCTTCACGTGCGAAGATGACCACAACTTCTATGAATCACTGGGGGGAGGGATGAATGCGAAGATGGCTGATTAGGCCAATCTTCGCCTTGAAAAGTCTGTTGCAGTGGGGACATGGGATGTGCGGGGCTGAGCCAAGGGCGGAGGTGGAACTATCTGTGTTTTTCCTTTTCTGCCAATGTAGCTCTTTCTCCCTGGTGCACCTCTCCTCAAAGGCAGTCATGCCAGATATTATGAGGGAGCGCCAGACAGGACGGTCCTCAGCGGACTTTTCCCAGGATGTATACGGAATGCTGCAAAGCTTGAGGGATGCCTTCAAAGTGTCTTTGTAGCGTAGCTTCGGTCTACCAAGACGGCGCTTGCCTGTGGACAGCTCGCCATAGAGAAGTTTTTTAGGGAGATGACGGTCATCCATGCGGTAGATATGACCAGCCCATCGAAGTTGAGAGCGTATAAGGATGGCATGGATGCTCTCCATCTTAGCCCGCTGGAGCACTTCGGTGTCTGGGACTTTGTCTCACCATGTCACATGGAGTAGGGTCCTGAGACATCTCATATGGAAGGCGTTGAGCTGCTTGGCATGACGACTGTATACGGTCCAAGTCTCGCAGGCATATAGCATAGATGGCAGAACTACTGCTCTGTAGACTTTGAGCTTGGTGTCAAGGCTCAGTCCTCTGTGCCCCCATACCTTGTCCTTAAGCCTGCCAAAGGCAGTGCTAGCTCTCGCAATTCTGTAGGCCACTTCCTCATCAATATTAGCGGAGCATGCGAGAGTGCTGCCAAGGTATTCAAACTTGTTTACCACTGTTAGACTCTGACCACTGATGGTGATGTGGGGCTCTATATATGGAGCTGCAGGGGCTGGTTGATGGAGGACCTCAGTCTTTTTGGTTGAAATTGTGAGATCGAAGTCATCACAGATTTTAGCCAGCCGGTCCAAGCTATGCTGCATTTCTAACTCTGAACTAGCATTCAGTGCACAATCATCAGCAAAGAGGAAGTCACGAGCTATCTCTTCGTGAACTTTTGTCCTTGCTTGCAGCCTCCAAGGATTGAAGAGTTTTCCGTCCATACGATAACGAAAACCGACACCGATGTCGCCGTCACGGTAGGCATCTGACAGTATGGCTGAGAACACCATGCTGAATAGAGTGGGGGCCAGCATGCAGCCCTGCTTAACTCCATTGGTGACAGGAAACGACTGGGAGAACTCCCCATTGTCCTGTACTCTCGCGTTCATGCCATCATGAAACTGCTGGACCATTGCAATGAACTTGCGAGGGCAACCAAACTTGGACATGATCTTCCATAACCCCTCACGGCAAACAGAATCAAACACTTTGGTTAGGTCCACGAATGTGGTGTACAGACCAACGTTCTGCTCCTTGCACTTTTCTTGGAGTTGCCGAGCTGCAAAGATCATGTCGATGGTACTTCGTCCCGTATGGAATCCACACTGGCTTTCAGGTAGCAGGCCACGTTCCAGGTGTTCGATGAGGCGATTAAGCAGAATGTGGCCCAGGATCTTTCCAGCGATGGAGAGCAAGGAAATGCCACAATGGTTATCACATACAAATCTGTTCCCTTTGCGCTTGTAAAGGTGGGCTATGGAAGCGTCTTTAAAGTCCTGTGGGAGCCTTTCTTGAGACCACATCGGATTGAACAGGCTTGTGAGGGTCTCGATCAGTTTAGGTCCTCCAGAAGCATAAATTTCAGCTGGAATGGAGTCAGCACCAGGTGCCTTCCCACTGGACATGGACTTGATGGCTTTTGATACTTCCACTTCAGTAGGAGGATCAGCGAGAGTCTCATTCACTGGGACTTGTGGCAATCTTGCTATGGCTTCTTCATTTATGGTGGATGGGCGGTTGAGGACGCTGTTGAAGTGCTCCGCCCAGTGCTCAAGGATCTTCTCCCTCTCCGAGATGATTGTGTTCCCGTCGGCACTGAGGATAGAGGACGTTTCAGACGAAGTGGGACTGTACACGGTCTTTAGGGCGCTGTAGAAGTTTTTCATGCCATTACTATCTGCATAGGCCTGAATGGCATTGGCCTTCATACAGAACCATTCGTCACGCATATGACGTAACTCGGATTGGGCAGCTCGCTTGGCCTCTCTGAGCGCAGCTTTCTTAGAGGAAGAGGACGGATCATTGAGAAGTGCTCTGTGGAGATGGTGTTTTTCCTCCAGTATGGACATGATGTGACTATTATGGTCATCAAACCAATCCTGGTGTTTTCGGGTAGTAGGACCGACAACAATGGAGGCAGTAGCGTAAACAGTATCACGAAAACACGCCCACTGAGTTTCCACATCAGCCTCTGCATTTGTGTTGGGAGTTAATAAATTCTTATCAAGCTCCTCAGCCAGTTCATGCTTGATGAGATCGTTCTTAAGTTTGGAGACATTCAACCGCTTGGGGACTCTGACACCTTGGGGCCTTCTTGGTGGAGTGATGCGAAGATTCATCTTGGAGATCAATAGACGATGGTTAGTCCAGCATTCAGCTCCACACAAGGTCTTGGTGACCCTAACATCTTGTCTGTCCCTCTGCCTGGTGATGACATAGTCCAAGAGATGCCAATGCTTGGAACGGGGGTGCATCCATGACATCTTGTTACGGGTTGGAAGATGGAAGACTGAGTTGGTGATGAGAAGATCAAAGGCGGCACAGGTCTCAAGTAGGAGGAGTCCATTGCTGTTACACTTGCCAATGCTATGCTTTCCCAGCACACCTTCCCATGACTCATGGTCTCTGCCAACACGGGCATTAAAATCGCCGAGAATGATGAGCTTATCTGATCTAGGTACAGCAGCAATGGTGTTCTTGAGATCCTCATAGAATCTTTCCTTCACATTGTCAGGGTTTGTCATGGTGGGGGCGTAGGCACTAATCAGTGTGACAAATCTATTCATGGGAAGCGGCATGCGGGCAGTCATCAGGCGATCGTTTATCACCTTAGGGGGAACTGCCAGCTTATTGGCCAAATTGGACTTAATAGCAAAGCCAACGCCTGCCTCGCGTCGATCGCTTGATCCGCACCCAATCCAAAAGAACTTACAGCCAGCAGACTTCTCAGTCAGTTGTCCTTCCTCTGCTAGACGAGTCTCGCTAAGTGCTGCAATCTCCATGTTGTAACGGGTTAGTTCGCAGGCAATGAGAGCTGTCCTTCTCTCAGGTCAATTAGAGCCAGCACGGTCCAAGATGGTACACACATTCCATGCGCCAAGAGTGGCCGAGGTCACTTTAGGTGATTTAGACTTATTTGTTCTCTTCTTGCCACTGATATGAGACACCCGCCAGCCGTGGCATGCTGGCCAGGAGAGAGTGAGACAGGCAATGTTTAGGACACCTTTTCTAGTCCCTTCCCCAGGCTATGGGGGGAAGCAGTGCTATCCTGAAGAGGGCTGCTTCGTCGACCAGGGGGCTGCCGAATTCCAGCGCTGTCTCATTCACTGCAAAACGACCATATGGCCTGGTCCGCCTATGTGTAGAGTTGTAACTATGACTGCCAGTGAGTCCACACCTGTCGCTTCACCACAAATCCATCACCGCAGGAATTGAGAAGAGTAGATGGAAATGAAGGGGTAATGTTATAAGGGATGAAGTCATGACATGCGTGTGACTTTGATTAAAGTGAGGGAGAGTTGCACAGTGTCAGCCTCACTCTCTTGTCCTGAAATATCTGAACCCAGCAGCAAGACGTAGTCAAGACGGCCAGAGATAAGACAGGATGCAGTGGATGGCCAACAGAATGCGTTTGTCCATCTGTGCCCTGAGCGCTCCACAGGCGGTTGGTGCATGTTGGCCATTGGCTCACGAGGAGCTCATCCGCCCTTTGACAGGTCTTGCTTTTTGTCCTGCGGGGTGACATGCCACCCTCCTCACCAGCACTAGGCTGGTGGGGGAGCCGGTTTAGACGCCGACCACTTGTCCATTGCGGCAGGTTGTACTGTGTTACAATGATAGCAGTAGCAAGGGAACTATCCCCTGATCTGACATGCCGGATAAATATACAAATAAGGAAATAAACAAATAAACTAAACAAAAGTGGAGGTGGTTTTACACATGCTTACAACACACTATAACAAGGCATTTCACTGTGGGTCTTATACTGATGGCAATTAGACTACCCTACAGGGCATTAAACAGACCCACGTTAACTTTTAAAGTAAACTTTACAATAGGAAAAACAGTGACTACAATAGGCTCCTGAAATTAACAAAAAATCTCAATTAATCACCTGTTCATCAAGGCAACATTCACAGAATACATTTAAACATGTTAATATACATAAAACCCATATAAACATTAAGCTACCTGTTACTGTTGCGCTGGCGTCATACCATACAGGCAGGAACAGTCTTTGGCACGATTAACTACAAAACAATTGCATGTTCACTACCATGACATTCATACTACTGTAACATTCATACATTTCCCATTTCTATTCAAATAGTTAGACTTTATTAAGACCTAACATTTACCTTCTTATAATCCCCACTACGCATACCAGTAGACTATCCTTTTCCACTTAGACGTTGCGTAGGTCAAGGAACTACAAGTTAAAATGCTCGTGATTAGCAAATGAGCTCCACTAAATATTATGAACAACAATGAACATGTTTTGATACCTTTGGTGCTGTGTTGTTAGCGACTGCTATCACAAGCCAGGAAAACAGCCAGACTTACTTAAATACTGCGAGGTAGATAAACATGAGTAAACCTGCGTTCTATGTTGATTAACGTAGCATAAACTGTATTGAAAGAGGTTTCCCTCACCTGCTCTACGTTATATCACCACTGGCAAATGCTGCACGCCAACAGTGCTCTTACCACTGCTGCGCTGTTAGGTTTCAGACAATCAATGGGCCCATGTTACAGGCTAAACTAATCTAGCTGCATTTCGTCTTCACATGAGACAATTGAATGTCAGGTGATTTGCTAAACTCTGTTTCTACCCGTGTTCCTGATTAGGTTTGGCTAGTTACATGGCTTGAAGGCTTCTTCCACTCCCACCCGTCACATCTTCCCCCCACTTTGTAAGGCAACCATCCTGGTGCCTATGGCTTTCTAGCACCATGGCCTAAAGTAACAATTAGGGGTGGGGGTAACTAAAAGGATGGTGTTCTGTTGGCACTTCAGGTGTTGGGATGCCGACTGTGGTAGCCGGAAGGGGTTGGAATGTTGGCCAGCTCGAGCTCATCTGGGGCGTCCTACTCTGTCCTCTCCCTCTGGGACTGTAGATGTTTGACTGGACTCAATCACTGACGGAAAACTTGTAGTACTCACTGGCCTTGCCTGGTCATCCTCACGTCCATCTAGTGGTCCGAGGCTGGAGGTTTCCACATTGGTCTCCAGTCCATCTTCGCATGGGGACTGTTTTGTTTGCTCATGAGGTACCACTTGGAACCACATATCACCTTCATCCTCTTCATTACATTCTGGTGCCCCCTTTTCCTCTGATGTTCTTGGCAGCAAGATGTCCACAGGGGCTTCGCCTGGCGCCTGCTCCTGGCCCGAAAAAGCCTTTAAATCTGACAGATGAACATTTATGTCGGGGCCCAGACCATCTTCCGGTGTAATGTGGTACACCTGGCCCTTCTCGTCCCAGCATTTCACCACTCTATATACTCTCGGGTCCCACAGGTCTTGAATTTTGTGTCGGCCAAGTGGGTGGCTTCTCTGACATACCCTCATCTGTGATGGAAGTTGAGGTGGGAGCACCACGTGACATTCTCTGCTGGCTGCCGCAGCCTCCAGGCGAGTCTTGGCATCGGCATACACTGCAGTGAGATATTCTTTAGTGACCCAGTCAGCTGGAGATGTACTACCTGGATCTTCTGCCGCCAACCCCAGTAAGAAATCCACTGGGAGTTGGGGCTTTCGCCCAAACATAAGCTCATATGGAGAATGGCCTGTGGACTGGTGGACTGATGTGTTGTAGGCAAACAGCAAGTGGGGCAATGCTTGGGGCCACCTTTTCTTTTTCTCTGAGGGCAAGGTGCGTAGAAGATTGTGAAAGGTACGATTAAAACGTTCACATTGCCCGTTACCTACCAGGTAGTACATGGTGGTACGGCTCTTGTCTATTCCATACAACTTGCACAGGCGCTTGAGTAGGTCTCCCTCAAAGGCACGGCCTTGATCTGAGTGGATCCGCTTTGGTACTCCATAGGAGTAAAACCACCTTTCAGTAAGGACCTTGGCCACGGTCTCTTCTCGCTGATTAGCTGCTGGATAGGCTTGGGTGAATTTGGAAAAGACATCAGTTACTATAAGAACATTCTCATGGTTGTCAGCAGCTTTATCCATGACTGTAAAGTCAATGGCAATGATCTCCAGGGGTCTGGCTGCCAGCAGATGGCCAGCATATGTGCGAGAGGTGGGCACTACACCCTTGGCCAGTGTGCACCTCTCGCACTGCTTACACCAATGCTCGATATCTTGATGCATTTTGGGCCAGTAACATCTCTGTCGGATCAATTCGGTTGTTCTTTCTACGCCTTGATGGCCATGGTTGTCATGCAAGCTGGTTAACACTTCCTTATGCAAGGCTATTGGTAGTAGCAACTGTAGTATCTTGTCCCATGTAGGAGGTAGTTGGATTTCGCGATACAAGATCCCATCTTTCTCTCGGATTCGCCGCCACTGCCGAACCAGCTCCAATACTGTTTCAGCCTCTTGAGCCCTCTCTTGCCTATTTGGTGGACGGCCTCTCCTCCAGTAACTCCAGAAGGCTGCAATCGTGGAGTCTTTAGCCTGAAGTGACTGTAGGTCAGCTGGCAGCCGGATGGGGGCTGCATCTAATGTGGCAACGACTGCACTGGATCACGACATTTCTACATACCTCCCCCTTTGCAGCTCTGGTGGAACAGTGATGCCTGATATCATGGCTGTCATAGGCAGACTGGAAGGATCATGCTGACGTGATAAGGCATTGGCATTCCGGTTTGCAGTACCAGGGCGGTATTTTAGCTCGAAGTCAAAGACGGCTAGCTGAGAGCTAGGGCATAATTTTGGGTAGGGATGTTAGGGACGTGCCCCTACCAATATTCAGCTGCTACTGTGTAATCACGATCAATAAAACCGATGTCCTAACCTGAGCAATGATTATATGGCACACAAAGGGTTAAATGTATGACACTGCTAATAATCCCCCCTCTAACATAGATATACATTCTCTGATTAGCTACCTGTTTCTGGCTAACTTACATGGTTGGCTATCCCAGCTGTCACTCCATCTGCTGTAAAAGCAGCACACTTCCCACAGCAGCCGTGACTACCCGCCCATCAACCCCCCGTATCTCACACGTACACACCTGACCTACCCCACGCACCCCCCACTCTCCGTCAGCCTACAAATTGAGCTGGACTTCGATGTCCATGCATGCTTGCCCTACGACTCACATGCTGACTTGATTATCATGGATGACGGCTCCCCTCCCAAGAAACGAGACAGTCATTCATTCTTCTTCAAAGTCAAGAATGTAAGTGCAGGGTTTCCGTCAAGCTTTAAAAACTCAACAAAATCCTTTTGATGTATGGAAACCCTTCATAAAAGTATTGCTGTGGCTCCTTAGGCAGGTTTAGCAACGTGACAGGACGCATCAGAGCTAGGCTACTGCATAGCTGCAGAGAAAAGGAATGCTGGAGCAATGTAACTTGGTGTTAGATAATATCCTCGATGAATGAATGTTAAATTTATAGACCTAATGGTTTTACAGAATGTAAGTAGTCAGATGTAGGCTACTGCATGGCCATGCAGATGTGCAACTTGCATTTCAGAATCAACAGTGTGACAGCCGCTGAGTCTGCTGCTGAGTCTGCTGCTGAGTCTGCTGCGTTCACCACTTTACAGAGACCTCTTTCTACTACTACTAGGCTAGGCTAGATACAAGAAATCCATGGTCCTTTACTGCCACCTACAGACGAATATTGGTAACTGCAGCATGAACATGAAGTCACAAGCACATCTGCAGTGAAAATCATAACACATGTTACGAACACAGAAACAGGCAACAAAAAGACATAATATGGAAAATGGAGGGGCAACAAAAAGACAAAAAAATGGGGGGTATACTACAAATGCAATACTAATGTAATCATAATCATGCTATAATAGGCAATCACTAAATTATATATCCAAATATCATTTTAACTAAATTTGAGCTTAATTACAGAATAGAAAATGCCACCAGTAGCACCTATTTATGAGTGTCTCAATAAGGCAGTCAGTGAATTTTGAGACACCCCCCCCCATGTCAAACAATACAGATATTGAATTTAAAAAAAACAACAACAACAATATTTAATGCTAAAAATGCTTAATGTTTTTAATTCTTATTTTCATGTATTTCTGTGGAAGAGACAGAATGACTGCTTAAACACAAATTAGGAATTGTGTGGTGTAAAAGTAATAAATCATCAGATTCTAGAGGATCATGTGATATTATGCATCCATGTTTTTGTGGAGAATAAATTATAGTCTATGTAATAATTTTGTCCTTTTTGGCTAGCCCTTTTTGCTGAGGCTACAACCTTACCATGAAACTCTACAGTCATTCTATCCCTAATCTGTTCATATGTCATGCATCAACATATTTTTGTAAGGTGACAGACAGCAGAGAGGCTGGAGGAGATGAAAGACAGTGCAGAGAAGGTAGAGGAAGAGAGGCAGGAAGAGAAAGAGGAGCAGAGGTTGAAGGAGAGGATGGAGGAGGTAGAGGAGGGGAATCCACAGCTGGAGGAGATAGAGGAGGAGATGGAGAAGTGGAAAGAGAGTTTATTCCTAAGGAAACTGATGAACTTGGAGAGGGCAGCAGCAGCAGGGACAGTGGCAGGGAGAGTGCCAGTAACCAGGAGGACATTTTGGACAAACCCAACCAACCTGACCCAAAAATCACTCCAGGTCAGCAGCTATCAAACAGGGTCCTCCATTTCCAAGAGAATTGGTACAAGCAGTATCCATGGCTGCACTGTAGCTCATCCATTATGCGTGTTCTTTGTTTTCATTGTGTAAAAACATACAACATACAGAAATGTGCACTGTCCAAAAAGGCCGACCCTGCCTTTTCTTCAAAGGGATTCAATAATTGGAAGAATGCACTTGTCAGTTTTCAGAGGCATCAAAATAGCAAATCCCACCATCATGCTATGACAGTTAGTGCTCAAGAGAGAAGCCCAATATCTTCGCAACTCTCAAGTGCATGGGCACAAAGACAAGAGGATGCTAGGCACTGCTTGGAAAATATTGTGGGATCAATACAGTACCTTGCTAGGCAGGGCATAGCACTGAGAGGCCATGATACACAAGATGGCAATCTGTTTCAACTTTTGAAACTCAAAGCTAAGGATGACTCACGTCTCAGTGATTGGCTAGCTCACTGTCATGACTATACCTGTCCTAAAGTGCAGAATGAGATTTTGCAAATGTTAGGAAACTCTATAGTTAGGGGCATCGCACAGTCCATCCAGTTGCTACCAGTTCTGCAGTACTCACTCATTATTGACGGCACACAAGATGTCTCCGGAACAGAACAAGAGTCTATTTGCTTTAGATATGTAGACCATGACCTGGTACCACAGGAGGTTTTTATTGGTTTGTATGAGGTCCCTGGTACTACTGGAGTTGAGATTGCAAAAATGGCTGAGGATGTTCTCTTGAGGCTCAATATTCCCATTTCTGGGTTAAGAGCCCAGACATATGATGGTGCTGCAAATAGGTCAGGGAAGTATTCTGGAGCACCAGCAGAACTTAAGAGACAGCAACCATTAGCATTGTTTGTGCATTGTGGGGCACATTGTCTGAACCTGATCACACAGTCTGTATGCAGAGCCAGTCCTCTAATAAATGATTCCTTGCAGTGGGTGCATGAGCTAGGAACATTAAGCAAACAGTCTGGAAAGTTCAAAAACATATTTTCTGCAGCAGGAAGTTCAGAGGTACCTGTACAGTCACTCAGACTGCTTTGTCCGACCAGGTGGACAGTGAGAGGAAAAGCTATCAGAGCAGTGCTCTCTCAGTATGAACGTGTTTTATCTAGCTTGGAAGAGATGGCATCTAGTGGGTCTAACACAGGCATGAGAGCAAATGGCTTGCGAGAGAGGTTTGAGAAAGGGAAAACTGTGCTTGGCCTTTGTCTGGCATTAGAGGTGATAGAGGAGCTGGAGTGTCTCAGCACATCTCCACAAAAGAGGACTGAGACTGTGGCAGGGATGAGAAGTGCCATAGAGTGTGTCAGATCTGCTATACATGGCAAAAGGAGTGAGGACAGCTTTCATGAGGTTTTTCAGAAAGCAGTGACAATGGTTGACAGTCTTGGGATTGAGCCCATCCAGATTCCTCACCAAAGAAAACCACCAAAAAGATACTCTAGTGAAGTGAGCCAGCACACTCCCAAATCAGCTGAGGAGTATTACAGAACAGAGTTCTATAAAATGTTAGATACTGTACATGTTCAGTTTGAGGAGAGGTTTAATCAACCAGATCTAGATGTCTTGCAGAAACTGGAGGAAACTCTCCTTACTGGAGAAGTGAACAACATTGTTGACCAGTACCCAGAGCTTAACAGGGATGCATTAAAGGTACAATTAGCCATGTTCAGGTCCAAGTCCAGTGCTGAAGTAGCTGACATAATGAGAGGTTTGAGGGTTGAAGTAAGAGGTTTGCTTGATCAAGTTGAGTCCCTTGTCAGGCTGCTTTTAGTCATCCCAATTTCATCATCTGAAGCTGAAAGAAGTTTCAGTGCTCTTAGGAGACTGAAAACATGGCTAAGAACCACCATGGTTCTTAAGGCTGAACAATCTTGCTGTGTGCCATGTCCATCAGGGAAAACTGGACAATACTGACCTGACAGAAATCTGCCAGCAGTTTGTCTCTGTTACAGACAGGCGTAGGCATGTGTTTGATTCTTTGGCAACCAGTGTAAACTAATTTGCTTGTGTTTGTTTGTCAGTAACCAACACATTTACATTTAATTTATGTGTACTTACATGTTACATGTTGTAGTTATGTGTTTCAATGTTCTTGATGTATGTTAGTTGACAGTATGTTGCACTTTTGCAGCCCTTAACATCCTGCATGAGTAAAGCTGAGAACTCTGAAGTTACCTCCTTGAATTTTTCTCCTTGACTGGAGTAATGTTGGGTTAGGTGCCTTGCTCAAGGGCACTTCAGCCATGGATGGAGATGTAGGGAGAGGTAAGGGTGGTATTTGAACCTGCAACCCTGGGATCCAAAGACCAACTCCCTAACCATTAGGCCACAGCTGCCCTCGTTAACCTATAAGATCTGCCTGACATGAAATTATGATTGCTAATGAAAAAAAAAACACTTTTCAGAAGCTCTGCCTTGGATCACTTTTGTGTCCCCACCAATGTCAAAATCAAACTTACTCCCTTGGCTGAGAGGTCCACCTTTGTTCCACGGCAGCCAGCTTTGCTGTCTGCAAATGGCTTAATGGATTGTTGTCCGTATAGACAACAAATTTGGCCCCGAGCAGATACTCCCTGAAGCATTCTGCCACAGCCCACTTTAATGCCACAAACTCGAGCTTCATCGAGCTATAATTCGACATGTTCTTCTCAGATGGCCATAGAGTTCTACTGGCAAATGCGATGGGTCGTTTTTCTCCACCGACTTCCTGAGACAAAACAGCACCCAAGCCTTGGTGACTGGCATCAATTTCAAGAATGAATGGCAGTGAAAAATCTGCATATTGGAGTACTGGGGCAGTGACAAGTTCCTGCTTCAAGGTCTGGAATGCCTGCTCACACTTGTCATCCCAGCGGTCTCCCAGCTTGGCATTAGATCTACCATCCTTCTTTCCTCCCCCTTGCAGTTCTGAGACCAGCTTGTGTAAGGGACCTGCATACTTTGCAAATCCAGCCACAAACCAGCGATAATATGAGGTGAAGCCCAAGAACAAACGCAATTCAGTTAGGGTAAGAGGGCGCTTCCACTGCAGGACAGTCTGGATCTTGTCTGGGTTAGTTGCTACTCCATGGGCTGATATTACATGGCCTAAGTATTGGACCTTTTCTTTGAAAAAGTGACATTTGCTCAGTTTGAGTTTCAAGTTGTATTCTTTGAGCCGGCCCAGAACTAATTCAAGCTGCTGCAAATGTTGTTGAAAAGAGGATGAAAAGATGACTATATCATCCAAATACAACAACAAGGAAGTGAAGCTCTGGTCACCAAAAATACGTTCCATTAACCGCTGAAAAGTACTTGGTGTGTTACATAGCCCAAAGGGCATACGGTTAAACTCAAACAATCCGAAAGGTGTACAAAAGGCGGTCTTTTCTTTATCCTTTTTGGCCATGGGCACTTGGTTGTAACCAGAGGCCAAGTCCAGTGTGGAGAACAGCGTGGCCCCTGTCAACGCATCCAAGGACTCCTCTATTCTTGGGAGAGGATACGCATTCCTTCTAGTCTTGGCATTAAGTTGTCTGTAGTCTACACAAAGGCAAATGGTCCCATCTTTCTTTTGGACCACAACAATTGGTGAAGCATAGGGACTACTACTAGGTCAAACTATCCCCTTCTCCACTAGTTCTTGAACATGAGCCTTGACCTGTGTAAACTGTGATGGTGGCAAACGATGATAGCACTGTCGTACTGGAGCTGTGTCTACCACTGATATCTCATGTTGGACTAAGGATGTGCAACCTAAGTCCCCATCATGTTCGCTAAACACCCCTTGAAATTTTTCTAACAACCCCCTAGCCTCCTGCTGTTCTAAAAGGGAAAGGTTTGGCCACTGTAAAAGCAAAAAATCTATAGGGGCTTTGGTACTGGCTTCTGCTGTTTGAACAAGAGCTATCTGGTCACCATCAGTGCTGAGACCAGAGGTAAGGTCCACCACATGAAGGCTGCCCAGTGTAGTACGAGGGTGGAGCCACTGGTCCTCTGCTCCCACATTAACAACTGGAATGTTAACTTTGCCCTGAGTAACAGGCAATAGGGCTGTAGAGATCAGGAGATTCCCAGGAAGTCGACCCTCCCCATAGGGCAGAGGTTCCAGGAAACATGAGGTGATTGAGCCAAGAATGGAACATGTGGCTAGTATGAACTTAAGACTCCCAGTGGGTACCCTGAGGGCAGGATCTGGCTGAACGACTGCTTTAGCAATGTATCCAGAGCCAGACAGGCGCTCCAGACTTTGGCACTCAGATAGGGCTTGTCTCCATCCAATGTCTGCAGTCTGTACTGGGGGACAGTGAAACAGATTTTGCCCGTGTTCCTTGAAAAGTTCATGGTAACAGCAGTGAATGGCATTCCTCCCCAATAATCCAGGGACACACATCTTCTGTTGACTCGTGATTGGGTCCGGCAAGTCCCTAACCACCAACACCCCTATTTTCAGAAGCAACTTGCCCAACACTTCCAAATCAAGCTCAATGTAACGTAGATAAGGGATGGACAGCCCATTAGCTGCTTTGAGCTGTAACCAATCACATGACTGCATCTTCTCACTAGTTTGTGGTTCTATCCATTGCCGAAAGAAGCTCTCAGTCACCGTCGTTACCATGGAGCCAGTATCAAGGAGGCAGCACATAGGGACACCACCAAGATGAATAACAATGACTGGACAGTTTCCAATGAGACGAGTAGAAGTAGACAAAGTTTTATTCTCTTCTGAGCCCAACCAAACCCCTCCCAGTGCAGAGCTCCCAACACCGGAGGGCGCTAGTTTCCCAGCTGCATCCCACTATTGGCGACTACCCCAGTCTGCTCCCCACTAGGTAAGTCACCCTGTGTTGCAATAGCCTGTCCCCCTGGGGTTATAGTCCTGCAGAGCCTAGCTATGTGACCTGCTTTGTTACAGTGCAGGCAAATGGGTTTCCCATCTGCCTGGAATTTTTAAGGCCTAGGCTGAGCAGAGACGGGCCTATGAATAGATCTGGGAGCACCCTGAAATTGCCCCAACTGGGTTAAAATGGTGTATAACTGGGCTTGCTGTTTGCATAGGTATTCCTTCAGCTCAATAAACTCAGGGGCAGTGCTAACTGTAACTGCATTTGTGTCAGCCTCGTAAGAATTACAGGAATAGGCATGGGCGCGAGGTGTCTGTGCACGCCTACTAAGCCAAGCAAAGGCCTCACTACATATATCCCTGAAACTTAGGCGCTGGTTATTGGAAATTTTATCTAATAGGTCACCCTGGAGTTTATCGTTACGAAGGCCTTCCACAAACTGGTCATGAAGGACACGGTCTGAGAGTTCTAGATTGTCATCCTTATCTTCTATCTGCTCCATTAACTCCATTAACCCATGGGAATACTCCCTAACAGATTCACTTTCACCCTGCCGGCGGTGATAAAACTGGCGGTATAAAGCATTAAGAGACTTTGAGCACCTAAAATTCTTTTTTAAGATCTCAAAAATTTTCTGGCGGTCGTTTCGATCTGCAGCTGGACTAAACTTGATTTTGCGCTTAGCCTCTCCATCTAACAAGTCATACACAAACAAAGCCTGTCCAAATTTAGGCCTAGGATGTGTTGCTAATGATCTGCTAGCCTCCTCAATCCAGTCCTGTACAGACATATTATCAACAGACATTTTCCCAGAAAATCTTGGGCATTTCCTTTCATGTGGTACACATACAAGGCACTCAACTGGAGTTGTGTCAGCTACATTACTGGATGGGACCTGGGGAGAGTCGGATGAGGTTGAAGACCCTTCCACACCCCTAAGATGCTGATTATCAGCTTTAAGCTGACTCACCATCTCAGTCAAAGCCCTAACCTGGTCTTCAAGGGTCTCTTCAGAGGACATAATGACTGGATCGAAGCCAACTCCAAACCCGGTGAGCGCTGATTGTTCTTCTCTGTAACCACTGTTTTTCCCTTTTACTAAATGCCTAACTAACCACCTCCAAAAATAATAAAAATAAGTTTGATGCTAAAGCAAAAAGAAAAGGAAAAAAGACAACTAAGCAAATTTATACACAACCTCTTGATCCTGCTGGCTACGCCAAAATGTAACCTGAATAACCTTACGTTTATCCTAGGTCAGAATCAATTGAACCAACGAGTACAAAGACTCACTATTCCCCCACTATGGCTATTCAACTGAATGAATAAAGCAAGAAGCTGTGTACAAAAATAAAACACTTTAATAATTGATATCTTTTTTTAGTTAAGCAATGAGCCACAGGATGTTATCACAAACACTGCAACGGGCCAAAGCCCCACTATTAGTATGAATTGCCTTATAAAACAAAACAAACAAAAAAAAACAAATCATTCAAATATACAAATCCAAAACAAAAAAAATCACCCCTAACAAGGGCACACACAATAAGCTATAAGGGGCGAGGGGGAAAAAGACTAAAAGAGCCAGCCGGAAAAGAAAGCCCATGGGGCGCAGCAAGATCTTACACTACACTGCTAAACTACTATATTCAGCTCAGCAATACACCACACTCAGGCAGCAAATGTACTACACCAGTAAACACTATGACTAAGGTATCTATGCACCACACTCAGACAACAAGTATACTATATCACTTCAGTGCTATCGTCAGTTTAAATCCACTACACTCATCCCGAGAGTCACAGTCACAGTATATCAACCAACTCACCCACCACCCAGGCTTGTACGACCAGCGTATGCACCAAGCCCAAGCGGCAGGGATATTATGCTAGTTCACTACAAGCACATAGAACTTCGTAGCACCACACCACACAGGCTTGTATGACCAGCACACTTGCCAAGCCCGAATGGCATAAGCTAAGAATAAGCCCACACAACCTCTCGTGCTTCCCTACCCCAGCTGACAAAAGTGGGAAAAGGGAATAGACCTCGCCGGATAAATATACAAATAAGGAAATAAACAAATAAACTAAACAAAAGTGGAGGTGGTTTTACACACGCTTACAACACACTATAACAAGGCATTTCACTGTGGGTCTTATGCTGATGGCGATTAGACTACCCTACAGGGCATTAAACAGACCCACATTAACTTTTAAAGTAAACTTTACAATGGGAAAAACAGTGACTACAATAGGCTCCTGAAATTAACAAAAGATCTCAATTAATCACCTGTTCAACAAGGCAACATTCACAGAATACATTTAAACATGTTAATATACATAAAACCCATATAAACATTAAGCTACCTGTTACTGTTGCGCTGGCGTCATACCATACAGACAGGAACAGTCTTTGGCACGATTAACTACAAAACAATTGCATGTTCACTACCATGACATTCATACTACTGTAACATTCATACATTTCCCATTTCTATTCAAATAGTTAGACTTTATTAAGACCTAACATTTACCTTCTTATAATCCCCACTACGCATACCAGTAGACTATCCTTTTCCACTTAGACATTGCGTAGGTCAAGGAACTACAAGTTAAAATGCTCGTGATTAGCAAATGAGCTCCACTAAGTATTGTGAACAACAATGAACATGTGTTGATACCTTTGGTGCTGTGTTGTTAGGGACTGCTATCACAAGCCAGGAAAACAGCCAGACTTACTTAAATACTGCGAGGTAGATAAACACAAGTAAACCTGTGTTCTATGTTGATTAACGTAGCATAAACTGTATTGAAAGAGGTTTCCCTCAACCGCTCTACATTATATCACCACCGGCAAACGCTGCACGCCAACAGTGCTCTCACCACTGCTGCGCTGTTAGGTTTCAGACAATCAATGGGCCCATGTTACAGGCTAAACTAATCTACCTGCATTTTCTTTTCACGTGAGACAACTGAATGTCAGGTGACTCGCTAAACTCTGTTTCTAACCGTGTTCCAGATTAGGTGTGGCTAATTACATGGCTTGAAGGCTTCTCCCACTCCCACCTGTCACACTTGGATAACTTTGCCTAAAACATGGTGGTGTATACTGATTTTTTTTCCCAGAATTTTTTTTTTGTAGGTGTAACGGATGCCAGATTGTTAATGTATCTTAGTTACACAGGCTACATGGTTAGGGTATCTTTTGTCCTCATTGCTTGGGCCAGATCAAACCATTAAACAAGCTTAAATTATTCTTACTCTTGCCACATACATGATTTTTTTTTTCAAAACTGATGATATTCAGTTCAAACACCATTAAAAGTAATTTCAGGAATAGATCTCTTGCGTGACGTGTAATTCACCCATTTCATTTAAATATGTTGAAAATTTTTCGGCGTGTGCTTTGCGCATCACGGACCTCAGTGATTTTAAAATACTGGCTATGGCCCTGATTGGGGAAGCATGTAAAGCTGCTTTCTCAGACTCCATTGCTGCTACTCACTTCAAAATGCACAGGACAAAGTGCACGGAAATTATTAATGGTGTTCTAGCACCATACTTTCTAAAAAAGTTGGTTGCAGATGTGGGTGACCAGCATTTCAGCCTCCTCCTCAATGAGTCCATGGATGTAAGTATTTCTAAGTACTTGGGGGTTGTGATAAGGTACTTCAGTGACACCAAACACACAATTGTCTCAACATTTCTGGGGCTAGTTGAGTTGGAGGGAGGAGATGCCAGATCTATAGCCCGAGCTGTTGTGGCTTTCCTGGAGAAGTCTTGCCTTAAAAAAGAGAAACTCCTGGGGATAGGGACTGACAATACGTCTGTTATGATGGGGATTAACAATGGGCTTCATAAAGTGCTGAAGGAGGAGTATGGCCTTAAAGATCTGGTTCTTATTCACTGTGTATGTCACTCTCTGCAGCTTGCTGTGAGCTATGCTTCCAATGACACCATCCCCCGTAGTGTGGAGTACTTGGTACAGGAGACTTATAACTGGTTTTCAGTGTCTCCAAAGTGCAGGGAGGCCTACAAAGCACTATATGAGACCATCAACTGTGGGAAGAAACCCTTACAAATAACCAAGGTGTGTGCTACATGTTGGCTTTTCATTGAACCAGCGGTTTCACACATTTTGGACCAATGGGAGGTGCTTAAACTGCATTTCGCAGTCACCAAGTCCAGTGAACACTGCTACATGGCTGAGGCTTTATACTCCATGTACAATGATCCTTAAAACATCTTGTATCTGACTTTTTTGAAGTCAGTGCTGGGTGAGGTACAGTTGGCCATCAAGGCTTTTGAGGGAGAGCAGGTAGATCCTTTTAAACTTTTTGACAGCTTGGTTAGCCTGATAAAGTCTGTGAGTAACAGGGTGCTGAATCCACTGGCAAATACTGATGTACTCAAAGAGCCAATTGATGGATACATCAGTCCCAAACCGTACCTTGGTTACCTTTTTGAGTCAAAGGCAGCTGAGCTCCATCTTGTGCCTGAGGAGAAGGACAATGTCCGAAAGCGGTTTGTAGCCTTCACCATCTCCCTCACTAATGAGTTGAGGGTGAGACTGGCGGACAATATCGAAGCATTGCAGTACATGTCAGTTTTCAATGTAGAGGAAACTCTGAAGCACAATAAGAGCCTCGGAGAAATAGAAAAAATAGCCAAGCTCCTTGGCTACTCTCCTGCACAGATAGACAAGATTGTCCAGCAATGGCGTGTCATCCATCTTAGTAAGTGGAATGAAACAAAAAACACAGTGGGCTTCTGGAGTGAGATTTGGAAGTTCAGGGATGCAGCTGATATCAACCCGTTTCAGGAACTTGCCATGGCTGCTGTGTCTGTGTTGTCTTTGCCACACTCGAATGCTGAAGTCGAGAGATTATTCAGCCAGATGAGTGTGGTAAAAAGCAAACTTAGAAATTGGGATGTCCTTGCAGACCCTTAACTCCATCCTGTATGTCTGATTTGGTCTGAAGCTGTCTGGTGAGGCTTGCTATGAGCACAAGCTGCCTGATGATGTTTTGCAGCTCTTTGGCACATCGGCTGCTTACTCATTTAAGTCAGCTTCCTCAGTTGCTGAACCTGCCATAGGAAGCCTTGACCATAATGAGAATGACCTACTCTTTCTGTGAGCCAGCACAGCTTGTGTGTGTGGAGGGAGGGTCTGAAAAAAAAAAAAAACAATGAATGTGAATTAGGGCCAGACTAGTTAGCATCATTTACTTACATTACCATTGACAGTTTTTTTTTTAATTATTGTCTCTTTTTGGTCCATTAAGATTGTTAATGTTGTCATGTTAAAATAGAAAAAAAATTTAAAATGTTATGTTATGACTTGTTGTAGGCTCCTAAGTGGAGCATAAACTTAAGAACCCCCCCCCCCCCCCAAAAAAAAAAAAACTAAATAACTCTGCCGGAGTGTCTCTTTTCGGTCACTTTGCTGGTCCCAAGCCCAGATAAAGAAGGAGGGTTGGATGTAGAGCTAACAATTCCACCCCACATAACAGTCTTTTGATTCTATTTGATATTCTAGCATTTAACAATACAGGACAAAATTGACTTATGTAACGTGGAAAGTGCCTTGAGATAATTGTATTATGATTTGGCGCTATATAAATTAAAAAAAAAAAGTGACTAAAGTCATTAAGTTATTTTGATAAGTGATGGCCTATTTCAATGGCAAAATAAAAAAAAAGAAGAAAGTTCATTTGCAGTTCTAAACATATTTAGGGTGTTTGTTACTTACTTTTTGTCTCTCCCACGATGTTATTCCTCTCTCCTACAGCATCCATTACAATTACTTGCAAATTGTTGATTATGCAAATTAGGCGATGACGTCATTTAGCGACTTCAAGGGCAGCCAATAGCGACTTTCCTTACTGAGGAGTTGGCAACACTGTTTGTTGTGTTCCTCGCACAGTATTGTCTCCACATTTCGTGAGCCTACTGAGCATTTCCATTCCATTTGTATTCTTGTGTATGACCCTTTTTGCTTTCTGTTTTTTTCTCGTTTTGCCTAGCCCTTGTGTTTGTTTGCTCTTTTCTCTCGCTTCCCGGTTTTTTGATCCTCGCCTGTTTTCCGACTACGATTTGCCTAGCCCTTGTGTTTATATTGCCTGTGTTTTTCTGATTCTCGATTCTTGGACTATTGCCCGTTTCCTGACCACAATTTGTCTAGCCCTCATTACTGTTTTGGATTTCTCAGTATTGACGTGGCCTGGCTTTTGTACATTGTCTTTTCTCACTGTGTTTATTAAAACCTTGAGTTCATTCTTAATCCACGAGCGTCTGGTTTGTCACAGACGCGTTATAGTTGGGATATTTTCCAAAATGTAATAAAAACAAAAATCTGTGATGTGTTAATTCATGTGACCTTTTATTTAACTGACAAAAGTGCAAAGAAAATATGCTTTACTTACCAACTTAATTGTATGTTGTAAATATAAATGAGGTTAGAATTTGATGCCTACAACACACACAAGAAGTTGGGACAGAGGCATTTTACCATTGTATTACATCACCTTCCTTTAATAACGCTTTTTAATCAACTAATTGTTGCAGATTTGCAATTTAAGAAGAAGCCTTTATTTGTCACATGTACACTCAAGCACAGTGAAATTTCTCCTCTGCATTAACTCATCTGAAGCAATGAGCACACACATGCATACACAAATGAGCACACATACTCCCAGAACAGTGAGCAGTTGGAGGTTAGGTGCCTTGCATGTCAGCCATGATACAACAGGAGGGGAAAGTGCTGTTCATTCACTCAACTACCCTCACATTTTTCCTGCCAGTCCCAGAAATCAAACCAGTGACCCTTTGAGCCCAAGGCTGCTTCTCTAACTTTCAGGCCATGGCTGCCCCCAAGGCTTGCTTGATATAAGACTTCAGCTGCTCAACAGTCGATAGTCACATTATATGATTCTCCTCCTCATGATGCACCATACATAAGAGACAAATCTGGACTGGCAGCAGGCCAGTCAAGCATGCACTCTGTGTTTACAAATCCATGTTGTAGCACATGCAGAATGAGGCCTGGCATTGTCCTGCTCAAATAAGCATGGACTTCCCAGGAAGAGATGTTGCCTTGATGAATATCTCTCTGTAAAATCCCAATACATGCCCCAATATATCAATAGTACCTTCACACACATGCAACTCACCCATGCCATAGGCACTGATGCCCCCATACCATCACAGAGGCTGGCTTTTATACCATTCTCTGATAACAAACTGGATAGTTGTGTTCACCTTTGGCACTGAGAATTTGACATCCCACTTTCCTGAAAACAAACTGAAATGTGGACTCATCTGATCACAGCACAAGTTTCCACTATCATTTGTTCCATCTGAGAGGAGTTCGGGCCGAGAGAAATCAGTGGCATTTCTGCATAGAACTGATGAATGGCTTCCTCCTTGCATAATATAGCTTCAGGTTGCATTTCTGAATGCAGCAGTGGACTGTGTTAAGTGACAACAGTTTTCCAAAGTACTCCTGAGCCCATGTGGCTATATTTGTCATGTTAGCATGATAGTTTCTCAGGCAGTGCTGTCTGGGGGCTCGAAGGTCATGCACGTTCAACAGTGGTTTCTGAACTTGTCCTTTATGCACTGAGATGTTTCCAAATTCCCTGAATCTTTTCACAATATTATGTACTGTAGATTTTGAAAGACCTAAACTCTTGCATTGAGAAATGTTCTTTTTGAATTGACTAACAATTTGCTCATGAGTTTTGGCACAAAGGAGTGAGTGACAACCTGTCCTTGCTTGCAAAGACTGAGCCTTTGGTGCTGCTCCTTTTATACCCAATCATGTTAACAATTACTCTGCTTTTTGTGGAATCTTCCAAAATGGTGTTACTTGAATATCCTATAAACTTTTCAGTCTTATTTTGCCTCTGTCCCAACCTTTTTTGAGTCTGTTGCAGGCATCAAATTCTAACTTCATTTATATTTACAAAATACAATTAATTGTACAATTGGTTAGTAAAACTATTGAAAATCTTTTCTTTGTACTTTTGTCAGTTAAATAAAGATTCACGTGAATTATTGTCATGTCTTCATGCACTCAAGCCTGGCACAGCTCAAGTGGCTGCTCTCAATCATGCATACAGAGTGTGCCCTTAGGACCAGTTCATTATTGGAAATACCTGTTGCTGATTTGAACACTATCAGTGCGCTCTTAATGGGATGACAGCGCAAAGTATTATTGTCACTGTGGCAGCGGGGGCGTGGTCAAGCGTCGGTCTGTGACCGGAGGGCGGAGTCAGGGAAGGCAAGTGGCAGAATCACTGCACCTGATGTTAATTAATGTGTTTGTGTGTCTTCCCCAGTGACCGTGCCCTATTTAAGGAGAGAGAGCGAGAGCAGAGGGAGCTCTCTCCCTAACCAGATGACTAATGTGTGTGCGTGTGTCTGAGTGTCTGGGAGAGTGTACGCTGAAAAGTGTCACAATGAAAAAGAGTTTTGTGAACTCAGTTCTGGCCTGCCGTCCTTCTGTCGGGACAGCCTCCAAATGGTCCTCCGCCAGCTCGATTGCCTGATCCAGCGACGCCGGGCGGTGGCACTGGACCCACTCTGCGGTTCCTGCTGGTAAACGCGCGATGAACTGCTCCAGTACCACCTGGTCGATGAGTCCCTCGGCGTCGCGGTTGTCGGCCCTCAACCACTGCCAGCAGGCGTCCCGGAGTTGCTGGCCAAATGCGAACAGTCAGCCGACTTCCTCCAAGCGCAAAGCGCAGAAGCGCTGACATTGTTGCTCGGGGGTGCGCCCCACCTGCTGGAGGACGGCCCGGCGAAGGTCCACGTAGGCCAGCCGGTGGTCAGCAGGGAGCTGTAGCACGGCCAGCTGCGCCTCTCCCATTAGCAGGGGGAGGAGGCGCGCCGCGCGCTGTTCCACCGGCCACCCCGAGGTCTCTGCTACCTGCTCAAAGAGCGTGAGGAAGGCCTCGGGGTCGTCCTGCGGGCCCATCTTCATTAGGGTGAGGGGGGATGGGCCTGCAGTGGTGGAGTTGGTGGACCCCGCCGACGCGAGGAGGTGCCGGAACGCCCAATGATCTTCCTGTTGCGCCAGCACCAGGGCCTCGAACCATTGTTCTTGCTCCTTTCGGAAGGTGAGCAGCGCCTGGTGCTGGCTCTGTTGGGCCATGGTGAGGGCATGGATCAGGTCTGCAAAGGGGAAGGACTCCATGGGGCTGTTCTCTTCTGTGCTTGTCCCGGGTTTCAGCACCACTGTGACAGTTCGTATGGGTGGGTGGAGCACAGAAGGACGGCAGGCCAAAACTGAGTTCACAAAACTCTTTTTTATTGTGACACTTTTCAGCATACACTCTCCCAGACACTCAGACACACGCACACACATTAGTCGTCTGGTTGGGGAGAGAGCTCCCTCTGCTCTCGCTTTCTCTCCTTAAATAGGGCGCGGTCACTGGGGAAGACACACAAACACATTAATTAACATCAGGTGCAGTGATTCTGCCACTTACCTTCCCTGACTCCGCCCTCCGGTCACAGACCGACGCTTGACCACACCCCCACTGCCACAGTCACTTTAGTCAGTTATGTCTCATGTTTATTTCTAGCTATGTTTGTTACTCTGGATTATGACTCTGTTTGATGACATTGTTTCTGTTTCAGTTTCATTTGCTTTTGTTACTCTGACCTTGCCTCACATTTTTTTTATATAGCATGCCTGTAAATAAACACCTTCCTGCATTTACATCCATCCAGAACCCTTGTCTCTGACAAAGTACTTTGCCCTACATATGGATGTAGCAGGAAGTTGCAATATGTTACCTCTAGGTGATATTATTCATAAACATTGTATTAGTTTCCACTGTTATGCTGATGACACACAGTTGTATGTTTCTGCAAAACCTGATGAGAGACTCCAGCTTAATAGAATTGAGGAATGTGTAAAGGACATTAAACACTGGATGCTTATTAACTTCCTTCTGCTTAACTCTGACAAGACTGAAGTACTTGTACTAGGACCACATGCAGCTAGAAGTAAGTTTTCTGATTACACAGTAACTCTGGATGGCCTTTCTGTTTCTTCACGTGCAGCAGTAAAAGACCTCAGAGTGATTATTGACCCCAGTCTTTCATTCAAAACTCACACTGATAACATTACCCGGATTGCTTTCTTTCATCTCAGAAAGATAAGATAAGAAATTTAATGTTACTACATGACACGGAAAAACTAGTTTATACTTTCGTTACCTCCAGGTTGGATTATTGTAATGCCTTACTGTCTGGATGTTCCAATAGGTGCTTTTGTGGCTGGGGACTGCAGGTGACTTGGTGACTTTAGGACTGCAGTTGACTTGCTGACTTTGGGACTGCAGTTGACTTGCTGAATTTGGGACTATGGTTGCTGTGAACAGTTTTGTGCTTGGGTTTCCATCGGTGGGGGGTTTATAGCATCAACGAAGCTGACTTTGTTAGGACTGTTAATGTTGTAGTCATGTTGTCTATTGTTACCCAGATGGGGATGAGTTCCCTTTTGAGTCTGGTTCCTCTCGAGGTTTCTTCCTCATGTCGTCTGAGGGAGTTTTTCCTTGCCACCATCGCCACAGGCGTGCTCATTGGGGATAGATTAGGGATAAAATTAGCTCATATTTTAAGTCGTTCAAATTCTGTAAAGCTGCTTTGCGACAATGTTTATTGTTAAAAGCGCTATACAAATAAACTTGACTTGACATGCCATGCAGTCCCACACTAAGGTCATGGCACCTAAGTCGGGATCTGTGATTTTTCTCCAGTGGCCTGGGCTGAACATTCCGGCGCCATATGACAGGGCGGAGCAGCTGTCCAGTGGATTATTGTTGCAGTGCTGCTTCTTCTACATGGACTTGATGGAGCCCAAACCTCCTGAGAGCTTGTGGGTTGGCTGCATGATTTATTGGCTCACCAGTTCGGCACATCAGTGGGCCAAAGGCTAAGTCATAATGCAGCATCCATGCCTCTGGTGCTCCAAGTTATTCAGTGAGAAGCTCAAGTCCTGGTTCCAGGCTGTGGGGAAGGAGGACCCCCATAAAATCTTTTGGGGTGGCTGATACCTGGAAGGTAGACAGGGCGGCCTCTTCTCCACTGCTTGCTCCAGAGGCTGATGGGGTGACCTCCATTCCACTGTTCATTCCAGAGGTCAATAGGGTGGCCTCCACTCCACTGCTTATGTCAGATGCTGCCAGGGCAGCCTCCACTCCAGATATCAGCAAAGATGAGATCTTCACTCCACCACCTGGCCGCGAAGATATCATTGCTCAAATGCAGCCCAGGCCCATACCAAGATCAAAGCCCAAGTCCATGCCCATGCTAATGCCGGAGCCCATTCCAAGATCCAAGCCTTGTCCTATTCCATGCCCATACTAACGCTGAAGCCCATGCCATGATCCAAGCTTGTGTCCAATTCCATGCCCATGCTAACACTGGAGCCTATGCCAAAATCCAAGCCCATGTCTATGTCTATGCCCATGCTAACTCTGAAGCCCATGTCAAGATCCAAGCCCATGTCCATGCCCATGCCCATGCTAATACCAGAGCCCATGCCAAGATCCAAGCCCATGTTCAAGTCCATGCCTATGCTAATACCAGTGCCCAAGCTCAGCTCTAAATCCATGTCCATGCCAAGGTCAGAGTCTAAGTCAGAGTACATTCCTGTGTCCATGCCCATGTTGGAATCCGTGCCCATGCTGACATCAGGGTCCATGCCCATGCTCAAGCCCATGTCCACGTCTGAGTCTATGCCCATGCCTGAGTCCATGCCCAAGTCCATGCCCATGTGTGAATTCATGCCTATTCTATCACCAGGGTCCATGCCCATGCTCAAGCCTAGATTCATGCCTGAGTCCATGCCCATGCTGACGCCTGAATCCATACCTATGTTCAGATCCATGTCAATGCTGATGCCAGAGTCCCTGCCCATGCTCAAGCCCATGTTTATGCTTGAATCCATGTCTAGTCTGGAGCTCATGTCCATTTCTAGGCCAGAGTCCAGGTCCATGTCTAGTCCAGAGCCCAGCTCCAAGCCCTAATCCATGTCTAGTCTGGAGCCCAAGTCAATGTCTAGTCTGGAGCCCATGTTCAAGTCTGAAGCCATGTCTAGTCTGGAGCTCTCATCTATGTCTACTCCAGTGCCCTCGTCCAGGGCTATGTCTGAACTCACACTGATGCCAAAGCCCAAGTCTATGTGTGAGCCCACATCCAGGCCTATGCCCAAGCCCACAACCATGTCTGAATCGATACCAGGATCTACGCCCATGTCTGAGTCCATGCCCAAACCCATGTCTATGTTAGAGCCCCCGACCATCTTCATATCCCTGTTTAAGGCTCGACTGCAACACAAACCTCCACCTAAGCCCAGATTCCAGTGCCACATCCACCCAGAACCTGAGTGGAACTCTGAGAGGACATCTTCTCATGCCAGATCCTTAACCCTGGGGCAGCCCAAGTAGGATTTTAGCTCCTGGAGAGAGCTCTTTGGGGGGGTTCTGTCACATCTTTGCATGTTCGAGCCTGGCGCAACTCTTGCTCATGTGCAGGGAGCATGTTGCATGCACCCTTGGGACCAATTCATTATAGGAAACACCTGTTGCTGATTTGAGCACAATCAGCACACTCATAACAGGATGACGGCCGAAATATTATCATCACATTAGTCGGTTACTTCTCACATTTTTTTCTAGCTATGTTTGTTACTCTGGATTATGACTCTGTTTATTGACTTTGTTTCTGTTTCAGTTTCATTTGTTTTTATTACTCTGACCTTGCCTCCCATTTTTGTATATAGTATGCCTGTAAATACACATTGTCAAGTCAAGTTTATTTTATAGCGCTTTTAACAATAGACATTGTCGCAAAGCAGCTTTATAGAATTTAAATGACTTTAAACATGAGCTAATTTTATCCCTAACCTATCCCCAATGAGCAAGTCTATGGCAACAGTGGCAAGGAAAAACTCCCTCAGACAACATGAGGAAGAAACCTTGAGAGGAACCAGCCTCAAAGGGGAACCCATCCTCATTGGGGTGATAACAGACAACGTGATTATAACATTTTTAACAGTTTTAACATGAAGTCAGTTTTGTTGATGATATAACTCTTCATTGATGGAAACTTGAGTGCAAAAATGTTCAAGACAACTACAGTCCTAAAGTTAGCAAGTCAACTGTAGTCCTCAGCCATAAAAGCATTACTGTAAGTGTCCAGAGCATCTTCCAAGTGTGACTTTCAACTGTCCATATGGGGCCATCCTCCACTGGAGCAATGTGATGAGAATCCAACCAGAAATAGGACATCAGGATGGATCAGGCAAGTCCAAGGAGCAGAGGAGGTTAGCATCTCGATCTCAGGATTGACATGTAACTCAGAGGGACAGACAGGGGGGACACTGTCATAAGTCCCTGATGTGGGTGGAGTAGAGAAGCATGGCAGATGAGAGATGATGAGATGTGTTCACACACTTATTTTGCTTTTCAGCTTTAACATCTGTTTAGACACACAAACACATGCACACACAGCTGTGTTCTGGTCTGGGGAGATCCCTTCTCTCTGCTCTCTCCCTCCTTTTCTATCCTCCACCATCACTGTAACATACACACACACACACACACACACAATAATAATTGACAACAGGTGCATTGACTTTGCCACTCACCTTCCCTGGCCCCACCTTCCATTCACAAACTGATGCTAGGCCACACCCCTGCTACCACATACCCCCATTACCCGACTCAGGCCGGGGAGTCGTCCAGCCTGCAGCGGACTCTGCTCCCCCCAACGGGACAGGAACTGGCTTGTGGACCACCTTGAATTTAAACAGCTGGTGGGTGAGATACCAATGGGTGATCTCTGCATTGGCATCTTTCATGCGGTGGAGCCACTGGAGGGGCGTGTGGTCCAAACAGAGGGTGAAAGGGTGCCCCAACAGGTAATATCGGAGGGTGAGAACCATCCATTTGATAGCCAGGCACTCCTTTTCCATGGTGTTCTACTTACTTTCATGCATTGAGAGCTTGCGGCTGATGTACAGCATGGGATGTTCCTCGCTCTCCACCTTCTGGGACAAAATGTGCCCCCAGCCCTCTGTCCAATGCATCCAGCTGCAAAATAAAGGGGAGAGAGAAGTCAGGGGAGTGTAAGAGTGCCCTCCCCCACAGTGCAGCTTTTACCTTGGTGAAAGCCTGTTGGCACTGCTCCATCCACTGGACCGGATCTGGTGCTCCCTTTTTAGTGAGATCAGTCAGCTGGCTGGTAACATCTGAATAATTAGGTATGAACCTATGACAGTAGCCAGCCAGCCCCAGGAACTGTCTCACCCCCTTTTTGGTCTTGGGCCTCAGGCAGGCCGCAGTCACTGCAGTCTTGTCAATTTGGGGATGTACCTGCCCATGACCCAAGTGGAAACCCAGATACTGTACTTCCACCCACCCAATTGTACACTTTTTCAGGTTAGCTGTGAGACTTGCATGCCTCAGCGACTCTAGGACAGCCCTAAGGTGTTCAAGGTGCCGCAGCTAATCATTGCTGTACACAGTAACATTGTCAATGTACGCTGCCGCATAGGTGGTGTGGGGATGGAGGATCTTGTCCATGAGCCACTGGAACATAGTGGGAGCCCCAAATAACCCAAAAGGAAGTGTGACAAACTGGTGTAATACAAATGGTGTGGAAAAGGCCATTTCCTTTCAGGATAGAGGGGTCAAGGGGATCTGCCAATATCCCTTTGTTAAATCCAGTATCAAATAAAAGCGAGCAGCACCTAACCAATCGAGCAACTCATCAATGCGAGGCACTGGGTATGCATCAAATTTAGACACCATGTTGACTTTTCTATAGTCTACACAGAACCAGACCAGCCCATTGGTCTTGGGTACCAGGACCACCGGGCTGCTCCAGTCACTGTGTGACTCCTCAATTATGCCCATGTCGAGCATGGCCTTGAGTTCATCCTAAACCAGCTTTTTTTTGTGTTCGGGTAAGTGGTAAGGGAGGCTACTTACCACCACCCCCGGGGGCATTTCAATGTGGTGTTCTATGATGTAGGTGTGGCCGGGAAGGGGTGAGAACACATCGGAAAATTCCTCTTGCAACTTGGCAACCTTTGTGAGTTGGGCCGGTGAGAAGTGGTCTCCACAAGGGACCCGAGCGGTTTGGGTTGTCGTTTTGGTTGTTTTTACCTCTGGCCCCAGCTCTGCCTTCTTCAGAACTACCAATGCCAATGTCACAGAGACCCCCTCATTTCAATGTTTTAATAGATTTAGGTGGTACAGTATATTTGCAGGCCCCCACCCCTATCCGTTCACCTCACCTCAGTCAACATCCCTGATTCACTGTGTGACCTTGAAGGGCCCTTGCCACTTGGTGACTAATTTGGAGCTTGACATGGGCAATAACATGAGTACTTTGTCTCCTGGGGTGAACTCTCTAAGGCGCGTGCCCCTGTTGTACAGCCGGGCTTGATGTTCTTGTGCCTACCGCAAATTCAGTGCGTGAGGGTGTGGAGCTTTGTGCATAGGTCGAGAATGTATTGAATTTCATTCTTACTAGGTGAAGGTCCCTCCTCCCAATTTCCCTGCAGCAGATCCAAAATGCTTCACGGCTTTCGCCCCTATAATAATTCAAACGGTGAAAATCCCGTGGATGCTTGTGGGACCTCTCATACTGTGAATAACAGGGGCTTGAGCCATTTATCCCAATTACATGCATCTTCATTTACAAATTTCTGAATTAAATTTTTAGGTGTTTTATTATACTACTCCACCAAACCATCCGTTTGTGGGTGATAGATGCTGGTGCGGATAGATCTAATTCCCAATAACTCATAGTTCGCACAGTGTGCATGACATAAACATAGTGCTTTGGTCCATCAGGATTTCTTTTGGAATCACAACCTGGGAGATAACATGGAAGAGTGCCTCCGCAATACTGCGTGTGGAGATACTGTGAAGCAGCACTGCTTCTGGATATCACATTGCATAGTCTACCAGAACTAAAATAAAGCAATATCCTCATGCTAACTGATCTAATGGCCCAATGAGATCCATGCCAATTCTCTTGAAGGGGGTTTCGATTAGAGGGAGTGGGTGTGGGATTTACTAATTGGCATTCGCGGCATGCCGCACACCACTGACAAATGTCCCCGTGAATCCCTGGCCAATAGAACCGGGCCATTATTCCATGTTTATGAAAATCCCGTGGATGCTTGTGGGACCTCTCATACTGTGAATAACAGGGGCTTGAGCCATTTATCCCAATTACATGCATCTTCATTTACAAATTTCTGAATTAAATTTTTAGGTGTTTTATTATACTACTCCACCAAACCATCCGTTTGTGGGTGATAGATGCTGGTGCGGATAGATCTAATTCCCAATAACTCATAGTTCGCACAGTGTGCATGACATAAACATAGTGCCTTGGTCCATCAGGATTTCTTTTGGAATCACAACCTGGGAGATAACATGGAAGAGTGCCTCCGCAATACTGCGTGTGGAGATACTGTGAAGCAGCACTGCTTCTGGATATCACATTGCATAGTCTACCAGAACTAAAATAAAGCAATATCCTCATGCTAACTGATCTAATGGCCCAATGAGATCCATGCCAATTCTCTTGAAGGGGGTTTCGATTAGAGGGAGTGGGTGTGGGATTTACTAATTGGCATTCGCGGCATGCCGCACACCACTGACAAATGTCCCCGTGAATCCCTGGCCAATAGAACCGGGCCATTATTCAGGCTAGTGTTTTATCCTGCCCTAAGTGTCCGGCCATGGTATTTTTAAAATAAAAAAAAATTTTTTATTTTATTAGCTTTTGCCACAGTGATTATATATATATATATATATATATATATATATATATATATATATATATATACATACACACATTATGGCTGGGAAACCACTACAGCTTGCGCCAATTACAGTGGCCCCATTGTACTTAATCTGCATGTCTCTTGAACATGGGATTAAAGTGAGTTGCACAGAATACGAGTTCCCTATGGCTCTTAGGGATTAATAACTGTGTTAACTGCTCACCAGTTTGAGTGTCTTGCATTACTCAGAGGTGAGAATTTTCCACAGATTCATGGATTTCTGTGGACTTGACATCCAAACAGGTCATTCTTGAGATCAGTGCAAATCCGGTGAGAATTTTTTTTGCATGGGGGGGGGAGTTGGCAGGACCTCTCGTACATCAGGCAAGCTCACCAGCTGTGACCAGAGATTCGTGTTTGTTTACAGAAATCACAGCGAACGATTTTGTAAGGAGCATTTTGATTGGCCGTCTCCATCACTTCCGCTTGAATCAACCAATCACAGTATGCATACAACGAAGCTGGAATTTCCCCAGCCATATTTGTGAAGACTGGGATGATGCTTATAGGTGAGTAAAATCCACTCTTTCTAAACTTATTTGACAGCATCGATGAAAAGCATGCTTTCAAGATAACCGGTATCACATTGCAAAATGCGACCCAATTTTGAAGAATTGCTAATCAATTTCCCCAGTGTATCACATAGAAATGTGATGCAAAAAGTTGGCCAACTGTGAGCTTCCCTGAGTGAGTTATGAATTTTTAAAGTCCGCCTGGAGCCATGGCTCACATTAAAGCGCACGGTGAGGAGCAGAGCTCACATGGTGGCGAAAAACGTCCCGAGGTGCGGTCCTACTGGATCATTCCCCTGCTGGTTCATAGGGGATCATGTAGAGAGAGGTGCATGTGAAATTTGGCTTCACTGGGACCTCTGTTGGCCAAGTTATGAATTTTTAAAGTCCAGCCATAGCCGTAGCTCATATTAAAGCGCACGGCGAGGAGTGGAGCTCATGCCGGGGCGAATAATGTCCTGAGGTATGGTCCTGCCAGGCCATGCCCGTGCTGGTTCACGGGTGCACGAAATTAATTCATTCATTCATTATCTCTAGCCGCTTTATCCTTCTACAGGGTCGCAGGCAAGCTGGAGCCTATCCCAGCTGACTACGGGCGAAAGGCGGGGTACACCCTGGACAAGTCGCCAGGTCATCACAGGGCTGACACATAGACACAGACAACCATTCACACTCACACCTACGGTCAATTTAGAGTCACCAGTTAACCTAACCTGCATGTCTTTGGACTGTGGGGGAAACCGGAGCACCCGGAGGAAACCCACGCGGACACGGGGAGAACATGCAAACTCCACACAGAAAGGCCCTCGCCGGCCCCGGGGCTCGAACCCAGGACCTTCTTGCTGTGAGGCGACAGCGCTAACCACTACACCACCGTGCCGCCCATCTGAATTGAGTATTTTATATTTTAGAAATAGGAAACTGAGTGAGGTGATGATGCAGGCACTTACAGATGTACAGTATATGCAGTGGAAGACAGCTTTCGAAGAGTAAACCAAGCCAAAACGAGGGACTGGAATCGTAGTCAGTAGGCTAGCATGGGTTGGGCGATCGGCAAACAGCATAACGAGGACAAGACAAAGAGCTAGAAAAAGAGGAATAGCCAGTGAGGGTCAGTAGTCAGAAAAGCAGTCAGAAAGATACAAGGCTTGGTACAAACTGGGAAATTCAGGATGATACTTCACAATGGTGTGAATGTGACTGGGGTTTATATGGAGGTACAGGTAATTGCAGAAATGCAAGCCAGCTGTGATTCAGTAGGTGGGAGATAGAGGGCACTGTGTGTACTGGGAGTTGTCATCTAGCTTGTCCATGTTTGTAGTTTGTTCACTCTCAGCAGGTTTACTGACAGAGCCCCCCCGAGGAGCTACCTCAGGGAGCTGCACTCTTTAGGGGATGCCCTTTACCTCTGGGTGTTGGTTTGCTGGGGTGCTGGGCATGGAATTCCTGCTTCAGAAGGGGGTCAAGGATGTCCTTAGACTTGACCCAACTTTGTTTCTCAGGCCTGTACCCCTCCCAAACTACCAGGTACTCGATTTGGCCTCCTCTTCGTCTTGAGTCGAGGATCTTGTTGACCTGGTAGGTGGGTTCTCCTTCTAGATTCAATGAAGGGTGTTCTTGGGTTGGTGTATTGCTGGAAAGGGGCCCTGGGATGGCAGGTTTGAGGTTCAAGACATGAAATGCGGGAGACACTCGGCTGTGAGGGGGAAGTTCCAGGCGGTAAGAGAAGTCTCTGATACGGCAGAGAACTTTGAATGACCAGATGTAACATGGCTGGAGTTTTCTACAGGTGTTGGTCTCTCGTAGATTTTTGGTGGTCACCCATACTCTGTCACCAGGAAGGAAAGTAGGAGTCTCCCCTCTATGCCTGTTGGCATATGTCTTGTACTTGGCACAGATGGCTTCTAGCTGCTGATGAACCTCCTCCCAAATAGCTTAACTGTGCTTGAACCAGTCATCAATGGCCAGTACCTGGCTAGGTGCATTGTCCCAGGGGAACAAGGGTGGTTGGTAGCCGAGTACACACTGAAATGGTGTAAGTTGGGTGGCAGAATGTTTTAGCAAGTTTTTTGCAAGCTCGGCCCAAGGCAGGAAATGTGCCCAGTCCCCCTGGTTGCGCATACAATAGATCCTTAGGAAGCAGCTGATTTCTTGGTTCGCTCTTTCCACTTGTCCATTGGACTGAGGGTGATAGCTGGAGGTGAGGCTCATGGATATTCCCAACCTCTCCATAAAGCTTGACCAGAACTTGGAAATGAATTGAGGTCCTCTGTCACTGACAATATCTTCTGGAATTCCGTAATACCTGAAGACCTGCTGGAATAATAACTCTGCCGTCTGAGCGGCCGTGGGGATACCAGGCAGAAGAATGAGTTTCAAGGCTTTCGAGAATCGATCAGTGGTTACCATGATGGTGGTATTATTCTGCGAGGGAGAGAGCTCTGTGTTGAAATTGATCACAAGGTGTGACCAGGGTTGTTGTGGGATAGTTACCGGACATAGTTTGCCAGCGGGAGGAGATCACGGAACCATGGCCTGAGCACAGTCGAAACAGGGAGAGATGAACCGGTTTATTTCCGAGAGCATATCTTCCCACCGGTACCTATTTCTCAACATCTGGTGGGTGCGTTGACTATTCGGGTGACCTGTGGTGGGAGATGCATGTGCCCAAGTGATGAGTCTACTGCGTAGATGCACTGGCACATAGAGAAGACCAGGTGGGAGGTGACTTGGCAGAGTTCATGGTTGTGACATGCGGATTTCATTGTCTAGATCTCACATGATGGATTACACAAAGCACTGTGATGGAATGATGGGCTGTGATTCTGTGTCTTTGTGGGATGGCTCGAATGCCCGGGAGAAAGTGTCCACCTTGGTGTTCTTGGATCCTGGATGGAAGGAGATGGAGAAATCAAATCAGGTGAAGAATAATGCCCACCTGGCCTGCTGTGGATTCAACCTTTTGGCCTTCTTGAGATATTCTAAGTTTTTATGGTCGGTGAGGATAACAAATGGGTGAGAGGCATCCTCCAACCAATGTCGCTATTCTTCAAGGGCTAATTTGATGGCCAGCAGCTTGTGATTTCCCATGTCATAGTTTCTTTTGGTGGATGTCAGTTTCTTTGAGAAGAAGGCCACCAGGTATAGCTTAGGTTTTTCACCAAACCGCCGGGACAAGATGGCTCCTACTCCCGTTTCCGAGGCATCTACCTCCACGATGAATGGTTTTGTAGGGTCAGGGTGCTGGAGTATCGGAGCTGAAGGGAAAGCTAGCTTTAGCCAGTTGAAGGCCTCCTCTGCCATTGGATTCCACTGAAGACACTTGGGACCCTTCTTCAGTAATGTGGTTAAAGGAGCGGCCAAGGTGCTGAAGTTCCTAATGAAACGCCGATAAAAGTTTGCAAAGCCTAGGAATCTCTGAAGATCCTTGACTGACTTGGGGGTTGGCCAGGAGGTCACTGCTGAGACTTTGGTTGAGTCCATACTTACTCCTTCCGCACTGATTATGTAGCCCAGGAAAGAGATCTTTCTTCGATGGAACTCACATTTCTCTGCCTTTACATAGAGGTGTTTTTCCAATAAATGCTTGAGAACTGCTCTGACATGCTTCTGGTGACTGTGGAAGTCTGAAGAATATATCAAAATGTCATCAATGTAGGCAATTACATATTTGCCCAGCATGTCCCACAGCACATCATTGATGAAGCTTTGGAACACGCTGGGTGCTGAAGAAAGGCCATACAGCATGACCCAGTATTTGAAGTGACCTGTGGCCATGCTGAAGGTGGTTTTCCATTCACTGTCCTGTTTAATCCGGATCAGGTTATATGCGCTGTGTAGATCAAGCTTGGAAAAAACCTTGGGGGAATGGAGTTGCTCCAGAGCTGCTGGAACCAGAGGGAGAGGATATGGGTATTTGACGATGACTTCATTAAGTCCTCAGTAATCAATGCAGAGTCTCAGCCTGCCCCCTCGTTTCTCCACAAAGAAGAAGCCAGCAGACGCAGGAGATTTTGACTGGCGGATATAACCCTGCTGGAGAGCCTCCTAAATGCATTCCTCCATGGCAGTGTGTTCCTTTTGGGATAGGGAATAAATGTGACCTTGGGGCAGAGCCATACCTAGCAGTAGATCTATGGCACAGTCATATGGCCAGTGTGGCGGTAACCCGCAGGCCTTTCCCTTACTGAAGGCTTTGGAAAGATCCCGGTAGCACTCGGGAACATTGTACATGGAGTCAGGTAGAGGACTCTCTACAGAAGCGGAGGACACCTGGAATTGAGGACAAGAAAGGCAGCTCTGAAAACATGTGGGTGACCACTGGAGAATTTCTTTGTTTTACCAAGAGATGAGAGGATCATGGAGTTGTAGCCAGGGATATCCAAAGATGATATTGTGATGAACAGTTGTCATGATGGAGAGTGAGATGAGCTACTTATGCAATGCTCCCATCTGTATCTGTATGGGTTGAGTTAGTGCTGTGACAAGTCTGTTGCCTATGGGTCCTCCATCGATTGTCCTGATGCTAAGAGCACTGTACAAAGGGGTGACTGGCAGGTTGAGCTTCTGCACAAGGGTTTTACTGATAAAGTTCCCCTCTGCTCCTGAGTCAATGAAAGCAGACAGGACACGAGTGGAGGACGCCACTTTTAGCAACACTGGAATTTGGAAGGATTTAGAGTTCAGTTCTCTCACCAAACTTGTAGCTTGGACAGGTTTATCTGCTGGAGCTCCCTGGGCAGGTCAGACTGGACAATGCTGAATGCTGTGATCTGAACTTCCACAGTAGAAGCACAGTCCCTCCCTGCATCATCTGGCGTGCTCTGCATAGGTCAACCTTGTGCGTGAAACCTCCATAGGTGAGTTGTCCTCTGGTGGTGGAGCAGGCTTGGTGCCATCGTGGAGAGAGGGCCAGTGCTTTAAAAGCTGGTCTAACTGAATTGCCAGGTCAATGAGGGCATCCAGCAAGAGATTCTCATCCTTACACACCAGTTCGCTGATAATCTCGGGACGTAGACCTTGATGAAAAACCGCATTCAGGGCGGGGTCATTCCATCCGCTGGGGGCTGCTAGCATCCTGAAGTCCAGGGCATACTTAGCAACACTTCGAGTACCCTGCAAACTGGCGAGTAGACATTCACCAACCTCGATCCCTTCTGGTTCATGATCAAACACCCTCGTAAATAGGGAGATAAACTGTTTGTAGGATTTCGTTTGTTCTCCTTCCCTGTTCCAGACAGCAGTAGCCCAGCGGAGCGCTTTGTCCAGGAGGAGAGACAGAAACTTTGCAATTTTGTGCTCATCGGGTAAATCTGCCATAGTGGTGAAATACAAAGAGCATTGCAGTAAAAACCTTTACATGTGGTGGTGTCTCCAGCGAACTTCTCAGGCATAGGGAGTTGTAACGCCAGATGAGGAGAAGGCTTGGGGTGCTCTAGGAGGGCCTGCGACACCACCTTTGCAAGCTGTGTCATTCTGGTGCTCAAATCAGCAAGGATCTGTTGATGTTCTCCTAGCAAACGCCCCTGTGTGTTGAGAGCCATCTGTTTTGAATCTTCCGCTACATCCATGCTTGGAAAAGTATCCTGTGAGGATGCAGGCACTTACAGATGTATGTGCGGCAGAAGACAGCTTTCGAAGAGTAAACCAAGCTAAAACGAGGGACTGGAATCATAGTCAGTAGGCTAGCGTGGGCCGGGCAATCAGCAAACAGTGTAATGAGGACAAGACAAAGATCAAGAAAACGAGGAAGAGCTAGCAAGTGTCAATAGTCAGAAAAGCAATCAGAAAGACACAAGACTTGGTACGAACTGGGAAACTCAGGATTATACTTCGTAATGGTGTGAATGTGACTGGGGTTTATATGGAGGGACAGATAATTGCGGAAATGTGAGCCAGCTGTGATTCAGTAGGTGGGAGATAGAGGGGGCTGTGTGTACTGGGAGTTGTAGTCTGGGTTGTCCATGTTTGTAGTTTGCTTACTCTCAGCGGGTTTACTGACAAGTGAGTCCGAAAGACAACCTGACCTGTCTGGCTAACACTATGGTTCTTGCAGACATGATCGTAGAGAAAGGGAATGCATTGCATACATTTTGGGGACAATACTCTCCCCCTCTTGGTACTGATGTAGTCTGGTATTGTTTATTCTAAGCAGACAAGATTCCATTTTAATTGAAACATATAACCAGATGGTGGGGCGGCATGGTGGTGTAGTGGTTAGCGCTGTCACCTCACAGCAAGAAGGTCTGGGTTCGAGCCCCATGGCCGGCGAGGGCCTTTCTGTGCGGAGTTTGCGTGTTCTCCCTGTGTCCACGTGGGTTTCCTCCGGGTGCTCCGGTTTCCCCCACAGTCCAAAGACATGCAGGTTAGGTTAACTGGTGACTTTAAATTGACCGTAGGTGTGAGTGTGAATGGTTGTCTGTGTCTATGTGTCAGCCCTGTGCTGACCTGGCGACTTGTCCAGGGTATACCCCACCTTTCGCCCGTAGTCAGCTGGGATAGGCTCCAGCTTGCCTGCGACCCTGTAGAACAGGATAAAGTGGCTACAGATAATGAGATGAGATGAGATTAGATATAACCAGATGGTATACTCCTGGGTGCTAGGGAACCAAATTCCAGCTCAAATGTTGTTGACTTGTAGATAGATTGCATAGTTGAAAGTTGGTGAGGCACAAGAGGAAGTCTGGTGCTGATGTAGTCTAATAAGACTGTCTTGTATTCTACATACTAAGTTGACAGGATACCATTTTGATTGAAACACATAGCCAGATGGTATGCTACTGGGTGATAGGGAACTAAATTGCATCTCAGGTGTTGTTTAGATAAACTGCAGAGATTAAAGTTGAGGAGGCACAAGAGAAGTTTGATGCTGATGTAGTCTTATGTACATACTAAGCAGACAGGATTACTGACAGGATTTGGGGGTATCTAATGAGGTAAATTCACCATGTCAGATGCCAGGAAAATGCATCTTTCAGCCCTTGAAAATGCAAAATTTTCTCAGTTCGAGAGGGGGGTGTCCCCCTCTTTCCCCCCACTGGCCTCTTTGGGCTTGGTAGTACCTTTCCTTTTTTTTGGTCAGCTGCTGTTCTCAGCTCTGATCACTAGATACAGCCTATCTTTAATAATAGAAAAATACAGGAAGGCGGGTGTCACATTTGGCTGGAGAGTTTGACCATTGATTACTCTCACTTGGTCAAATGCATGATGCAGAATCTCGTCTCATGACTGCTGTAATGAGAAATCCTCAAGGGAATCCCCGAGAGAGGGAAGAGGGGTGAGCTGCTTCCCACATCGCTCTAACATGGTGCTGACGTAGAGGACTCTGTGACAGCTTCCCCAGTCAATGCCACACCGAGATTTCCCCATGATGTATCATTGCAGGACCCACCCCCTACTATGTGTTCCATTAAGTTTCTTAACCCCAGCCAATCGGCCCCCAAAATCAGCAGATGGGTGAGGCGTGGATTAACTGCCACCTTTAGTCTATGCTTTTGTCCCCGGAAAAGAATATGGACAGACACTAGAGGATAATTGTGAATATCACTGTGCACACACAAAACCTTCACTGTTTGTGCTCTCCCCAATGCCTCACCTTGCACCAGACTTTGGTGGATGGAGGTCTGATTACAACTGGAATCCACCAATGCATGGTACATATCCCCTTGATCACTTACTGGTATACAATATGCTCCGGCCCAATCAGGGGCAGTCTCTGGCACATCAGGGATCCAGACCACAGCTCCCACCTCCATTGCAGAGCACTGACTCTGGAGATGCACCGGCTCCCTGCAGTGTCAGCACACCGGCCCAAGCTTTCCTTCTGCACTGGCGTTATGAGTATCACTCACCTGAGGAGGAGAAGACATAGGCACCGAAAAGGGAGATGGGAGGACACCATGGGTATGACAGGCTGGCTGGGGAGGAGCTGGCCCCTGCATCTGTGGTGGGGGAATGGGGCGGGGAAGGGAAGAGGAGGGGGAAGGGGAAGAGAGACAGAGAGAGAGAAAGAGAGAGAGGAAACAAGAAGAGGTGACCTGTCCACCTGCCATTAGAACCACCGCCAGATGGTCCTCCACCAACTCGATGGCTTACTCCAGTGATGCAGGGCAATGACACTGAACCCATTCCATCATTCTTTACAGAAGTCGAGCGATAAACTGTTCCAGTGTCACTAGATCGATGATCCCATTGGCGTTGTGGTTGTCTGGCCTCAGCCACCACAAGCAGGCATCCCGGAGCTGTTGGCCAAATGCGAACGGCCAGCAGGCCTCCTCCAACGTCAGTGTCCAGAAGCGCCAGTGATGTTGTTCCGGGAAGCGGCCGACACGCTGCAGGATGGCTCTCTTTAGGTCAGCGTATACAAGCCGGCTGTCGGCGGGGAGCTGCTGCACAGCAAGCTGCACCTCACCAGTCAGAAGTGGGAGTAGGCGCACCACATGGTGCTCAAGCGGCCACGCCGACACCTTGGCCGCTTGCTCAAAGAGAGCGATAAAGGCTTCCGGATCATCATGTGGGCCCATCTTCATGGGGGTGACGTGGGGAGGGTCTGCTGCGGTGGCAGTTGAGGCCCCCGCCAATGCAAGCAGATGCCGGAATGCCTGTCGATCTTTCTGCTGGGCCAGTATCAAGGCTTCAAAGCGTTGCTCTTGCTCCTTTCAGAGGGTGGTCAGCGCTTGATGCTGGTTTTGCTGAGTGGTAGCGAGGGCATGGATGAGAACCTTAAATGGGAAGGACTCCGTGTGGTGGGTCCCTTCCATACTCCTGAGTTTCGGCACCACTGTAATAAGTCCCTGATGTGGGTGGAGTACAGAAGCATGGCAGGCGAGAGATGACATTCTCACACACTTTTATTTTTCTTTTGCTTTTCAGCTTTAACGTCTGTTTAGACACACACAGAGACATGCATACACACAGCTGTGTTCTGGTCTGGGGAGATCCCTTCTCCCTGCTTTCTCTCTCCTTTTCTATCCTCCACCGTCACTGCAACACACACACACACACACACACACACAACATTAATCAACAACAAGTGCATTGACTTTGCCACTCACCTTCCCTGGCCCCGCCCTCCATTCACAAACTGATGCTAGGCCACACCCCTGCTGCCACACACATCTTCCTACATTTACATCTGTCTGTAACCCTCATCTCTGACAATTAACAAATCATAGATTTTTGTTTTTACTGCACTTTGGAAAATATCCCAACTTTTTTTGAAATGGGGTTAGGGGAGTAAATCAATATGAAAATAATTGTTGTGAAAACAACAAAAAAAAAGTGTACAACAGTACATTTTCGATGTAATCCCTTTCCAAAACTCTTTACTATAGATGTATTATTTGATTATAAGTTACTAGATACTCAGACTATTCATGCAGTAATATACAAGATTCCTATAAGAATAAAAATAATATTTACCACATAAATATGTAACTTATTTCAAACTACACTCATTTTATAGCTGGATCTGTTTAGTACTTGTGCATGCACTAAACATGACCAGTTTCTATTCTAAAACATTTTTTCCCCTCATCACACAGGGATGGAGAACAGAGAAAGGTACGTGTGTATTGTTGAGGCATGCAAATATATAGAAATATTTTATTCAGACAGAAGACATGATCATTTTTTGCTCTTGTTGTTGCAGATTTAGAAAAGACAAAGACAGGCTGTGTGGGTGTAAACAGATACAGAGGGTGAGTATATCACTGTGTGATATTAAACATGGAATAAATACAAGCTTTCATCAAAAACTGATTAACATCATTAACTTTTGTGCAGTTTTTACATTGTACATCATGACACAAATGTGCAGAACAGTTCCTAAAGTAACATCTCACTCTAAACACAGAACTCACCTTCACACAATCATGAACATGAACTCGAGGTTCTGGCTCCTGAATCTGAGCCCTCAGGGTCTTAGCAGGTAAGATGGTACCCCGTGGTCTTTCATTCTACAATAATTATTTATATAACTACATTTAATGTCTACAAATAACAAAACAGTAAAATTTGATTCACAATTAATTTACTTAGACTCATTATATATATTCAGCTGTATACAGTACCTCCATACACTAATATTAAAGAGTGTAATGGATTTTTCTTATTACAGTGGGCTTATTATGGAGTTTTACTTCAGAATAAAACATTCAGAATTTTTTTTTTACCAAAAACTTCTCAAAGATGGCCAAAGTTTAATATTTATCTGTTTTCTTTACTGTCTGACACAGTTTTTCCCCCCCATCACCTGAATAGTTGGCATCCCAATAGCACTCACTTGTGACTGTATTAGTTGATTAGTTAATACAGCCCCAAGCATAAAACGATCTGGCTGTGACAGAGAGTGATGGGGAAAACAAAGTGTACCTTCCTTCAATTCTGGTTATTATTTTTTTAAATCAGGGACTAAATAATAATTGTGTCATTCTCACCAATATCTACAAACAAATCTCAGGTGATGCAACAACAACAACAAAACCCCACAAGATTGTGCCAGGTGCAAGTAATGAAATGCACAAAATTCGGAAAATTAATCATCAGGAAGTGTGACTGCCTCTATAACAGCAGAACTTTTCGCAGCTTGGTGTCCTGGATCATTCAGGTGTGTCTATATCATGCTAAGAAGAGAAGACACCAGCTCTGACCTGAACAGACTGAATGCACTGGTTTGATCACCTTAAGATTTGTTTTAAAGTTGCTTGTAATGTGTTATATTTTTATGTTTGTATTTTATTTATGTAATCCTTTGTGTAATGCCCTTCCTGTAGAATAGTTTTATTTTCCAGTTGCTTGATATTATGACTGGATTTATTAATTCAGAAGAAGAAGAACAACAACAACTTTATTTATCACATGTACACTTAAGCACAGTGAAATTCTTCTCTGCATTTAACTCATATGAAACAGTGAACACACACATGCACACACACATACCCAGAGCAGTGGGCAGCCATGCTACAGCACCCCAGGAGCAGTTGGGGGTTAGGTGCATCACTCAAGGGCACTTCAGCCCAAGGCTGCCCCACGTTAACCTAACTGCATGTCTTTGAACTGTGGGGGAAACCGGAGCACCCAGAGAAAATCCATGCAGACACGGAGAGAACATGCAAACCCCACACAGAAAGGCCCCCATCAGCCACTGGGGTCAAACCCAGAACCTTCTTGCTGTGAGGCAACAGTGCTAACCACTACACCACCGTGCCGCCCAACTATTGTCAACTTTTCTTGTCTAAATAAAGATTAGGTTTTAAAATCTATCTGATATTAAAGTTTGATATTTATTTTATTGTTTAAAGGTACTGACTGCAAAGTCATCTGAAATTTACCCACAAATGTATTTATTCCAGCGGCACGGTGGTGTAGTGGTTAGCGCTGTTGCCTCACAGCAAGAAGGTCCTGGGTTCAAGCCCTGGGGCCGGCGAGGGCGTTTCTGTGTGGAGTTTGCATGTTCTCCCCGTGTCCGCGTGGGTTTCCTCCGGGTGCTCCGGTTTCCCCCACAGTCCAAAGACATGCAGGTTAGGTTAACTGGTGACTCTAAATTGACCGTAGGTGTGAATGTGAGTGTGAATGGTTGTCTGTGTCTATGTGTCAGCCCTGTGATGACCTGGCGACTTGTCCAGGGTGTACCCCGCCTTTCGCCCGTAGTCAGCTGGGATAGGCTCCAGCTTGCCTGCGACCCTGTAGAAGGATAAAGCGGCTAGAGATAATGAGATGAGATGTATTTATTCCACTTGAAAAGTGTTCGGCAAACCAGCTACCAGATTTGAGACACTATGACATCCTGAACTATTTAGTATTTGGGACTTCTAAATTCACTGGAGATTCTGAAAGCACATGAAAGAACAGATGCCTACCAGTATTTGGAGGCAGGTTTTGAGACGGAATGTTACGTGAAATTCCCGATAAAGAAAAATACCTTATTATGACAAAGGTAAGCTCAAACATGTACTTCAAAGAATGATAAACAAGCCAGAGCCTAGAGCTCACATATTTTATGGTGTTTAGCCAAGTCTACATTATCAGTACATAACAAACATGCTGGGTGCTCCGGTTTCCCCCCCAGTCCAAAGACATGCAGGTTAGGTTAACTGGTGACTCTAAATTGACCGTAGGTATGAATGTGAGTGTGAATGGTTGTCTATGTGTCAGCCCTGTGATGACCTGGCAACTTGTCCAGGGTGTACCCCGCCTTTCGCCCGTAGTCAGCTGGGATAGGCTCCAGCTTGCCTGCGACCCTGCAGAACAGGATAAAGCGGCTAGAGATAATGAGATGAGATGAGAACAAACATGCTGCTAGTTGAGCCAAGCATTAGGTCTAATAAAATATATTACATGCAAAGCTCCCATCCAGATCTACAGTTTAACATTGCACAGAGCTTTCATACTAACCTGATGTAAAATGTTCTCCACACACACGGGAATGTTTTTATCATCCAGTCTTCCTGTTTAACTGCAGCTTGCCATTTTTTTGTCTTTCTGGGTTCACCAGGAAGTGTTGAAAAGTTAAAGTAGGTTTATCTCCGCATCTGTTATTGCATCCAAAAGCACTACAGGTCTCTGGTGTTGTTCTTTTAGATGGAACTTCTACAAGTTTATCTGTAGATGTGCTGAATTGGGCTTACAATCACTCATGTGCACTTGTGCTGCTCATTGTCAAACACAAAGCTTGGCCGTATAAACAAATCCACAGTTACGATGATGTCACGTGAAAGGCTCCTATAAGTCCATACTCACTATCGTGGAGTCAAGCCCATGCTAAGCCCTAAGCTAAGCTCCATGCTAAGCTAAGCTATAACTGCATATATCATTCTGTACAGGAACACAGGAAAGGTTGTTGCATATAAAAACATTTTGTATACCTATAAAAGTAGATATGTGTGTGTGTGTGTGTGTGACATCTATGTGCATCCGCGCACATTTGCACTTGGCGTGCGTCGAACTTCTCATGTGCATTCACTCTCTGAGTGGCACGCGCCTCAAAGACTAATTACATGCACCTGTCCCAGATTAGACTGCAATTAGTTCATGCATAAAAGGACGCTGAAAACTACAGACGTTGTAAAGTATTGAGCTTCCCAGTGACCCTGACTGAGTCGTATGTTTGTACCGTCTTCCTAGCTTTAGACTCTTGTCTGTATTTTGGTTTCTGCTTTTGTCTTTTGCCTATTCTAGTCTGTTTGTGCCTCACTCCACCTTTGCCTGCCCACCGTTGATGATTTTACCTGCCGATGTGGATTATATACCCGATTGTTGTTTTCACAGTAAACGCTTCTGCACTTACATCCACCTCCACTGTCTTTACTGACAGAATACTTTGCCTACACGTGGTTGTAGCAGAGGAGAATAGACACACTGTTCAACCTGGATCTGTTGTTTTTCTTCAGCAGCCAGGGCTGAATATACCGGCATCATATGATGGGGTGAAGTAGTTGCCGGAGGGATTTTTGCTGCAGTTTTCTCCACAAGGACTTAGTAGAGTCCAAACCTTCGGAGACATTATGGGTGAGTTGCATGATTTATTGGCTCACCAGACCAGCACAGCGGTGGGCTGAAGGCTTAGTGAAAATGCAGTACTGGAGCTCTCAGCCAAGGCAAAGCCAAGGAACTCAAGTCCTGGTTCCAGACTTCCAGGGAGGAGAACCCCCATAAATTTTTTCTTTTTTTCTTTTTTTTGTGGGGGGGGGTGAGACTCTGGAAGCCAAAACAGAGGCAGAGGAGGAGGCCTTCACTCCAGAGCCAGCGCCAGGGCTGACAGGGTGACCTCAGCTCCAGATTTCAGTGGGAACAAGCTCTTTGCTGCACTGCCCAGCTTTGAAGGTGTTGTCGCCACACCCTCTGGCTTTGATGATGTCGTCGCCATGCCGCCCGGCTTCACCAAGGATGAGACCGTCACTGAAGCTAAATCCATGTCCTGTCTGGAGCCCATGTCCAGTCCGGAACCCAAGTCGCCGTCTGTCCTTCTCCCTGTTCAAGGCCTGACCCGAGCCCCCACCTAAGCCCAAGATCTGGTGCCACCTCGGCCCCGAGCCAGAATGGAGCACTGATGGCGCTGCATCCAGCACCAGATCCTCATTGCCGGGGCCATCCAAAGGGGATTTTAGCTCACAGAGGGAGCTCTCTGGGGGGGTTCTGTCACATCCGTGCACACCTGCACACACTTGGCGTGCGTTGAACAACTTTTTGCGCACGTTCACTCTCTGAGCAGTGCATGCCTCAAAGACTAATTACACGCACCTGTCCCAGTTTAGAGCACAATCACGTGTGCACAAAAGAATGCTGAAAACCACAGATGTTGCAAAGTATTGAGTTTCACAGTGATACGTACTGAGCTGTATGTTTGTACTATCTTCCTGGTTTTAGACTCTTGTCTGTATTTTGGTTTCTGCTTTTGTCTTTTGCCTAGTTTGGTCTGTTTGTGCCTCACTCCACCTTTCTCTGTCCACTGTTGATGATTTTGCCTGCCAATTTGGATTATATGCCTGACTGTTGTTTTCACAATAAACTCTTCTGCACTTACATCTGCCTCCACTGCTTACTGACTGTGTGTGTGTGTGTGTGTGTAAAGCTACATTGATATCAGCAGGACAGTTATGTTTTTTTTTTTGTTCTTTTGCATTTCAATATAAAATCCATTACTATTCTGCTTTATCTCTGTTTTTTTCTGACCACAAACTTTGGTATTGATTGTTGTTTTACAATTAATCTGAATAAAACCATGTAAACACCACATAAATACCATCTTTGATCAGGGATGTCTGTTCTGAACAGGGATTCAAAATACCATATTCATTTTACTTTTGTCTGAACAGAAAGGATATTTTCATGTTCCTGCATTTGTAAAGTCTCAGGGCCGAAGTATATTTGACACTACATGACTCGGATGCTTGCGGACACTGCTGCTGTACTGACTGTACTCACGTGTGTACTTTATGTAAATGTGGAGGATTCTAGCAGGTGGCATTGTGAGAAATCATCATGGTGAGAAAACGGCATCCAGTTTTCCTGTGTTGAGAGTTGAGAGAAAAGAGATGCTCAAGATAAAAATTCTTTGCATTCTGATACTGTTGTGAAGGTGCAAAAAAGATGGTGACTGACAGCGACACAGAAGATGGTATGTGAGACCTTTAAATAAAATGATGGGGTGTTTTTTAAAAATTATCTCAACCATCTCATATCCTATATCAAAAGAACTCCACAACACAGAACTATTTTGGTGTACATAGAGTAGGAAAAAGTTATTAAATTAAAAAAAAAATCTTTCCTTCAGGCGGCACGGTGGTGTAGTGGTTAGCGCTGTCGCCTCACAGCAAGAAGGTCTGGGTTCGAGCCCCGTGGCTGGCGAGGGCCTTTCTGTGCGGAGTTTGCATGTTCTCCCCGTGTCCGTGTGGGTTTCCTCTGGGTGCTCCGGTTTCCCCCACAGTTCAAAGACATGCAGGTTAGGTTAACTGGTGACTCTAAATTGACCGTAGGTGTGAATGTGAGTGTGAATGGTTGTCTGTGTCTATGTGTCAGCCCTGTGATGACCTGGCGACTTGTCCAGGGTGTACCCCGCCTTTCGCCCGTAGTCAGCTGGAATAGGCTCCAACTTGCCTGCGACCCTGTAGAACAGGATAAAGCGGCTAGAGATAATGAGATGAGATCTTTCCTTCAGATTTTTTGGTCCACTTCAGTGTACTTCAACAAATATACAATACTTAAATGACAGCTGCTTTTACTGATACTTTCATCTTTGAAACATGCTTTATTATGTTGTAAAAATCTTACATTTTAATAAAGAAGGGGAACCTCTTTTAAATATCCCCATCTGTCCCTCTGTATTTTCAAACACCACTCATTTGTCCACAAACTTACTCTAAATGAGATCCTAAAATCCACACATCCTCTAAAATATTTCTGTAGTGCTGTTTACAAGGATCTACTTTTCATTTGTTTAAGTCTCACAAATAATTTGGTAATTAAGTAAACATATATACAAAAAAATGGTAATTATGGTAGTCAGACTTCACTACATAGTTGATATTCTATTAAAATCACAAAGCAGTGGAGTTTTCAACAAGTTGATGACAGCAGTGTCATCAGATAAGAGTGAAATCCTAACTTGGTACATTTGCATATCTGAAGAAAATAAAATTATCTATCTATCTATCTATCTATCTATCTATCTATCTATCTATCTATCTATCTATCTATCTATCTATCTATAAATAAATAAATAAATAAATCTTCATCATACTGGTTTTATGTAACATTAAATATCACCTAATGCAGAGTGATGGCCACTAACTGAAATGTAAACGGCTTTAGCTGTGCACTGATGTGACGCAATATACAACAGGTGGTGTCAAAGCTGGCTCCCATATGGTACCATATCGTACAGATCTTGTATCATGAAACAAGTGGTATGCGCTCTTATGCACTTGACTTTAGAAGCAAAATAATAGATATTATTTCAAAAAATATTATTTAGACCCTGTCCCCTTCTTATTTTTTCAATATTAAAGAAAAAAAATTACTATTTTTTGAGAAAGGATACAAATTGTTCAACAATTATTGGACTTTGGTGGTCTCTTGATAGCTCAGAGACTGACAGATTTTGACTGGAAGATGCCCATCATGAGAAACTGTATTTTTCTCTCTGGTATTAATTTTAGCCATTTTGAACCAAAATGAGCTAGAGCACCTGAGAGAAGGGGTTCTGCACGTCAGACGATGGACTAAAAACAAAGACGACAGCCCCAGACTGAAGTGCTCAGCATGCTAACATGCACAGTAAAATGTTCTTATCTAAAACTAATGTAAATACCTAATCTGTAACATTAACCTTTATTTTTCAAAGCACATTAATTGTCTCGTCTCGTCTCGTCTTCTTCCGCTTATCCGGGACCGGGTCGCGGAGGCAGCAGTCTAAGCATGGAAGCCCAAACTTCCCTTTCCCCAGACACCTCGGCCAGCTCCTTGGGAAGAACACCGAGGCGTTCCCAGGCCAGCCGAGAGACATACAGTGGTGCTTGAAAGTTTGTGAACCCTTTAGAATTTTCTATATTTCTGCATAAATATGACCTAAAACATCATCAGATTTTCACACAAGTATGAAAAGTAGATAAAGAGAACCCAGTTAAACAAATGAGACAAAAATATTATACTTGGTCATTTATTTATTGAGGAAAATGACCCAATATTACATATCTGTGAGTGGCAAAAGTATGTGAACCTTTGCTTTCAATATCTGGTGTGACCCCCTTGTGCAGCAATAACTGCAACTAAACGTTTCCGGTAACTGCTGATCAGTCCTGCACACCAGCTTGGAGGAATTTTAGCCCATTCCTCTGAACAAAACAGCTTCAACTCTGGGATGTTGGTGGGTTTCCTCACATGAACTGCTCACTTCAGGTCCTTCCACAACATTTGGATTGGATTAAGGTCAGGACTTTGACTTGGCAATTCCAAAACATTAACTTTATTCTTCTTTAACCATTCTTTGGTAGAACAACTTGTGTGCTTAGGGTCGTTGTCTTGCTGCATGACCCACCTTCTCTTGAGATTCAGTTCATGGACAGATGTCCTGACATTTTCCTTTAGAATTCACTGGTATAATTCAGAATTCATTGTTCCATCAATGATGGCAAGCTGTCCTGGCCCAGATGCAGCAAAACAGGCCCAAACCATGATACTACCACCACCATGTTTCACAGCTGGGATAAGGTTCTTATGCTGTAATGCAGTGGTTTCCTTTCTGCAAACATAATGCTTATCATTTAAACCAAAATTCTATTTTGGTCTCATCCATCCACAGAACATTTTTCCAATAGCCTTCTGGCTTGTCCACATGATCTTTAGCAAACTACAGACAAGCAGCAATGTTCTTTTTGGAGAGCAGTGGCTTTCTCCTTGCAACTCTGCCATGCAGACCACTGTTGTTCAGTGTTCTCCTGATGGTGGACTCATGAACATTAACATTAGCCAATATGAGCGAGGCCTTCAGTTGCTTAGAAGTTACCCTGGGGTCCTTTGTGACCTCGCCAACTATTACACGCCTTACTCTTGGAGTGATCGTTGTTGGTTGACCACTCCTGGGGAGGGTAACAATGGTCTTGAATTTCCCCCATTTGTACACAGTCTGTCTGACTGTGGATTGGTGGAGTCCAAACTCTTTACAGATGGTTTTGTAACCTTTTCCAGCCTGATGAGCATCAACAATTCTTTTTCTGAGGTCCTCAGAAACCTCCTTTGTTCGTGCCATGATACATTTCCACAAACATGTGTTGTGAAGATCAGACTTTGATCGATCCCTGTTCTTTAAATAAAACAGGGTGCCCACTCACACCTGATTGCCATCCCAATTGATTGAAAACACCTGACTCTAATTTCACCTTCAAATTAACTGCTAATCCGAGAGGTTCACATACTTTTGCCACTCAGAGATATGTAATATTGGATTATTTTCCTCAGTAGATAAATGACCAAGTATAATATTTTTGTCTCATTTGTTTAACTGGGTTCTCTTTATCTACTTTTAGGACTTGTGTGAAAATCTGATGATGTTTTAAGTCATATTTATTCAGAAATATAGAAAATTCTAAAGGGTTCACAAACTTTCAAGCACCACTGTAGTCCCTCCAGCGTGTCCTGGGTCTTCCCCGGGGCCTCCTCCCGGGGTGACATGCCTGGAACACCTCCCCAGGGAGGCGTCCGAAAAAGATGCCCGAGCCACCTCAGCTGGTTCCTCTCGATGTGGAGGAGCAGCGGCTCTACTCCGAGCTCCTCCCGAGTGACTGTGCTTCTCACCCTATCTCTAAGGGAGCGCCCAGCCACCCTGCGAAGGAAACTCATTTCAGCCGTTTGTATCCGCGATCTTGTTCTTTCTGTCATTACCCAAAGCTCATGACCATAGGTGAGAGTCGGAATGTAGATCGACCGGTAAATTGAGAGCTTATTAATTGTATTGAGAAAAATGTATGATTTGTATTAGTAAGCAGCATCTGAAAACTTGATTTAACGTATGCAGGCCTTACTGTTCACCATGTACGCTATCATTGCTATTTGTATTGCCTATGCGAGAAATGGATGAAGAAAAGCACCATGAACACTTTTGTACGTCAGCATTTAAATTATCAAACGTTGAAGTACCACACATTGATCCTGTTGGAGTTACAATATGGCTTACCATCTGTAATAGTCTCTGTAAGGGGGTAGAACATGGAAGCACTTAACAGACAGGATAATTTCAGGACAATCATTTATTCAAGCTTTTCAGCCATTAGTTTAAGCACTTTGTCACACACACAACCACGGCATGCAGGGAAGCTCCCTCCTCTCTGCTTCCTCCCTCCACATAAACCCTCAGCTCTCACTGCAAGACATACACAAAATTATGACACAGGTGTGATCAATTTGCCACTCAAGACATGTGGTTAGGTTAATATGAGGTGGCCTTGGACTGAGGTGCCCTTGAGTGAGGCACCTAACTCCCAACTGCTCCTCGGGTGCTGTTAGCATGGCTGCCCACTGCTCTGGGTATGTGTGTGTTCACTGCTTCAGATGGGTTAAATGCAGAGTTAAATTTCACAAGTGTGTGATGAATAAAATTGTTGGTGTTGTTCTTCTTCTTCTTACCTTCCCTGGCCTTATCCTCCATTCACAAACTGACACCTGACCACAACCCCGCTGCCACGCCGTCACACTGCGTTATCTTGCAACAGGCATCAGTCTCCAAGTGTTAGCAACCAGCTACAAACTTGGCTCCGCAACAGTTTTCAAAATCGTTGCTGAAGTCTGCCAAACTATATGGGCTGCCCTAAAGAAGGATTTCATGGCTTTCCCTGATACAGAGCAGTGGGGGAACATAAAAAAGGATTTCTGGTATTTGTGGAACTACCCAAAGTGTCTAGGCACAATAGATGGAAAACAAGTAAGGGTACGTGCACCATTTCTTGTCCAAAGCATGCATTGCTCTGCACAGCTACCTCTGTGCTGGTGACAGTATGGAGCCTGATGGGGCATGATATGTGTCCAGTACCTTGATGAATGATGGGGGCATCCCAGGAGAGTGGAGATGCATGGTTGAGGGAGATTCCAACCTAACAAATCCAGCTGGGCTACAAGGACTGGCATTCTCGTTCGTGACTGTTTCAAGCAATATTTTCAAACTGTTGCAGGGAACGTGTTCTTCCAGGATGCTGTGCTTCAGTGAGACACAATCACTTAAGTCTATGTTTATGCTGTTTCTCATTATTGGTCCATCAAAGGTTTAAAATGCAAATAATTAATGAGATTTTAAGAGATTGTAATGTAAATCAAAATACAGTGTCTTGCAAAAGTGTTCATCCCCCTTAGTGTTTGCCCTGTTTTGTCACATTACAAGTTGGAATTAAAATGGATTTTTGGGGGGTTAGCACCATTTGATTGACACAACATGCCTACAACTTTAAAGGTGAAAATCATTTTATTGTAACAAGCAATAATTAAGATGAAAAACAGAAATCTGGAGTGTGCATAGGTATTCACCCCCCCCCCCCCCCCCCCCCAAAAAAAAAAGTCAACACTTTGTAGAGCCACCTTTTGCTGCAAGTCTCTTAGGTTATGCTTCTATTAGCTTAGTACATCTAGCCACTGGGATTTTTGCCCATTCCTCAAGGCAAAACTGCTTCAACTCCTTCAAGTTAGATGGGTTGCGTTGGTGTACAGTAATCTTCATGTTATGCCACAGATTCTCAATTGGATTGAGATCTGGGCTTTGATTAGGCCATTCCAAGACATTTAAATGTTTCCCTTTAAACCACTCCAGTGTAGATTTAGCAATATATTTAGGGTCATCGTCCTGCTGGAATGTGAACCTTCATCCCAGTCTCAAACCTCTGGCCAACTCAAACAGGTTTTCCTCTAGAATTGCCCTGTATTTAGTGCCATCCATCTTTCCTTCAGTCCTGACCAGCTTTCCTATCCCTGCAGATGAAAAATATCCCCACAGCATGATGCTGCCACCACCATGCTTCACTGTAGGAATGGTGTTCTCAGGGCGTTGGGTTTGCACCACACATGGCATTTCCAACGATGGCCAAAAATATCAATTTTAGTCTCATCTGACCAGAGAATCTTCTTCCATGTGTTTGGGGAGTCTGCCACATGCTGTTGGGCAAATTCTAAATGCATTTTCTTAAGCAATTGCTTTTTCTGGCCACTCGTCCATAAAGCCCCACTCTGTGGAGTGTACAGCTTAAAGTAGTCCTATGGACAGATACTCTCATCTCCGCTGTGGATCTTTGGTGTCTTTGTTGCATGTTGTGTAAATCAAATAGTGCTAACCCCAAAATATCCGTTTCAATTTCAGCTTGTAATGCGACAAAACAGGACAAACACCAAGGGGGATGAATACTTTTGCAAGACACTGTACTTACTTGACATATTTATGAAGGAATACTTTATTTTTGTTGCAGCAATGCTGAAGATTTCTGTAAAATCTCTCACACAGAAATGTTTTGTTTAGCATATAAAACTTTAAATTAACATATAATTTTAAGGGTGTGTTTGACACGCAAACAACATATGTAAAGAATCAGAACACTTTCGTGCTTATGTACATCCCTACGTTTGCCAAAATCCAATCCCAGTGAAGAGATGGCAGGAAGCCAGAGTGTAAACAATAAGCATGTTCTTGTGACCAATAAAAATCGACTACACAGAATGACCAAATGAGCGGCAAGCTTTTGACCAATGGCAATGCGAATTAATTAGTCTAGTGTGGTGGTGTAATTATCTCTGCATGAACCAAACAATAGTGCAGTCTAAATTGATGAAGTTTTCTGGGCAGGCTTCTTCAAGCACTGAAGATGATTTAAGGGCTGAAACAGCCACAGGGGAGACACACTCAGAGCCCCCACCATCCCCGAGCACATCGGACAGTGTCAGTAATACAGGGGTCAGTAAAAAACGCCAAAGTGAAAGTGCAGTGAGCCAGCAAGTGACTGAAGGGGTCCATGTTCCGGGCAGCATGGTGTGTTGAGTCCCCATGACCAACGCTGTGGTGTCATTAGGCTCCATCACTTGGGCTATAGCCCCTGGGTATTTTCAGCCTCAAAAAAGTAAGAGATTAATAGAAAACAACTGACTTGGATGTCATCTGGGCTTTTGAGTGTTGTAATATAATAATGTAGCTTAGAATTGGTGTCTTTATGGTCTTCAAGGAGAGATATGTGAGTGAGAAATTATATATTTTTATTAAACTGATGATAAATTTTACTAGCGATATTAATAATAATAATAATAATAATAATGAACTTTATTTATCGAGGGTGGCATGAAATATCACATGATAATATACATATGGCCCTCACCTAGTTAACCTAACCTGCATGTCTTTGGACTGTGGGGGAAACCGGAGCACCCGGAGGAAACCCACGCGGACAACATGCAAACTCCACACAGAAAGGCCCTCGCCGGCCCTGGGGCTCGAACCCAGGACCTTCTTGCTGTGAGGCGACAGCGCTAACCACTACACCACCGAGCCACCCTATTAAATCAATTGACACATGCCTCAGTTTCCTGAAACATTATGGGTGATGATAATAATAAAGAGACAGAAACTGAAGTGAACTACATAAAAGAAGCAGTGCAAAAATCAACATTAAAGATGATAACCCTTGAATGTGTGTGGGTGATAATATTATCTTGTAAAGTTGGATATAAGCTCCCCAACGTATCAATGCCAATCTCCCTTAAAAAATATAAGCTCCAGGAAAACTGGACTGAGCCCCTGGTGTTTTCACTGCTAATGCATGATGTAAAACACAGTGTCATTCTGTGTTCGGTTTGTAAATCGATGCGAAAATCAGATTCCTTCACTGTTGGTTGTTCCAAGATTCATCTGGACACATCAGGGGGACATAAAGATTGGGCAATGCACTGTCCTATCCCATTTTTCAATGATTAAAGATAAAATCTATCAAGTGACACAGGACACTCAAACCAAGGAAGAGACAATCCAGTTGTTGGCCTCAAAGAGCCATAGGGGACTTCTGTTCCATATGGCTTATCATCCCATGGCTGGGCATTTGAAGCAGCATAAAACACAGGAACCACCTCATGGTTCGTTTTTATTGGCTGTGCATTTACGGTGACATTTACAGATAGTGTCTGGCATGTCACGCATATCAGTTGGCCACGCAAAAAGTGCCATTGCATTCTCTTCCCTTAACCGAGGTCCCTTTCAAAAGAATTGGCATGGACGCCATGGGGCAAATAGACAAAGACTGCACAAGGGCACTGCTTTGTGTTAGTCTTCATGGACTACACAACAAGATACCTAGAAGCTGTGTCTCTGGATGCAACATTTCTGCAAGCAGTATTTCAGAGGCACTATTCAGCATTATCTCCTGAATCAGGATTCTAAAAGAAATCTTGACTGATCAGGGCACTAATTTCATGCCATGCACACCTCACAAACTGTATGAATTACTAGGGACTAAATAGTACTAGTGTTTACCATCCACAGATGGATGAGCTGGTCAAGGGTTTAATCAAACGCTTAAAAGCATGATCCACAAGTTTGTTCACAATTATGCTAAGAATTGGAATAAGTGGCTCGAACCCCTATTAATCACAGCTTGAGAGGTCCTGCAAGCCTCCAGGGTTCCCCCCCATTTGAATTATTATATTGGCGCAAGCCTTGGGGCATCTTACATGTCGTTAAAGAAAATTGGGAAGAGGGTAAGCTAGCAGAAATTCAGTAGTCTTAATCTGAAAGAAAAATGCCACACTGTCACTTAACACAGAATTTGCTACAAACACAAAAATGACAATTCCGGCTGCATAATTGGGATACTTGGTGAAGGGAGTTTGCACTGGGAGATAAAAGTGCTTGTATTGCTACCCATGTCAAGCTCTATACTACTTGTGAAGTGGCAAGAACCCTGTAAGGTCAAACAGTGAGTCAGAGAAGTCACCTATGAGGTCAGGTGAACAGATAGAGGTGATGCACTTCAGATATACCACATAAAAACAGTGGTTCCAGAGAGGGAAGAGCTAGGACTAGCTGCAGCTCCAAAAAGGTATGGCCCAATTGCCCCTGGTACCCTGTGGAGACCACCTGTTGCCACGTTGCAAGAGGAATACTCTGATGTGTTTTTGCCTCGATCTGGTTGCACAAATATCATTGAACACCACATTGAGACTCCTCCAGGGGTGGCGGTACATAACCACCCCTACTGACTCCCCAAACACAAGAAAAATGTGGGTCGGGATGAACAAGACTAATGTTCGACACGGGGTAACAGAGGAATCACACAGTGACTGCAGCAGCGCGGTGGTCTTGGTGTCCAAGACCGATAGGTTGGTCCATTTATGTACGGCCTTTAGAAAAGTCAATGCAATGTCAAAATATGGTGCATTTCCAATGCCTTGCATTGATTAACTGCTCAGTCAGTCTTGCTTTTATTCAACGCTAGATTTAACTAAGGGATATTGGCAAATTCCCTCGACTCCAGTATCCCGAGGGGGAAAGAAAGAAAGAGAAAAAAAAACCTCTAAAAAAAAAAACCCTAACTAAATGAAGGGTTACAGTACAATTGTAAGTAGTATCACTGTCCCAGGCAGAAAAATGCTAATAGTGGCATGTTCCTGCGAATCAGTGTGCATAATATCCCATCCTGAACCATGGTTGCATTTTCTTGAGCACTGCCCCTGTCGTTGAATAACTTTTGGTCACAGTAAAACAACGTTACAAAATTTTGATCTTTTTATTGCAATCCACATCTTGCTGTGCATTCCTGCTAATACATGCAAAGCAAAATATATAATGCAATATATTGATATATTATACACACACACACTTTCTTTACAGATTTTAAATTAATTTCACAGGGGGGAAGTATCAACATGATCATTTTCCTTTTTTTCTAAACATATCTGGCACATTTAGTCTAGCTTCAGAGACAGACAGACACGCACGCACACACACTTCTCTCACAGGCAGGAACTTCTTTGGACTTGCTCACCATAGCAGGAGACAGACATCAATCCCAAAGTCTCAATAAGAATGCTTAAAAGACGTTTAGTGCACTAGTATAATATAATGTTGAATATTTTCCCACAAGCTCGGTTATTTCAGCTGGAGTGTAAAACATTTCAGCGATAATAGATGTACATATATTTCTACCATAGCTCACAATATCAGCACATCAGTTTGAAAATATTTGCAGCTTGAGATTAATAATAATAAACATTATTCATTCAGGCAAACATGGCAATAATAGAAATCCTCAGAGGCCATGAGTTACTCTTCTGTTCTATGATCTCAAGATAACAAACCTTGTTTTACTGACAAATGACTGATTTTGTTCAAAGGACACTAATGACCACTTTTAAACAAAATGCACAATATTTGTAAATCACTTTACACTTCTCACCTGATGTGGATGTTGGTGGTGTTCAAGTCCTGACACTGATCTAGCTAGTTTCTCTAAATGTTCAGCTACAACTCAGTGCAACAATTCATTGAATACATGATTCATTTAATACTTTTATACTGTGATCATAGCTAACGAAGATACGTTTAGTGACAGTGACTGTCTTGGTATAGCATTAATGTAGCAAGTGTTTTCAATGTAGCAGCAATGTTTAATTTTTATATTATTTCAAAATATGTATACTGACAATTGTATTTTTTGTTATATTGAGATCACGAGAAGAAATATTAAGTCATGATCTTGAGATTAGAGGACAGAATAAATAAAAATAACTCCTGGTCTTCGCGGTCTGCTGTATAAGACTGATGAACTTCTCGAGTCAGATTGTTTTTCTATCAGAACCTCCATAAAAAGTCACAGCTGTTAAAAATCAGATGCTAAAAATAAAAACAAAACAAACAAAACATTCTTACACTGGCATTGCAAAAGAAAAGAACGTGAACAAAAGGAATAGATTTGTGACTCATGAATCAAATTAAATATTTAAATGGCAAAAAAGTGTGGGTGCATGTGGAGACACAAACACTGATGGAATGTAATATTTACAATCACTCAGACGAACAATAATACATGATAAAAATTATATTAAACAAGTACAGGAGCTGATTTATCACTTGATTATGCTGAACAGAAAAAAGAAGTTTCACACCACATTTCACACACAGTGTGGGACAATAAAAATTAAAAACTACCATGGGAATTATGTATAAAAGCGTATTTCTGCCACGCAAGAAAACAAATTTAACATTAGCCTCTTGTTATTATCAGATACGAATCTTTTACAAGAAAAGAATCTTGCTACTACACAAAAAAACCCCAAAACAAAATACGCAACTCATTATTACAAGAAAATATTTCATTATCAAGAAATGTTGAGTTTTATTGTAGTAATGAAATGTCCCCTCATAACTAATTGTATTCTTGTAATAATGAAATGTTCTCTTGTAGGTTTCATCTAGTAATAAGATGCTTTTCTCATAATAAAATGTTCTCGAAATAAAAAGATACTGTTCTAGTAATAAAGAGCTGTTTAATAACATTTCACATAATACATTTTTTTTGCAGTTGCGAGACACTGTTCTTGTAACAATAGATATCTCGTAATAATGAGATGATCAGGATTTCTTATCAGTGTGAGGAAGCAGTGAGGTAGAAAATATCACCATCATATAACACGGTTAGACAATAAATGACTGTAATGGCCCCTTTTTGCTTAAACTCCGCACTGCGTTCTGTACGCTGAAGAACACGGCCTCGGTGACCTGGAGTTTCCTTCTAACGGTATCTCTACAGACGTGTATCGGCTCACCCATTAGCCTTCATGCTAACTAGCAAAATAAAGAAAGCAATGAAGAAAGTAACGTCCTCATCTCACCTGTTATCTAAAAAAATTTTTTTTTAAATATTACATAAAATATTGCTCTTAGCTTGCTAACTACCAGATATGGCGATTAGCAGGATCATAGTCAGGACAGACACAAAACCCAAACACACTAAGACTGAAGTACGATACCGATCCTGTTTAGACTTCATCCGCCATTTTGAAGGAAGCAGTGCCTATGAAAAGGGAGCAAATGTCTTATGGGTTAGTAAAGGTTATAAACTAATGGATCTGCAATTAACATGAACAAGGAGACGTAAATAAATGAAGTAAACAAGGTCGATAAGGTTGTATTGGAACACCGCCTTATTACCACTAATGACTCCCTTAGAAGTGCTTTTCAAGTTTCAAGTGCAGAACCTAGTGAAGAAACAAAAATATGCAAGTCAGAAATGTGGCAAAGTGCAAGAAGACGCTACACATGCAAGTAAAAAAAAAAAAAAAATTACATTTTGGTTGTAGAATAATTAGCAAAGCTTATCTGCTGCAGCTATGCATAGCTGACTTGTTGAAAAATTATATAAATGAAGATACAATATACTGAAAAGTGATAATTGTCTCACAGTGAAGCAGATAATCACTGACAACGATGCTGATTCTTCATTTGTGACAAAACATCTGGAAAATTTAAGGCAAATACTGAAGCAAGCCGATAAAGCGACACCTCATATATCCAACCTATACAAAACTCACAATGATACGAACAATATACGTGACCTCGGGAGCAGTCATTATATAATACAGTTAATATTACTTACACACACACACACTTCAATACAAACCCCGCCCCTTAACTTACACTCAAGAAAAAAGAAACATCAAATATTCAGACATGCCAACCAAAAAGAGAAATAACGTGTAGTATTACACCATATATTTCTGATACAGATCCTTCACAATCACTTTTCTAAGGTAGAAATTGGAGTGTGTTTATATACAGAGGGGTTTTAATGGTACCACTTTGCATGTGAACTTTATTATCTACTACATTTAAACTAAAACTTGAGTGGCAGTTGGCAGGTCTGAACATACAGCAAAATGCAAAATGGTTCAAGTTTACAGTGGCTTCCGTAATGGCTGAATGTTGTTTATTCTTCATTGCCCTCTAGTGGCCTAGAGGACTTTTTGAGCATCAGACATGAGTAGAAAATAATCTATGGCGGGTGAATTATGAAACACCTCCCAGTAGAGGATATAAATAAGCTCAAATTCTTAGCAGAAACTGATTTTAACCAAGAAAACTACAGCCTGAGAGTTAAATAAGTACTTTATATTGCACGTTTCATGGACTTACTGGAATCACTAGAAGCATTTAACATGAAAACCTTACATGTTTTGAACAGCCATCAAACACTATACAGGCGCTAATCTTGGGGTCGGGGCCTAAACATTCACAGGAAGCGATGCTGTACATAAATGTAGTTGGACAACAGTGACATCATCAGGCTTTAAACTCACCATCTCTTGACCTTTAAGCGCAAAAAAAAAAAAAAAGCTCAAGCTATGTATAGAGGTTTAGTCATGGTTGTTTATGAATTTGCTGAAAAACCCACTGGTGCTTGCCTCTCAATATTGAGAGTTTTCAACTCCTTAAAATTAATCAGTGACAAAATATTTATATTGTTTGGTCTCTGCAAAAAGCTTGACAAATCATATACAGAACACAACATGAAACCCGTAATGGTAGAATGTTATTTAGAGCTCATTGTTCATCGACACCCCCAGTGGACATGAGGACTTTCATACAGGACCCCCCCCCCCCCCAAAAAAAAAAAAATATTTACACAGAAGCGTTAATACACAATGAAAATGGCAGAAACAATATCATGTCTCTTTGTTCATCTGCACCCGCAAGTGACCTGGAGGACTTTTTCCAGCACTGCCATTACTCTCAACACACAAAGTTGCTGATATCCATTTCCCCAGTGAAAAGATGAAAGCTGGATGAAAAGATGTTAAAGGTATTCACAAAATCACAGCAGCTCCTCATCACAACCTGGTGGCTCTTCCTTCAGCTTGGACCCAAAAAGCTCCCAATATTGTTTATTCCTTCAGCATTCAATCTGGGACTGCAGCTGCCTGCGCAGGGTGAGGGTGCGCCGATGAAGCTGCTGCATCTGCTGCATCCGGTCTCGCTGTCGCGCTAAATTCTGTGGCATCGGATACCTCTGGCACCCATACAAGAAGCGGTAGGGGATTCGAACATGGCACGCGGTCGCCCGGCAACGAGGCTGTGGCATTGGAGGAAGCAGCATCCATCGCTTCCTCTCAGCGCAGTACCGGTACGCCTCTTTTCGGTACTGCTTGTCCACATCATCGCTGTTTTTCCAACCACCGATGACAAACACGTCGTCTCCGAGGAAGCACACGGCGGCTCCTTCAACGCTGGTGACCTCCGGAGGCAGGCTTTCAAGAATCTCATCTGAGATTCGAGCACTAATTTTCTGCCGAACGGCTTCATCTCGGACATTGGTGTAGCTTCTCGGACAGCAGGATGCGGTGTGGTAAAAATTTGTGGACGCCACAGCCATCTGGAAGAGGCAGTAATTGTCAATCAGGGGCAAAGAATCAACTTCTTGCCACTGGCGACTCTCGGTGTCGTAGCGCGTCGTCACTGTCTTGAGCCCGTCATCATTGTCTGTATCCACAGGTGTCCTCGCCGTTACGTAAACGTAGCGATCTTCGACGCTAATTGCTTTCACATCTCGCAAAATTTTTGGTGCCGATTCCAAATTGTGCCATTTGTCCTGCTCCGGTTCATAAACGCTGACATCCTTGAATCCTGGGCTGAAATTCCCATGCCCTCCAATGCTGTAGAGGATATTTTTGACACACGTCAGGCCAAACGAGTGCTTACGGGTCGTAAGATTGCTCACTTGCTCCCAAGTGTTGCGATTCGGATTGTATCTTTCCACCGTTTTGGCAAATCCAGGCTCCATTGATCCTGCGACATAGACGTACGAATCTGTAACTGCGATTGCATGGCCATCAAGGTGATTATGGATATGTGGAAGGTTCACCCAACGATCTTCGTACACGAAATACCCGACACACTCACTCAAATAGTCGCCTCCTTCTGAAACACCACCGACCACCATGATGACGTCCATGTTTTGTCCAAATCGAGGCTGAAAAGCGGCCCAGAATTCCGAATCAGACGCTGACTTTTTATGGTTTTCAAAACGGATGGCGTGACTCTCCACAGCATCCGAGACGAGTTTGAGACACGCCTCGTTCCGCGCCACGAGTGGCTCATTCTTTACCACCCTTGTCAAGTAAGTGGGCTTGATCTGAGGCAGCCTAAGGAGACGGAAAAGCTCCTCAAAGTGCCGCTCGCGGTCCTCACTGCCACGACGCACCCACTTAACAACAGCGTCGAACAAAACCTCTTCTGAGTCAACCGTGATCTCGGCATCACTCAGCCAATCACGCACCAGGTGGAATGGGAGTGTGTAGAACTCGTCGTCTTGGATCACCCTGTGGAAGTTGCGGCGTATCATTTCAGCAGCGCGTAACGCCAGCTGATCCAATGTGTACATGTGTGCCAGGCTGTGTACGGCCACACAGTTCGTCAGGCTCAGCTTCCGCTTCAGGAAATCACCACAGAACTCCTTCAGCTGCACCAATAGGAACCTGATTTGACAAAAAGAACAAAAATTTTAAAAAATCAAAACGTGGGATCATCAACAGCCACTAGTCCAGGTGTTCTCAAACCCTGAGGACAGTCTCAGTAAATAAGATTTGTAGAGCAATAGAGCTTTGTTTCTCTGAACATGTTAGGTTTGAGTTGACTCTGTTGCTTGGCATATGCCCCTTGGCTATACTTCCCCTGGACCTCAAGTTGAGAACCACTGCTCTAATGAACAATGATGGATTACTATGAAAAAGCTGATAATAATGAGCTCAGAAAAGTGTACCATGACGGAATTTATCAGAATATTGTATTACATTCGCCCGTCACCCAGTCTGAAAGACTGATATACTCAGCAACCAATGGCTTCACTGAAAGATAAAATAATTTCACACCATCATAGATTTATATAATGCACTTGTTCTAAAACGCTATCGTTTCTATAGTAACCGCTCATTCACAGGGACGTGTACGGCTGACGCCCCACAAACGCTGTATAACCTCTAATAAGGTGAAGTCTTCTCTCAGGAGAAATGTGTGGAAGGAGTCTCCAATGTCAGAGGTAAAGCTGTAACTAAGTTTTCCAACATCTTCAGGACAGGAGTTTACACTTCTTTGCGCTTTCTCAGTAACATGACAAGCTACGTTTTATTACTATTTTAATTAACTTTGAGAGAAAGAGAGGCTGGCAAAGGAATGATAGTTTATAGCAGCTATAATGTAAGTGAGAACAGGAACTAAGTTGTTTCATTATTCTACAACATTAAATGTAACTATAAAATGGATGCAAAGTACATCATGCTCATTAATACACTTAAAATTGTACGTGTTGATAATTCGCTGCACACCCTCCACCGCAAATACAAACGAGTTAAAACACTTCGGAAACCTTTCAGTGAGAATTCACTTGGTTTATAATTAATCACGTGAGGTTTATTTTTCCTCCAGGAAATGTTTCAAAACAACATTTTCTGTTTACTATTCCTACAGTGAAACATGGAACTCGTATCTCGCTCTTCTTCTATGACTAAAGTCAGTCAATTCTGGTCCGTTTCATGTGACAGTGCCTCCGAGAGGAGATGCATGCCTTATTTGGAAGCATAAAGCCTGATTTATACTTCTGTGTAGAATCTACGCTGTAGTTAAAGGGGCACTGAAGACATTTTTAAACTTGCTTTATTTCCTAATTAACGTGTTATGCAATTACGTTTTCGGTTTTAATAACTTTATACTGGCAACTAATTGCAATTAAATATTATACTTATCAGCCTAACGTAGTTCGTTTGGTCGACGGCAGGCATCACTTATCCGTGCGATCTTCACGAGACTTGTACGAGACTTCGAAACGTGAAGTGTCAGCACTGCCATTTTGAAAACTGTTTTCCAAACGAAATATTGCACAAAAACCGAGTTTAAATGATGACTACTGCCTACTTTTTTCAAACTTTCCTGATTGTTATCAAAACAAACAAAACTTCCGGCTTGACTACGTCAGTATTCGAAAGAGGGCGCACGCATCTTTTGACAACCCCTGTGTCTGAAATTGCTCCCTACTCACTATATATAGGGCACTACATAGTGCTGTCCGTGCTGAAAGAAATCAAATTAAAAGTCTCAAATTTGATTTAATAAAAGGCAGTGGCAAAGAAGAAAGTATTCAGCCTTGATTTAAAAAAAAAAAACTGAAAGATGCAGGTACTTTGTATTTATTAATGTGGGAAATACGCTCAGTATAATGTATTTATCACAAAAACACATGCATGTATTTATTTTGAAAACCCACCAGCCGATTTATCTGACACGTTTTAATTGTGCGACAGTCAAGACGTAAATACCAGCATGACAGACTAGTGTCCGAAAGCGTTTTTTCCTCTATATAGTAATTCCTTACATAGGAAGTAGTGAACAAGTGAGCGACTTCAGACACAGGGAACGTTAGCAGATGTTGGTCACTTTGATTTCCGCTGTACGTTTTACTTCCGTCCTACGATGTAATGACGTAAATCATACATGTCAACCTATACGGAATGTCCGTATTTTATATGGATTTGATTCAATAAACGTAGTATACGGGCATACAAATAAAGTTATACGGATTCTTTAAAAAACTTCAATATTTATTTTGAGCTATAATCAATTCCCACCATGATAAAAGAGCGCATAACATTCATTTACAAACGTACTGTACACCACAGAAAGCACAAACAGCCAGTAAAGAGTCTTATGAAATTGCGCGTTATCTTGTGGTAGCGAGACTTCGTTCCACTTTTGATCATGCGCACACCGCATTACGAGAATCCCGCTAACCGGGAAGTAACATTATGTCTGAAACGCGTATTTCCAACTGAGCGACTTTCACTACCGACTGAAAAGATTCTGAATGGGCACTCCGGCAAGATCAACACAGACACTTGCTGTGACATGCAGCCTAGTGAGGTATTGGTGCAGACTGCTAAAAAAAGCTGTCATGGAGTACAATTCAGAACATTAGAGTGACACTTTGTGTTTTTGTCGAACATTGGAGCTTTGTATTCATTCTGAAGGTTTATTGTTATTAATATTGAATAAAAAGTAACTTGGATATATTATTGTTAATTATCATTCAAATTTTAGGTAAATTATTTTAATTTGCATCTTATACGGATTTTATAAGGGAAATACGGATTTTGGAGGTTGGTTATACAGGTTTGATTGACCAAAGGTTGACATGTATGGTAAATACCAGCATGACGGACTAGTGTCCGAAAGCGTTTTTTCCTCTATATAGTAATTCCTTATATAGGGAGTAGGGAACGAGTGAGCGATTTCGGACACAGGGAACGTTGGCAAATGTTGGTCACTTTGATTTCCGCTGTACATTTTACTTCCGTCCTACGATGTCTCGCACAGGTCTCAACGAATCTTGTTTATGGCCATTGCTTTGACATATGGACTGAGATATTACATAGCATATTTCAAAACACTCATAACTTGCTATAGCAGTGACAAAATAGCGATCAAAAATACATTCCTATGTTTAATAAAATGAGAAATAGAATTTTGATGATAAAAAAAATTGCCTTCAGTTCCAAACACACTGTGTGAGCGCTCACATCAACAACAGCTACAGCGTAGATTCTACACAGAAGTATAAATCAGCCTTAACATGCAGGATTTTACTCCTTATATAAAACAGTGGAAATAAATCTAATGTAATCGCAATTACACATTTATTAGGTTTTTTTTTTTACCTTTCGTTAGTAGCTATCATTTGCTATACAGTTTAATCAGGAACACCTACAGACATGCTGATTCATGCAATTATCCAATCAGGATGCAGCAGAGCAATGCATTAATATCACACTGATACAGGTCAGGAGCTTCAGTTAAAAGGTTCATGTTATCAGAAAAATGGGGGAAAAAACATGTCAGTGACTGTGAATCTGGTTCAAGCTGACAGGGAGGCTCAATACTCAAATCAGTGCACTCTGCAAGCGTGGTGAGCAGAAAAGCATCTCAGAACACACCACACGTTGAACCTTGAGGTGAGGTGGATGAGCTACAAAAGCACACCCGGTTCCAGTCCTGTCAGTAAGAACAGGAATCTGAGAACACAGTGGGTACAGGAACACCCGAACTGTACGAAGATGAAGATGGACAACAGACCAGATGAGGGTTTTCAGTGAGCCTGCAGCATTTAAATGAGAAAGTCGTGAAAAGATAGTGGCACCGCCCCAGTGCCAGGGAACAGTACAGCTCAGAGTGCACTGCTCCTTTAATACAGGTGGGTTATACAAGACACTGCAGGTTCAGCTCTCACCTGTCCGCGAGCTCCAGGACCTCGTGCACGTTGCTCGTGCTGACGCGGATCTCTCCGGTGTACATGAACTGCACGACACTCTCGACGGTCTCGCGCTCGGGCCCCGTCTCGCTGCTCCACTCCTTCATCTCCACGCGCCGCGACACGGACTCCGCAAACTGGCCCCCGAGCAGCGGGGTGAAGTAATCGGTGGCGGCTGCGAGCACGGATCGGTGCGCACCGAGCTCGAACCCGCAGCCCGCGCCCTCTCCTCCGCCTCGCGAGCCGCTGAACGCGAGCGTGACGTCGCAGAAGAGTCCGAGTTTTCTCTGCTCGTTCTGTCGCCGCGCGAGCTCCGAGCAGTGCAGCGCTGAGGAGAACTGCTCGGCCTCCTCCGGTTCACCGTCACTCGCCAGAGCCGCCGCCGCCGCCGCGGACCGGTGCGCCTCCTCCGGGCTCGCGCCTGAACTCGAACCTGAGCTCCGGCCGGGATTTGAGTTCGGGCTCGAGTTTGAGGCCGCCGCCATGTCGCGCGCCTCAGCGGGCCGGAACCGTAACAAACGCGCTAATCCGGTTCGGTAAAGCAGACTCAAGCACACGCACACAAACATAAACGCCGAAGACAGACGAAGGAGCGCACGCGTACATGCAACACGAATGACGTTGCCATAGAACTGAAACTGGTAACGTCATATTCCGGAAGTGAAAATGACGTCATATTATTAATTTTTTTAACAGAATACATTAACGATCATGAATTATCCATGATTAATGCGAAATTTAATAGTCTTCTTAACTAAAACAATTAAAAATAATAAGACGTGATTTACAAATTCACGATCTGGTCAAGGACTACACTACCCACAATGCTCCAGTGCGTCTCAGAAAGTGTCACGCTGAAACGTCATGCCTGGCCAACAGTCGTGAGTGTCATATTTACCAACCAAAACCTAGAACCTCGCTAGTAAACAAAACTATGCATTTCATTTTAATGTGTAAATACGATGGAGATTAAGACGACGTGCACGCGCACACCGTATGACGTTTCAATATAAAAACGTCACCATTACTTTTTTTTTTTTATTTTGTTTAAAAAAATACAGCTGTATGTTTAACTTTATACACGGTTTCTGGCGAGTATTAAAGTGTAATGTCATGCTTTGAAAAAAAACTGGTACTATTGTTAAGGGAATTCAGAAATCCACTTCCGGTACCAATGTGACGTAATACACTGGCTCGCGAACAGTCAAATTTTTTTTCAAATTTACACACACACACACATTTCAGTCAGGAGCTCAAACAATTTCAAGCAGAAATTGTGCCTTTTGTGATTAAACTCCAGAAACTGTTGCTCATTTTTCTGTAAATAACACAATTTTCCATGAGTAAATCTACTCTGAGGAAACCTTTGTGCCTTTATCACTGAAAATAATGAAGAGAATTTTGTGTTGGAAATGTTTAGTTTCCTCAAAATTAAAGATGCACAAATATGTGAAGGCTAAATGTTGTCCATTTTTAGTGTTTGACCCATTCTGACATCTTAGTGAAAGTCCTACTAAAAGTAAGATAGTTTAATGTTTCATAAACACTTTCCCTAGTTTAATGTGCTTGATTTAAATTGTATTTAGCTTAACCAGTTATCAAGCTGGTTAGTGTAAGTACTCTCTGGTTTCACAACAGACTTCTTTGCAAATGTACTATTTTGAGAACCTAGTACTTACTAACTTATCCACACTGCATTGGCTCCCAATCAAATTTCGTATTGTTTATAAAATACTACTATTGACCTTTAAAGGAACAGTCCACTGTACTTCCATAATGAAATATGCTGTTATCTGAATTGAGACGAGCTGCTCCGTACCTCTCCGAGCTTTGCGCGACCTCCCAGTCAGTCAGACGCAGTCAGACACGCTGTCACTCCTGTTAGCAATGTAGCTAGGCTCAGTATGGCCAATGGTATTTTTGGGGGCTGTAGTTAGATGCGACCAAACTCTTCCGCGTTTTTCCTGTTTACATAGGTTTATATGACCAGTGATATGAAACAAGTTCAGTTACACAAATTGAAATGTAGCGATTTTCTATGCTATGGAAAGTCCGCACTATAATGACAGGTGTACTAACACCTTCTGCGCGCTTCGGCAGTGCATTGATACGGAGCTCAGATATCAATGCGCTGCCGAAGCGCACAGAAGGTGTTAGTATGCCTGTCATTATAGTGCGGACTTTCCATAGCATAGAAAATCGCTACGTTTCAATTTGTGTAACTGAACTTGTTTCATATCACTGGTCATATAAACCTATGTAAACAGGAAAAACGTGGAAGAGTTTGGTCGCATCTAACTACAGCCCCCAAAAATACCATTGGCCATACTGAGCCTAGCTACATTGCTAACAGGAGTGACAGCGCATCTGACTGCGTCTGACTGACTGGGAGGTCGCGCAAAGCTCGGAGAGGTACAGAGCAGCTCGTCTCAATTCAGATAAGAGAATATTTCATTATGGAAGTACGGTGGACTGTTCCTTTAAAGCACTAAATGATCTCGCACCACAGTACCTGAGCGAGCTTCTGCTCCTCTATGACCCGCCACGCCTACTTAGATCAAAAGGTGCAGGCTATCTGCTGGTACCTCATAGTGAAGGCTACATCAGGGGGCAGAGCCTTTTCTTACAAAGCCCCACAGTTATGGAACGGCCTTCCAAGTAGTGTTCGGGACTCAGACACAGTCTCAGTGTTTAAGTCTAGGCTGAAAACGTATCTGTTTAGTCAAGCCTTTTGTTAATTTTATTAGGTAAAGGAGTAGATCTGGAGGGTCCTCAGACAGTGTTTTGGTAAACTGGGATATATGGATGCTGTCAGCCCCCAATCACTTGCTCACTTGAGTTTGTTGATGGTGTAGTGGCTGCTGCTTTATGTCCCGGGGCTCCCTCATGCTTGTGTTACCAGTGGTATGCAAAAGTTTTGGGCACCCCTGGTCAAAATTGCTGTTACTGTGAACAGTTAAGCAAGTTGAAGATGAAATGATCTCCAAAAGGCATAAAGTTAAAGATGACTCATTCCCTTTTATATTTTAAGAAAAAACAAATTTTTTTATTTTCATCTTTTACATTTTCAAAATGACAAAAAAGGAAACGGGCCCGAAGCAAAAGTTTGGGCACCCTGCATGGTTAGTCCCTAGTAACACCCCCTTTAGCAAGTATCACAGCTTGTAAACACTTTTTGTAGCCAGCTAATAATCTTTCATTTCTTACCTGGGGGATTTTCACACATTCGTCCTTGCAAAAGGCTTCCAGTTCTACAAGTTTTTTGGGCTGTCTTGCATGCACTGCTTTTTTGAGATCTATCCACAGATTTTCAATGATGTTTAGGTCAGGGGACTGTGAGGGCCATGGCAAAACCTTCAGCTTGTGCCTCTTGAGGTATTCCATTGTAGATTTTGAGGTGTGTTTTGGATCATCGTCTTATTGTAGGACCCATCCTCTTTTTATCTTCAACTTTTTTACAGATGGTGTGATGTTTTCTTCCAGAATTTGCTGGTATTTATTCAAATCCATGCTTCCTTCGACCAATGAAATGTCCCCTGTGCCACTGGCTGCAACACAACCCCAAAGCATGATCAATCCACACCCATGCTTCAGAGTTGGAGAGGTGTTCTTTTCCTGGAATTTGGCACCCTTTTTTCTCCAAACATACCTTTGCACATTGTGGCTAAAAAGTTCTATTTTGATTTCATCAATCCACAGGACTTGTTTCCAAAATGCATCAGGCTTATTTAGATGTTCATTTGCAAACTTCAGATGCTGAATTTTGTGGCTAGGATGCAGGAATGGTTTTCTTCTGATGACTCTTCCATGAAGGTCATATTTGTTCAGGTGTCACTGCATAGTAGAACAGTGCACCACCACTCCAGGGTCTGCCAAATCTTTCTGAAGGTCTTTTTCAGTCAAACAGGGGTTTTTATTTGCCTTTCTAGCAATCCAACAAGCAGTTCTTTCAGAAAATTTTCTTCATCTTCCAGACCTCACCTTGATCTCCACTGTTTCTGTTAACTGCCATTTCTTAATAACATTACAATCTGAGGAAACAGCTACCTGAAAACACTTTGCTATGTTCTTGTAGCCTTCTCCTGGTTTGTGAGCATCAATTATTTTATTATTCAGAATGCGAGGGAGTTGCTTAGAGGAGCCCATGGCTGTTGATTTTAGGGACAAGTTTGAGGAGTCAGAGAATTTATACAGCTTTGAAATCTGCATCATCTGACCTTTCCTAATGAAGAATTTGAACAAGCCACAGCTCAATAAGTTAATTAAGGTCTGGAACCTTGGTAAAAGTTACCTGAGAACTCAAATGTATTGGGGTGCCCAAACTTTTGCATGGTGTTCCTTTTCTTTTTTCACTCTCCAATTGTACGAAACAAAAATAATACACAAATCTTGCAGAAAATGCTGAAAAGAAATGTGTCGTCTTTACCATTATGCCTTTTGGTGATCAGTTCATCTTCTGCTCACTTAACTATTCACAGTAACAGACATTTTTAAGGCTACGTTCACACTGCAGGCTGAAGTGACTCAAATCCGATCTTTTCGCCCATATGTGACCTGTATCCGATCTTTTATTGACAATATGAACGACACAGATCCGATTTTTTCAAATCCGACCCAGGCCATTTGGATATGTGGTCCTAATTCCGATTCCTATCCGCTCTTTTCATATGCGAATTCAGTCTGAACCGCCAGGTCGCATTCATCCGACTTACACGTCATCAACAAGCCACAAACGTCACTATTCTGCGCTGAAGTAGGCGGCGCGTCTCTCAAAAAAGTTACAACAACATGGCGCATAATCACGGGCGCAGATAGAGGGTGGGACTCGTCCCACCCAGATTTAAATTCACCTCGTTCGGTCCCCCCCACTTATAGGGAGGAAAAAACGTCTATGCTGTCTTTCTTTGCATAAGGCAAACCTCACGGAAAAATCAAAAGACTAATTACCATTCGGTTTATTGAGGTGCACAGCAGTATATACATAGTTGCAACAACTCACATAAAACAAAACAAAGATTGATATTCGGTTGGTTGAGCTGCGCAGACTGCACAGGTTGCGAGCTTGAGCTTGGTTGCTATGGTTACTAACAACAAGTTTGACAGGCATATCGGGGTTTGGGGTTGGTTTGCTGGCAGCTTTGTCCCCCCCCCCCCAGTTTTTTGTCCCTCCCAGTTCAAAAAACGTATCTGCGCCCCTGCGCATGACATCAATGCAAGGGACGCTTCGGGCTGTGAAGGTTCTGAATCTTCTCAATGGAAGGACGCAGAGGTTAGGGAGCTGATTTCCATTTGGGGGGATACAGCTATTCAAGCTAGATTGGATGAGTCATACCGCAACCAGGCGGTTTTACTTCCGTAAACACTGGCCACTCTCACTGCGTGTGATGACACAGAGTCCCTACTTGCACTCAGTGCAAAATGTATACTATTCTTACTCATCAGGTGACATTGGGCATACCTAACAACCTGTGTCCCCCCCCCCCCCCCCCCCAAATCTGTCCCTCTGAGTTGCATGTCAATCCTGAGATCGAGATGCTGACCTCTTCTGCTCCTCGGACCTGCCCGATCCATCCCGATGCCCTATGTCTAGTTGGAGTCTCATCACATCGCTCCTGTCGAGGACGGCCCCGTGTGGACAGTTGAAAGTTGCACGTGGAAGACACTCTGGACACTTAGTCATGCTTTTATGGCTGAGAACTATAGTTGACTTGCTAACTTTAGGACTGCACTTGTTATGAACAGTTTTGCACTCAAGTTTCCATGAGTGAACAGTTTATAACTTCAACAAAACAGACTTCATGTTAAAATGTTAGTCACACTACCGGTTATCACCCAAATGAGGATGGGTTCCCTTTTGAATCTAGTTCCTCTCAAGGTTTCTTTCTAATGTCATCTGAGGGAGTTTTTCCTTGCCACTGCTACCACAGGCTTGCTCATTGGGGATGGACTAGGGATAAAATTAGAATTCTGTAAAGCTGCTTCGTGACAATGTCTATTGTTAAAAGTGCTATAAAAAATATAGCTGCAAGCAGCAATGTGGGGGCCAAGCAGCATTGGTGCGACGGATTCGTCTTGACCCAAGGATTCCAGATATAGTGGAATTTTTTTTCTACCCAAAAAGCATCATGAGATATGAGCTAGAAGTCATTTTCCCTAGTTATAGCGCCCTCTAGCAGCCAGTTGGATTCGTCTTGACCCAAGGATTGCAGAGATAGTGGAATTTTGTTTCTACCCAAAAAGCATCATGAGATATGAGCCAGAAGTCATTTTCCCTAGTTATAGCGCCCCCTAGCGGCCAATTTGTTCCAAATGTTTTCTGTGCCTTTGTGGAGGGGTGTGGCATAATGCCACCAAGTTTTGTTAAGATATGCCAAAGGGCAGCCGAGATATGAGCACACTTCCTGTTTCGCGTCTGCACAGCCAATTTTGATTGGCTGCCACGGCCAAACGCTTACGAAATTCAAAACACTGAGCATAACTTTTGTGCGGCTTGTTCCACTTATGCTACCTACCAAGTCTGGGAAAAATTGTCCAAAAATTGAGGGAGGAGAAGCATTTTAATTGATTTTCACCAAATTCAAAATGGCGGAAAATCTCTTGTGTGGAATATGATGAGATAGGGCGCATTGTATTCGTTTTGACTGAAGGAATCCAGCAATACTAAGGTTTTGATGATCAGACGTACGGTTCAAAAGTAACAAGCAGAAATGTACTTCCAAATTTGACCTGTTGGTGGCACTAGAGTGTTTGAGGTGGTGAGCTGAAATTTGCTGCGAAGAACCTTGAGGCAGCCTAGAATCAGTGTGCCAAATTTCACAACCTCTCGTCAGACGGTTCTATGGGTTGCCATAGAATGGCAATGATTTTAACAAAATTCAAAATGGCGGAAAATCCTCAAGGCAGAATATGACGTCATAGGGTGCGATTGATTCGTCTTGACCCAAGGATTCCAGCGACAGTGGAATTTTGTTTCTACCCAAAGCGTATCATGAGATATGAACCAAAAGACGTTTTTCCTAGTTATAGCGCCCCCTCGCGGCCAATTTGTTCCAAATGTTTTGTGGGCCTTTGTGGAGGGGTGGGGCATAATGCCACCAAGTTTCGTTAAGATACGCCAAAAGGCGGCCGATGTATGACCACACTTCCTGTTTCGCGTCTGCGCAGCCAAATTTGATTGGCTGCCACGGCCAAAAACTTATGAAATTCAAAACACTGAGCATAACTTTTGTGTGGCTTGGTCCACTTATCCTATGCACCAAGTCTGCGAAAAATTGGTCAAAAATTGAGGGAGAAGAAGCATTTTAATTGATTTTCACAAAATTCAAAATGGCGGGCAAAATATCCTGCGGCAAATGACATCATAGGGTGCGTTGGATTCGGCATGGCCCAATGATTCCAGTGATACCAAGTTTTTGAAAATCGGACGTACGGTTCAAAAGTTACAAGCAGAAATGTACTTGAAACTTTCACCTGCTGGTGGCGCTAGAAGATTGGGGGTGGGGACCTGAAATTTCTTGAAGGCTATCATGAGACTGTCTAGAATGTGGGTGCAGACCACGTTTTGGGAAAATCCGACTAAATTTGCAGAAGGAGAAGCATTTTATTGATTTTCACAAAATCCAAAATGGCGGAGATTCTGTTCTGGTGTACATGACGTCATGGGGTGCGTTGGAATCCTCTTGGCCCAAGGATTCTAGGGATACCAAGTTTTTGACAATCGGGCATACGGTTCAAAAGTTACAAGCAGAAATGTACCTCAAATTTTGACCTGTTGGTGGCGCTAGAGGGTTTGAGCTGGGCATCTGGATTTTTTTGTGGCGAGTCCTGGGATAGACTAGAATCTGTGTGAAAAAATTGAAAACATTCCTATGAAGGCTGCCGAGATATGAGCTCACTTCCTGTTTGGCGTCTTTGCAGACGCGTTTCATTGGCTGCTGCGGCCAAATAGGTTTAAATTTCAAAACACTGAGCATAACTTTTGTGCAGCTTCGTCCAATGATGCCATGTACCAAGTCTGGGAAAAATTGATCACAAATTGAGGGAGGAGTAGCAATTTAAGTGATTTTAACAAAATTCAAAATGGCGGAAAATCTACCAGGTGGAATATGACGAGATAGGGCGATTTGGATTCGATTTGACCGAAGGACTCCAGAGATACTAAGATTTTGACGATCGGACGTACGGTTCAAAAGTAACAAGCAGAAATGTACTTCCAACTTTGACCTGTTGGTGGCGCTAGAGAGTTTGAGGTGGTGAGCTGAAATTTGCTGAGAAGAACCTTGAGGCAGCCCAGAATCAGTGTGCCAAATTTCACAACCTCTCGTCAGACGGTTCTATGGCTTCCATTGAATTTCATTGATTTTAACAAAATTCAAAATGGCGGAAAATCCTCAACTCAGAACACGACGTCATAGGGTGCGATGGATTTGTGTTGACCCAAGGATTCCAGAGATAGTGGAATTTTGTTTCTCCCCAAAACGCATCATGAGATATGAGCCAAAAGTCATTATTCCTAGTTATAGCGCCCCCTAGCGGCAAATTCATTCCAAATCTTTTGTGGGCGTTTGTGGAGGGGTGGGGCATCATGCCACCAAGTTTCGTTAAGATACGCCAAAGGGCGGCAGAGATATGAGCATACTTCCTGTTTCACGTCTGCACAGCCAAATTTGATTGGCTGCCACGGCCAAACGCTTGTGAAATTCAAAACACTTTTATGCGGCTTGGTCCAGTTATGGTGTGTACCAAGTTTGGGAGAAATTGGTCAAAAATTGAGGGAGGAGTAGCATTTTAACTGATTTTGACAAAATTTAAAATGGCGGGAAAACTATATGGGCGGAAAATGACGTCATGGGGTCCGTTGGATTCGTCTTGGCCCAAGGATTCCAGGGATACCAAGTTTTTGAAAATCGGACCAACGGTTCAAAAGTTACAATCAGAAATGTACCTGCAACTTTGACCTGTTGGTGGCGCTAGAGGTTTTAAAGGAGAGGCCTGAAATTTGCTGAGAGTAATGTTGAGACTGTCTAGAATCAGTGTGCAAAATTTCACAACTTTTTACCAGACGGTTCTATGGGCTGCCATAGACTCGCAGAGGCGCAAGAACGTTGAATAATAATAATAATAATAATAATAGGAAACAGTAGAAACACTATGGGTGCCTTCGCAGCTTGGCCGCCAATAAACTTAACAAGCAAACTAAATCAGCTTAATAACTTCCTCTAATTAATTTTGAAACCAGGTCAATTTTAAACTAGCCAGTAGGAAGCTAGTAAGCTTTTTTTTTTTGGACAAAAATGTTATTTTTCACCTTTGTTACATTCAGAATCCAAATTAACCCCAACCATCAAAGTGATACTAAACATAAGGTGACAGATGACTAAATTTCTCCTAAAGTATCCTAGTAGAAAAGTAATTTATAGTCACACCCCCTAGAACAAGCCCTTAAAAAGATCAAAACTTTAAAGTAGTGAGTCACTTATCCTGTGTGAATCACTCAGAATTACTACACACATCCTCCAGCCACATTACTGAAAACACAGCATAACCAAGAATGATTTTATTACATTGTACAATTACAATTTTTAGATGAATTAAAAAAAAGACAGCGGCAAAAAAAAAATCTGCTGGTTTTCACATTTAAATATAGTAACATAAAAACAGAGTCGTAGCAGAGAATCCAAGTCTCCCCCAAAACACACACACCAGGAAGTGACTTGTATATGATCAGAGAAGGATGCAGGTCATGCAGTCAGGCTGCTGAATGAGACACAGCCGACCTCGAGGGTGTAGAGTGAAGCTGTAACACATCAATACATTTTTCTCTCTCCCACACAAACAGATGTCAAATTGAATACTCTTCCAGTTTCAGTCACAAGCAAAACCTGACCTTAACACGCACAAAGCTAGGAGTGTGTGAGCCATTTTCATTATATTCATTACTGTGTAAAGCAGGGGTGTATGTAAGAAAAACATGGGTTCTTATTGTTAAACTAAAAACAACCATTTCCTTTCAGTAACAGTTCAATTTGGCCGTATCCCAGTCCTGCTTTTAACTCGCGCTCGTTCACTTCCCTTCACAGTGAACTGCAAAAGCAAAATTACAAAGAATGCTTTGCTTTAATCTGACAATTTACATTTATCAAGCTAACTAGCTATCAAAGACTAGCTAATAGGAAGCTAGTTATCATAGTTAGCAAGGCTACTAGTCATCAAGCTGGTCATTACAGTAGCTTCCTATTCCTAATACCATTCTAATCAGCTAGTGTAACTAACTAGTTTCAAATCACACACAACAGTTTTTTGCAAATTGCCTAGCTTGAGAACTAGTACGCTTGCTAACAGGCTACTGTGAAAATTGGACAGCTTTATAACTAGCTTCCTATTGGCTAATGTAATTAGTACAAGTAGTTACAAAACCAGTTATTACACAAGCCAATAGGAAGCTATTTATCACAGTAATTAGCAAAAGTTAGTTCTGAAATTGCCTTGTAATCACACTAGCCAAAGTGATAACTAGCTTCCAATTAGCTCGAGTCATCAGCGAAACAGCTTATGAAACCTGCTAGTAAACTAGTTCTCAAGCTAGGTAGTTCAGAACAAAAACAGTTAGATATGAAACCAGCCAGTAATTATGCTAGTTAAATGGAAGCTAACAGGAAGGTAGTTAAAGCTGGCTAGTCAGCACAGAAGTTTGACAGCAAAGTTGACTAGTTCAGGCTAGTTAATCAGTAAAAGAGTTAGGAAACCAGCTAGTTATCAAGCTGAGTAGTTATCCGATAGCCTGTTAAGACAACTAATTATCAGGTTAAGTAATTAACGACAGTTATGAAACTAGCTGGTTGTTACACTAGTTAATAGGAAGCTAGTTAGCAAACCAGTTAGTCATCATGCTAGCAGGCTGCAATGATGCTGTAGTGTTCTTGCTTTGAGTTTGTGCGATGTCTCTAAAGCACACACGGTGTTCAGGGAAGTCAACTAGTTTGCGCGCATGAGCCGCAGCACAGAGACGCAGTGACGGGCATTAAATAAGTGTTCCCGAATCTTCATGTGAATATAAACGGCACATTTCATTTACCCTCCACCTCCAGTTTATGACGATTTAAACACAGCGGCCATGACCATCACATAGACATGTGCTCAGGAAGCACATAGGAGATATCATCCCACGGGTGGCGGTACAAGCCCTGTTTCAATCGCTTCTGGTCCAGGTAGTGACCTAGGGTACAGGGAACATGACCAAAAATGTGTTATCACAACTAGCTTGATGGCAGCATCCCAAATCACACACTAAACAATGTCAAAATTGCTTCCTCTAATACAGCATCCTCTGTTGGTGCACTAAATAGTGTTCATATGGTGGATTGAAACATAAGCCCATCATAACCAGGGCTGTTGCGTTCCATGTTTTGATACACTACAATGCAGTTTGTGACACAGCCCATGTTGTGTTTACTGTGCTGTACCGATAAAGCCCATGCTGCGTCCCAGAACAAAAATTCCGTTCAGAGCTCCGATTTCCACGAACTCATCCGCCTCATCTCTGAAATCACACACACACAAAATTACAAAATCACAAGCTCCTGCTGAACTGTGCTTAATAGTGCTCTTCAAAGGAGGGGTCCATGTTTACCGAGTGAATCCTCCACATGTTCGCAACAAATCTACAAATGCCACACCGATAAAACCATCCACATTCAGGATCAGATTCGGCTTCTGTAGCAGAAAGAGGTCAGGGAGTGAAAGGGAGACATTATCATTTGTTCCAGAAAGTATAGCACATTAATTAAATGCAAAAATTGTAACTTTCATTTTTAAAATAAAAAGTTACTGAAGCATTTAGAATAAATTAAAAAAATTATAATAAACAAGCAGCAAAACAAAACCCAGGACATAAATTAATTAACATGTTCAGGTGTGAGGGCCAAAGACAGACAGACACCTTGGAGGTGGTGATCTTCTCAACATCCAGAGCATAGTCTAGCAGCTGTGTGGCAGGAAAGTGCTGCTTCACAAAGTCCTTCAGGATCTGCACCCTCATATCCGGATTATTAATCTGACAACAACAAAGCGCAGAGGGGTGTGTGTATAACAACAACAACAACAACTCTATTCCAGAATTCAAATTATATTATGTGGCGTTAAGTGCGTCTTTGCACGCATTTTTATATAAATCTATCTCACCGATTTGACGCGGTGTCCGATGCCCATGATGAGTTTGCCGTCCTTCTTCATCTTGTTGACAAACTCCATGGGCAGCATGCCGCTGTCAAACGCTTTACTGAACTGTTTAGCAGCTGCATCTAGAGCACCACCAAACCGATCACCCTGTTGCACGCACGCACACACACACAGTCAAATAGTACCTTCTCTTAAAAAGACTTTGAGCTCAAACTCCTCTTTAGAGCCATCCTCTAAAAAGATGGAGCTCCTCATTCTCACTGTATAAACAAATCCTATTTCTGAGAGCGCTTGCCAACTCTAGCTTGGTAGTTAGCGAGACTGAGTGTGCCAGCTCGCAGAGAGATCCACGTTATGATGGAACACTCACTCTACATATCGCATGTTTTCATCCAACAAGAAGGGACAGAGTAAATTTTTTTTATGCTATGTCATCACCTGAGGCTATATTATGGCAAGAGCATTTCTAAAGGGTGTGTTACAAGTAAAATTATTAAAAACAAATTAAATTACAACAAATAATTAAATGAGATTTCAAAAAACAAAACAGACATTCTAACACTTTGTGGTGGTACCTTATTAAAAACAAAAGTATTTTGAGAGTAAAAGCTTCCCCTTGTGGCATTTAGACCAGGACACAGACCTCATCTCATCTCATTATCTCTAGCCGCTTTATCCTTCTACAGGGTCGCAGGCAAGCTGGAGCCTATCCCAGCTGACTACGGGCGAAAGGCAGGGTACACCCTGGACAAGTCGCCAGGTCATCACAGGGCTGACACATAGACACAGACAACCATTCACACTCACCTTCACACCTACGGTCAATTTAGAGTCACCAGTTAACCTAACCTGCATGTCTTTGGACTGTGGGGGAAACCGGAGCACCCGGAGGAAACCCACGCGGACACGGGGAGAACATGCAAACTCCGCACAGAAAGGCCCTCGCCGGCCACGGGGCTCGAACCCGGACCTTCTTGCTGTGAGGCAACAGCGCTAACCACTACACCACCGTGCCGCCCCGGACACAGACCTGTTTACCCCAAATTTGCCCTGTCAGTAGTTTTGCAGTATCTTGTCAGTAGTTTTGGTAAGCTGTCAGTAGGAATTTTACTGGGGTCCAATCTATGTATTGTATCGAAGACAAAAAGTAGAAAGCAGCCTATTAGATAATAGTACTCATTCAAGTTGAAAGTAAGTGATAGATTACATGAACAAAATTTAAAAAATTAAAATCTAGCACTGGTCTTATTTTTTCTGTCAAGTTAAGCACCTGTGAGAACCAAAAAGCAAACCCATGTAAGATTCTAGATCTGCTCCATAATCCTCATATTACCAAGCCTAGACTCTAAGGTCTACTTGTTGACTCCTCATACATTTCATTATTTCAGTATCTCTGAAATAACCAGAAGACTAGCAGTAATACTTATTTAGGATGCTACAATAATAAAAAATATTTCAGAGACCATACTATGCTCTAATAGGCTACTTAATACTTGATTGGCAGCTATACTGATCTCACACTCTTTACTAACAAATCACAAGTCATTGATACCTGGCAACTTGACAAAACAAGAAAAAAAATGTCATCAAAAAATTTTAATTTCAAGTTAACAAAGTTTGACATTGGTTAATAACTGAACATGCATTTATGGCAACTCAATTATGGCATTCAATGCAACGTACGGTAAACGTGGCTTAAACGTGATTAAACATGGCCGCGCCCATGACTATACGATCGATGTTCGATTCCCACAATAAATATGATTATAAAGTAAGTCATGAACAGGGTTTTTCCTAGAAAAATTTAGTATGAGGGCGCTCACCATGGCGAGGGAGCGAAGCGGGGGGTGGAGATGGTGCCGGTTGTCCCCCACCGCCGTGCAAAGCCTTTGAAAAATGCTCCAATGGGACATTGAGGCTATCTGAGAGGGAAATTGTAACAAATTGTCTGTCAACATTGAAAACGAAAGTAGTAGTCATCTTCTGCCCCGGACAGTCTTTGGCTTTCTTCCGCTTCGTGCCGCGGGATGACATCTTTAAATGCCCACGTGTCAACAAAAACAACTCGCGAACTACTTCTGTCAAAAGCTCCCGCGCCGGTGGGTGAAAGGTCATTCAGTCTCGAGAAATCTCGCTCTACAAGTCAGCTGACCTTGTATGTAACCCATGTCAAATCTCGCGAGAGCAGCCGCGACAAGTAAACAACTAAACATGGCGCCTCAGTCTGGAAAACGCCAATTCGGATTGTTTTTGCACCGTCTGGCGGTGTATCTACTATGATTGGAATATTTTTGGAGCAATTATAACGTATTTGATGATCAGACACATTGTCATGTAGTGTTGCTGGGATGTTTTCACGGAGTCGGTAAGGGGGCGCACGCCGAGAGTAAGAGGGCACAGCACCCCTGTTCCCCCATTTAGACGAAAGCCTGATGAAACATTTGGCAACATTTCGGCCATAAATCGTAGTTTTTGGACAAGAATTCGTAGTCCGTATTTTGTTTTGAAAAATCGTAGGAACTACGGACAAATCGTAGGAGTAAACAGGTCTGAGGACAGCAAAGTAAAATATGCTTGATTGTCAAAAATGTATTACAAAAATGGCATGATGGAGATTTTTCACTACTTTAATTAAAAACAAACAAACAAAAAACCCCATGAGTGAGCCTTGAATGGCCAATACGACCCCTGGGATACACCATGTGATCATGTCTGGTTTGAAAGGAGGATAAGTGTCTTGTTGATGGCAAGATTGATTTTGTACGTTTTGTTTTCAGGACATTCGTCCCATGTAGTCTGCCACTTCCTTAAAATATAGGATGCCAGCGTAGGTCTGAGGTTCAAGTCTGGGATTCTACATTCAGTAACCTTTTAAGGTCACATTATCTACCTGCTCATCCAACAATCAAGAAAATACAAAATGGCAAAACAGAGCATCAGAATTTTTCCTTGCTAATATGACGACATAACAATGCACTGTCCATAACCACACCCACAAACCATGCATGTGGATGTGAAGCACAGTGGAACAGCAGTGCTGTGCGTGTTGTGTAGGACGTACGATGGTGAGCAGGCCGGACGTGAGGCTGGAGACGAGGTCTTTCCCGGCACGGGCACACACAATGGTGTTATGGGCTCCGGACACAGCGGGGCCGTGATCTGCTGTCACCATCAGACACATCTCAATGAACTGACACGCGTAACGGGGCAACCTGCCATAACACACATACCAACAAAACTCACTGTTCCATCTTTATATAAATATGTGCTTCTATTCTTTTTTTTTCCTTCCCCTGAGGCTATGGTTTTCAGTTTAGTTAAACAGTGGACCGATGTTTACATGGCCTATGTTGTTCATCCGTCGTTTGCAACGATGACCAACAGCATCATTTGTGACAAGCAAGACGATGTGAATGATTTACTGATGAGTTGATGTGGAGGTGCGGTGGGTTCTTTGATGGCTGATGAGACCAATACGAGCATGGAACTTCCTTTGGCAGATCAGGCACACAAAGATGGAGTAAGCTGGCTGTGAAGAGTTGGATGATCTACTCTTCCTGGCTTGTCTCTTCAGTTGCACATCTCGGATTCTTCTCTTCATAAGCCAGACAGCCTCGGTGGATTGCAGAGCGCCATGACGAGCGTTGTTGAGCAACCTGCTCCCAGTTGTCAGGATTTATTCCCATGTCTTCGAGTGACACTTTCAAGCCGTCCTTGAAGCGCTTCTTTGGTCCTCCACGCGTTCTCTTGCCTCTGAACAACTCGCCATAGAAAAGTTTCTTGGGCAGACGACACTCCTCCATGCGCGTTAGGTGGCTAGCCCACCAAAGTTGTGATTTCTTGAGAATGGTGTGCACACTGATGGAATTTGTTTGACCCAAGACTTCTGGGTCAGGTATTTTGTCCCGCCAGGTGATCCTGAGGTGCTTTTGGAGACAGTTGAGGTGGAAGCAGTTCAGTTTGTGCATGACGTTCATAGGTGGTCCATGTTTCACATGCATACAGGAGTGATGTCAGTACTACTACATTGTAGACTCTTAGCTTGGTGTCACGTCTCTCCCAGACTGAGTTTCTCAGGCGCCCAAAGGCAGCGCTGGCTTTTGAGATTCTCAGATCGACTATCACCGATGTTCGCCAAGCGGTTGATGGTACTGCCAAGGTATGTGAATCTCCCTGTGTTTTTCAGGGATTCTCTGTTAACCATGATGTTGGGCTCTTCGTACTGACCTGCTGGAGAGGGCTGGCAAAGGACTTCGGTCTTCTTCATGCTTATGGTTAATCCGAAGTTGTCACAAGTAGAGGCAAAGGAGTCCATGCTTTCTTGCATCAGCACTTTTGAGGATACACTTGGAGCACAATCATCTGCGAAGAGAAGGTCATGGGCTGGGTCTATTCTCACTTTTGTCTTTGTCTGGAGTTAGATTGAATACTCCGCCATCACTTCTGGATCTCATCTTGATGTCATCTTCTGAGTCGGAGTAAGCGTCGGTTAGCATGGCGGTGAAGATCATGCTAAATAGCACTGGTGCCAGCACACATTTGCTTTGTTTGATGCCACTGGTAACAGGGAATGCTTCAGAGGATTCTCAATCATCCAGGACACGAGCTTGCATGACATTGTGAAATTGCCTCACCATCTTCACAAACTTGTCGGGACAGCCAAACTTTGCCATAATGGCTCAGAGTCCATTGCGGCAGACAGTATCAAAAGCCTTTGTCAAGTCCACAAAGGTGATGTTTTCAGTCTAGTTACGCAGTGGACCGATGTTTACATGGCCTATATAGTGAATATGTTGTGCAATTAGGTACATAAACTGATTCTGTAGCAGATTCTGTAGGGATTAGGGATACTGCATGAGTGTGTACCTCCTTTGAAACCAGAGCAGGCCAAGAACCCCGCCTAAACCCATCTCCTCCTTGAAGACCTCAGTGATGGGCATGCCAGCATAGATCAGCTCCTGTCCCCGCTCATCACAGATACTAGTCATGAAGGAGGCTGGCTTACGGATCAGTCCCAGCTCCTACACACACACACACACACACACGTGGATGTTTATATTATTTAAAAAGCCTCATCACTTCCCACCCCTGTCCTATTTATTAACCATTAAATCTTGCAATCTCTGCTCTAAATTAGTCAAGCTCATCACAAACAACTGCATATCAGCAGGAAATAGTATTAATACAGTAACCGTGACAAAATGGTGCCCTGTGAGGTTAGTAATGTTCAGACACCCAGAGATCAAACTCTACACTGTGTATTAAAACAACAATACAAAAGATGTGAAAGGGTCACCCTGGCCCAGGAATAGTCCATCGGCACTGTGGGAGGAGGAACTTCCTGTGCTGGAACAATAACGCCACTCGCCACCAGATCATCATACACCGTTCTGACCAAATCACAACATGCAACACAACCTTCAGTTTTATAATATTTCACCAGATTTTTCACCAGCTCAGGAATTCCAACAGGATGAATAGAATGTGCTGAATTTCCAGGGTTTTACACAAACATTAGTAATTTTTCATTCAAACTTGAGAACATTACAAGTATTTAAAACAACTTAAAAGATTTCATCTTAGTCTTTTTTCTTAAAAACAAAATCTCAGTTGCTAAAACATCAAATTAGTATTTTAGCAAATTAATGTAGTCAAGAAATATATAAATCTTTAGCTCATAATAAGTTTAAAAACATTATGCCAACCTTTTTAGCAATTTCTAAATTCTTAGTTGAGAAATTTAGCTAAAATATTTAACGTATATTAATTGTAATATTTTAAGATTAATTTTTAGATAACTTTTTTACTACATTTGAAGCTTTTTAAAAAATTAAGTAGTTTTTCAAATCTTTTACAAATTACTATAAATCAGAGAAATTAGGATTGTTTCAGGCTTCAAAGATCCAGCTGTTCCAGGAATTGGTTTTAGATTATTTCAGACCTGATAACATCTCCGAGCTCATCAAAACTCCTGGGAACGTAAACTCCAGCCTCGTGGAGTGCCATGTTCTTCTCCACGGCTGTCTCGGAGGTCTGATTAGCGCACGCACCTGCGTGACCAAACTGTACCTGAAACACACATTACATGCATGTATGCATGGACGTACTTTTACACATTCTTTTTTTTTTATATAATTTCTATCCACATTTCACTAGATATGAGCAATTGCGTGCTCTGATTGGCTACTCTACTACTGGGATATCAGCTCGTACTGTGAGTAGAAAAAAACAAAATGGCAGAACGCATCATGTCAGATATAGATCACTTTATCAAGTATTTAAAAGAAATAGCATTTTTCCACAAACTGCTACCGTCATTTCGCCGGCTTGTTTACATCCTCAGTGGAAATTTTGTTGGACGTTTTTGTATAAACGTTATCAAATTTGCAAAAAATGCAAATGCTCCATTTCTCAACACACAGTGAATGTGGATAGAAAACAGTTATCCCACTCAATCTTGTCATACATGGCTTATAGCCAACTCAGTGCTACGTGCCTTGTTGGCCATCAGCTCATGTATGGCTTGATTTCGTAGAATAACTTAACTATATTTTAGATGCGCGCGCATGCACACACGTGTAATACTAACCTCAGAGGAGAAGAGTGTAGCGCAGGTACCAATACACCAGCACACTACAGGTTTAGTGAGCCTGCCCTCTTTAATGCCCTCACAGATCTTATACTCCTCTGTACCACCGATCTACACACACACAAAAAAAAAAAAATCAGCAGGCTGCATAGAGTTGCACATCTGAACCATAGGAAGTGACATCGTTATATAGTGTGAACACGTGTTTTCAGGAATGCAACACTGTTACCCATTAGTGCAGGTAAAACTGTCTCACCTCTCCGAGCACAACGATCATCTTCACCCCAGGCGTGTCCTCATAGCGCAGCACGTGGTCCATGAACGTAGAGCCGGGATACCTGCGTACATACAACAACATGCAGTGCTTCCCCTACCATCATGTGGGGGGAGGGGAGGGGCACTCCCCCCGCATACATTTTAAAAGTTCTACACGTTTTATTGTTCTAAAATAAACGTGAAGACTTAAAAATATGAGCTGTGGGGAGGGGTCCTGCAGGTGACCATCCTCATCCAGCAGCCCCCCTGTGAAGTGCCATCTAGTGGGCTGCAAACCCCCCCCCCCCAAGTAGAAGCCAATTTTTTTTTTTTTTTTACTCGTAGTAGGATACAATTACTGGGTTGCATCAGACATCACATTCACATCATTAAAGTATGTACGCAGAACCATGGCCTCACTTTCATTTATAAACACCTTGAGACCTCAAGAATGGCACAGGAATAGTTTTAAGCGTTAACAATAAATCTAATATAGTAATTTTTACAATTAAAGTGAGTTCTATAGGTAGCAGTCTGAGTGAATGACCTTGACATCAGTAACGTCACAACAGGAAGTCTATCGGTCTCATCGCCATTTCCGCTATACTAAAACACAGGATTTGTCTGCAACTCCGATCCTCTATTTTGAGCTAATTTATCGCCATGTCACGTAGATGTGTTTTTGCCCAGTGCAGCAACATGACAGAAGCTGGATTTACGGTGCAGTCATGGTCCAAGAATGCTCAAACTGCAAAGATTTGGACGCATTTTGCGAGAAATTCACAAGCACATTGGGCGGCTACAAAGTGGTCTCTCCTCTCCTCTGCACATTTTACTGAAGACTTGTATGAGACCTCTGATCTGTTGAGAAGCGTTGGCTATAAGCCTGTATTGAAAGAGGGTGCAGTATCAACAATTAAAATAAATACTTTTCTTGTAGTTTTTTTTAAAGGAAAGCGAGTTCAGTTGCACCAGTCCTCCCGGAGTGAGCCGAGGGTTGTTGCTAAAACCCGGGGATGGAATAGATCACTCAGGCAGTGACCTCCCCGCAGTTGTGACATCCCGTTCCATCCCAGGTTTTAACAATTGCCTGAGCCCAGCAGTAATGGTGGACTACACAGTATGAAAAGTGAATGAGTGGAGCAGCTGTCCGATTTCTAAACTGGATATTGCTGCCATCTCTCCCTTACATGGAAAAAGTGAATGAACAGAGAACTGAACGAACAACTGAAAGGTCAGATTGTTTCAAAAACAAATCAGCCTTCAAGAAGCGAGAAAACAGACGGGTAAGCTCAGATTCTCATTTGGATTAAAAAATAAAATACCCCCGTTGTTTACCTGCATTTAGATTAAAATACATGTAACTTGTATTGTGTTCAAGTTACCGGTATAAGATTATTTAATTTGCTTCAGAATGTGATTGTCTCAGTTCATCTGATTATTTAATTAGCCTTTTACATTTTATCAGTGAAAATGCATGCATGTACACATTTTCACTGATGCAATGTATGTTGATATAACTTATGCAACATGTATGTTGCATAAGTTATAACACTTATCCTGTTTTAATGAGAGTCAATCCACAATCACTGAAGTCAAAATCAGTCTTAGTTGAGCAAGTCGGTAACGGTATTTCTTACTTTCACCATAAATTTTTAATTTATATGACTTGTCTAAAGACAGCGTGCACGAGGTCACAAGATATTTGTTTATCTGCCATCTTGGACGGCATGGCCGAGCATAGCACTTAGACGAACCCGTTCTAATTATCAAGTGTGTGGGAGTAGATCTTTCGAGAATGGTTATATCATGTTCAGCATTTGGTTGTACCAATAGACAGGGCCAAAAGGAGGGCCTGTCATTTTATAGATTCCCCGCAGACGAGGAGAGACGCGCAAAATGGGTGTCCGCTGTGCGAAGAGGAAACTGGTACCCCAGTTCTACCAGCCGAATTTGTAGTGAACACTTCATATCGGGTAGGTGTAATCTTCTAATTCAATACTCCTAGTACATCTGTTAAGTTGATTTTCGGATTGAATGATAACTGCATACTTAGAAACTAGACAGAACAGTGTTTGTGGCCGTTAGTCTGCTTGATCTCTAACGTTTAAAATGGCTATGCCTAGCTCTACTACCCTAGTCTATGACAATGTTTTATCTTTTTGGCTCATATATGCCTTTGAAAGGCCAATCCATGATATTTCACAAGTTCATACAAGGGTCTTAATGCCACTTACCTGTGAGGTTATCAAGTAGACATTCTTCTTCGGAACCTTCCAGAGGTATAGTTGGGATACTCATCCCGCAACAAAATATTTATAAGCTTCCAGGCTCTTGTAAGCTTTGAGGGCTTTGCCAGTGTAACACGATTCACGATTAACAAGAAAATTGTAAAATATCGTGGTAGGCCAGATCGGGCAAATCGCCGGCACCGCAGCTCCGAATTTCCCTGAACAAGGATTGCGGCAAGTTGTATGGATCTGCAATCCCCAACCTGGAACACTTTTCCACGTAACGCTGCCTCACGTCACCTTCAAGATGCTGAACAAACTTAGACAAGTTATCGCGCGATGTAGATCGGGTATTTTCCAAATTTTCTTAGGGATTACTCCCTGGATCCATTACGCTCGCGCAAGGTAAACAATCCTGAAGCCGTCCAATATGGCGGAGTAAACACGGACGGGTCACATGACTGCACATCCTCTATAGCTGTAAAAGGTTTCAGCCTTAAAACCAGTTCCTGCTGTGATGTCACACACACTGGCATGGCTGGCTCAGTGGGGCAGCTCAAATGCCAACTTTGCAGTCGATTTGAACTCAAAAAAATTTTTTTTTAATTCCTCATTTATGCAACATACAAGAGTCAAGCATGGAGATGGTATCCACTCAAATTTGTTTAAAAATAAAATCTCCTTTAAGCTAAGGTCACACTATAGCCTGCGATGCTTTGCAATGGGTTATCGATGAAAATGAGGAGTTCTGGTGGTGATGCATGGCGATATACACGTGAGCTAAAAGTTGTATTTACACAGCACGCAAAACACTTGACCGTCATGCCTTTGCGCACTTGAGTCTGGTGCAGCTCAAGCAGCCGCACACACCCATGGAGCATGCTGTGCACGCGTTTGAATCCCAGTCATTATGGGAAACACCTGATACTGATTTGAGCGCAACCAACACTGACAGATATGGACTCTGTTTTCAGAGAGGCTTTGTGAAGTTTCATCACCATCACGTTTGCTCCTAGCCATTTTTATAACGCTATTTAAAACACTCTGCTTTAGGAGTCCGCTTTCTGTAAATATCACACCTGCTAATAAACAGTTTTCCTACACTTTAGATCCATCTACCTTGTGTCCTGATCCACAGATCTTTAATCCAGCCACATATAAAAAGCTGTTCGCCTCCATGCTCTTCCAGATTTTCATCTGTTTGTCCATGTAGAACGATGTCTGCAGCACCAGATAGTTTGAGATGTCGGGAAACTCAACGGATGGATAATTTTACAACTCGTAGGAAAAAGCTTTCTTTGTTAACATGTAAGGACCATCGAGTGGTTTCTATATCCACTTCTTGGTTTTAATAACTTGCTTGTTTGCTGTACACAAACATGGCAATAAGTCCTTGTGTCAATCAACCAGACTTCACTTTTGGATCATTAATCTCTTCTGACTGAGAATGCCCTGCATGCCTGGTTTTATGTTGGCTTCTGGCACATCCATGCAGTTTTAAAATACAATACCTACAATTAAAAAGTTTGTTTTTATTGCTTTTATTTAATTCCTGGGCTCCCATCCGTAACGGAGTCATGTTGCATTGCATTAATATACTTTACAATAGATTATTAGATTCTAATAGAATAGATGAGCAAAAATAATTGGGGATATTTTTTAATGGGCCCCGACTCGCTATAAAAAAAAAAGAATGAATATGTGGGCCTTAAAGTAGAAAAGGCTGAGAACCCCTGATTTATGGTACTGTTGCCATAATTACCTGTAGTCAGGTAACCATCTAGTTAGGTTAATTTACTGAACTAAACATGTCCTCCTAATTTTACACAATGTGCTCATGGCGAGTTGCTCTCATGAGCATCGTACCTGTCTCCGCCAATGGCCACGCCTTCATATACGCCGTCTGTGGTGCGAGAAATTATGTTGTTAAGCTCATTAGACATGCCGCCTGAGCGGGACACGTATGCCACGCTGCCTGGGCGATATAGCTTCGACGCCAGGATGTTGTCCAGCATCCCGCCAGTGTTCCCGATCTTAAAGCAGCCCGGCTTTATCCCGCCCACCTTGAATAAATCAAACAAAGTACAATGGTAAGCAAATCTGGAATGCTTTGCTAGCTAACAATACAGAAGATTTTGATACAGTATGCATGCAGTTTGGGACAAAGCCACAAACGATGGATGATTGTCACAGTAACCAGTTAATTATGCACAATTTTTTTTTTTTTTTTTTACACACACACTTCAAGAAAACAGGATGCAAATTGGGATTTCTATAGGCAGGTGCAAGTAGGAAATGGGAAATTTTTAGCTAGCTCAACACTCATGTCTGCACCATTTTTGCCCTGGTCCTTTACATGATTTGGGACATAACCCATGAATTACAGTCATATCGGATGTGCAAGTTTACCGTAGCTGGGCCGATGATTGTCACCCCCTTCTCGTCCGCGGTTTTGATGAGTTTCCGTGTGAGCGCCTCAGGAATTCCCTCAGCTATGATTGCTATAGTGTGGATCTACAAAACACACACAGTTGTAAGCAATGATTCCCTCCACAGCTACGGAACAGGTTTCTTTTCTGCCAGATTCCATTTTCTTTTGGCGAGTTGTTTTGTTATAAAAACAAAACATTCAGTTGGTGTCTGTCTGCATGAAGTGTCCAAAAATGTCCATCACACACTCACATGGGGGGGGGGGGGGGGTGTTTAAATATTTAATCTTTTACTAAAATATCTCATCTCATCTCATTATCTCTAGCCGCTTTATCCTTCTACAGGGTCGCAGGCAAGCTGGAGCCTATCCCAGCTGACTACGGGCGAAAGGCGGGGTACACCCTGGACAAGTCGCCAGGTCATCACAGGGCTGACACATAGACACAGACAACCATTCACACTCACATCTACGGTCAATTTAGAGTCACCAGTTAACCTAACCTGCATGTCTTTGGACTGTGGGGGAAACCGGAGCACCCGGAGGAAACCCACGCGGACACGGGGAGAACATGCAAACTCCGCACAGAAAGGCCCTCGCCGGCCCCGGGGCTCGAACCCAGGACCTTCTTGCTGTGAGGCAACAGCGCTAACCACTACACCACCGTGCCGCCCTTACTAAAATATATTAATTACTATTATATTGTTTTACAGGAGGAGTAATAATTTTAATTTTGAATTAGGTTTGCCATTTCCATGGTTAATTTCATTAATGAAGGCAGCTGTGGTGATGTGGAAAAACAGGCGTTTCAGGTGTGACGTTTAAAACCTGTTTCTCCAACACTGTTTAGTCCAAACTTGTTCAGTCACACAGTTTTTAACTTACTGTAGAGCTCATCAATGTGATGGAGCGTGGAAACTTTACAGTACAAAGCTTTCACAAATCACTACAAAAGTTAGAAGGTAAAAAGGCAGAAATAAAAAAACAAAACAAAAAAAAAAAAACCTTCATCAGGCACACATCCCTAAGATCATCCAAAAAAACTAAAGACATACTAGTGATGAAAGATTAGCTGATATAAATGCTACGTGCTCCAACACACACACACACACACACACACACACACACACACACCCCTTACTATTTAAGTCTCACCTGTGGATAGTTCATGGTCTCCATGGTGCTGTCAAAGGCCGATCGCAGAGACGCAAAGCTGATTAGGACGTCCACTTCTGGGTGCTTCTTCATAGCGTCGGCCATGTTCTTATAAACCGGTAACAGGATCTCCTTATGACCCCAGTAGAACTTCTGCTTGTGGTCTCCTCTGATTCACAAGAACACACAGGAAAAGATCGCTTTATTCAGCAAATTTCGTTGAATTCTAGAATCGGATTGGTCAGCAGGTGTTGATTAATTTTCTAAAACAGCAGCTTTATCAGTAGTGCAGCTTCAAATTACAGGTTTATATTAATGCAGTGCTAGTTCTGATACAGTGAAGTTTTATGTCAGAATTTAACATTTAGAGGAGTCATCTCCAGTGTCAGGAGTCAAGCTGTAACTTTTTCGGACATCTTCAGGACAGAGGGGTTTCCGCTTTGAAGTTACTGTAACTTCAGAAGTTACAGTTAAAGCTAAAATAAAGAAGCTTTTCTGATTATACTTACGTAAATGGATAAACCATGGCAGCTACCGAGGGCTCGTCCCGAGAACAGACGTAGTCGAAGTCCAGCATTCCCTGAACCGCTCGCGTCTGCATCCCCCAGACTATAGACTTTGTGTGCTTACTGAACAGAGTGGTGACTTTAGCTAGACAGACAGACAGACAGACAGACAGACGAGATATTCTCAAGAGATTCCAGTTGTCCTGTTTTCTACTCAAAACTGGCACAAACAGGAAGTAATGGCACTCAGGGGCGGGACTAACACTTTCTTCTTTCTTTCTTTTTATTTAACCAGGAATAATCCCATTGAGATTCAGAATCTCTTTTGCAAGGGGATCCTGGCCAAGAGAGCAGCACAGTAGATCCACATAAAATACACTTAACTCCTGATTGGTTATATTTATCAAGTTTTATTTCTCAAGCCATATACACATTAAATCCCCCCCCCCAAAACAAAAAACCCAAAGTGCCATTTCCTATGGCATAATCAGAAGTGTGTTTATAACATCCTTACAATAGCGGTTTCATTCGGTCATTTGCTATTTCAACATCAATCCAGGCTCCTCTTCTGTGTTCGAGTTAACGATGGTGTTCTTACGCTATAATGCTGATCTTGTAACATGTATACCATACAGCATCATGATAAATGACGTCACGATAGACTTTGAGACATCACAGGTATCATGATCTTGTTTAAAAATGTTTTTTTTTGGCGGGGGGGGGGGGGGGGGGGAGGATTCACTAACTTTGCAGCTGATTTCATTTGAAATTTTGTACCCTGAATCTTTAATATTTGTAAAATGTGAATTTTTCCATTTACCTTTAGAATCCTTAGGATTTTTTTTTCATCTCATCTCATCTCTAGCCGCTTTATCCTTCTACAGGGTCGCAGGCAAGCTGGAGCCTATCCCAGCTGACTATGGGCGAAAGGCGGGGTACACCCTGGACAAGTCGCCAGGTCATCACAGGGTTGACACATAGACACAGACAACCATTCACACTCACATTCACACCTACGGTCAATTTAGAGTCACCAGTTAACCTAACCTGCATGTCTTTGGACTGTGGGGGAAACCGGAGCACCCGGAGGAAACCCACGCAGACACGGGGAGAACATGCAAACTCTGCACAGAAAGGCCCTCGCCAGCCACGGGGCTCGAACCCAGGACCTTCTTGCTGTGAGGTGACAGCGCTAACCACTACACCACCGTGCCGCCCCGGATTTTTTTTTTATTTTAGGAAAAAAAAAAAAAGTCCTTTTTTGTGGACATTAAATAAAAATAATGAAACAGTGTGATTATATATTTTATTAATATTTTTGTTCTCAACTCAAACCCCCAAGTACCATCAGCTTCTGTTTGGATCAGTTCTTTGTTGTTGTTTTTTTTTTTGGGGGGGGATATTCACATAAGCAGAATAAAAATCAAAATCAGTGAGCACAGCTCCTTCCTTAACACTATTGGGTGCTCAAGAGATGTTAAAATTATCCTCTTATAACTTCTAGCTCGGTTTAGAAAGCACATACACAGACAACAAAGCGATTTCCATCCCTGTTTTAATTCTGATTTAGAAATCCAATACTGCTTTTAACTTTGCCCTTGTCACTTGCAATATATCCAATGGAGTACATAGACTCAAAAGTAAGAAGTAATTCACAATGACATCTTTTCTGACCTCCATGTGATCAAGGTACAAAAGTTTTTTTTTTTTTTTTGGGGGGGGGGGGGGGGAGGGGAGAGAAGAGACCCATGTCTCCATGTTGAACTTTTTAGCAACAAGCTAGTCAGCTAGCTGATGAGTGATGTATATTTACCTCCTCAAATCACAGAACTGTAGTCATGTACAGTGTGTGTAATGATGTACAGTATAACTTATTCAAAAATAAAGTGCTGCTGCCTTTACTGTTGACGCTGAGCTACAGGTTTTAGCTGAACGCTGCATTAAGTTGCAGATTGTTCAACAAGCACTGGACCTTGGTAGTAAAATGTAAGCGTATTGCTGAGAGAGTTTTATTACTAACCATTACGCCAATTAGCAATAAAATATTATGCAGCTCCAAGAGCTGCAAGTGGAACACATAACCCATGTAGACATTAGAAATGTTTATGCACACTTTCTTCCCATTCTAGGAATACGGCAATTAATAAGGAACTCCATGCGTGTAAACTTTTCTAGTGTCTACATCGTAACAAACAGATGAGTTAGAAGGTCTGAGACAAGAACATGTTATAAAATAGTATTGGAACAAGACCCATATTTGCCACATCAAAAAACAATCAGTTACTATTTATTACGCCACAGAGCCACAGCAAATCCAGGGGTGAGTGTGTGAGAGAAAAAGAGGAAAAAAAAGAAAAAAAGAGAGAGCAGCAGCAGCTAGCACACTTGTCCCTACCTCTGTTCCGCTCTGCTGTGCTCTTGTGCTCTGTTCACCACACACAAACAAAAATAAAATGATACAAATCAATAAAAACTCATTTTAAACCATGGCTATCAGCTCAGAGAGACCAGATTGGCATAATTATACACCTGACCTCATATTCCCCCCCACACACAGCAGCTCCAACTCTTACACAAACACAACCTTTATATATTTAAAAAAAAAAAAAAAAAAAAAAGCCACACAACCAAGTCATACACAGGTGTGAGATACACTGAAGGTTAGTAAGCCCACATAAAACGCACCCATGACAGGCTCTGGATTACATTTTTCTCTTCTGTGCAAATTATTACAACCATAAAACACCTTCATTCAGGACATTCGCTTCTGGAACACAGTAAAATAAAGGCACTTTCACACTTTAGTCTGTATGCAAAATTGATACTCTTGATTCATTTGGTTTCACACTATGTGAACCAAAATTTAAAACAAACAATGTGTGTTTTAAAATAAGCCAGAGTAATTTTTTTTTTTATTCTTCACCAAATTGCTAGAACACACTGCATTTACGGAGCACTACAGCTCTAACCTTTGGTTCAGTTTACAAAATTAATTAAAAACACACCACATCTGATTCACTTCCTGAATTTGAGGCAATTCAGAGTCGAATCACTTTCTCACTGTGGTACAGTGGAAGTGGGCTGAGACCACCTTGCTCAAATGCTCTCAGACCCAAATGCAATTGATCAGACCATTCAAAAATGAACTAAACATTTTGTATGTGAAAGCACCCTATAGGCTGGACCCAGGCATGTGCTGATAACGGCTTGTATGGCATATTCCGATTATGGTCACATTAAATATCTTTTATTACAGATCCTCATTTCACTCTGGATGAGGTCACCTAGGTATGCAGTATTTTTGGTAGTCTGAACAGTATAGAATTATTTAGTCTGTTCACAATCTTTTTCATGTGATAAAATTTGGCACATGCCTAGCTAGGAATCTTAACGTATCCTGAATCAAGCAATAAATTTACTTAGCAAATATCCACAAGGCCATCGAAAGGCAAGAGTGCAAGGAAGGATGAAATAGGAAGTGACATGACCCTTGACCTCTTACCTTTGACATTGGTGCTGCATGCACTCTTCACTGACCAAGTTTGGTTGAGAAAGGACACTTAAGGTGTTTGTGTTCAAGAAAGGAAGAAAGGAATGAGGGAGGGTTGTATAAAGAGGAATGAAAAAGAGGAGAGGGCAAAATTAAAATCATTAAATAGAAAGAACAGGTTAAAAAGGATGAACAAAAACAGAGAAACAAAGACAAAATTAGCAAATGAGGAAGAGGAGTGTGTGTTTTGAGATGGTGTGATATATTCAGTTCTGGTGAAGGAAAAAACTTTAAGAAGATAAATCTCTTGTATTCCATGTTGTATTCTACTACAATATACAGTCTTCATATACCTTCAGCAGAAAGTGCCCAGGTGTCCTCCTTTCCAGGTTCCCAAACTACTTTCACACTCAGACAAACAACCATTCTACAGTCCATTTCTTCCAGATTGCTGAGGAAATGGTGCCTGCATGCTTATTCTTTCAGACACTACCTAAAAAAAAATCAATCACATGACTATACTGGTGGCGGCACGGTGGTGTAGTGGTTAGCGCTGTCGCCTCACAGCAAGAAGGTCCTGGGTTCGAGCCCCGGGGCCGGCGAGGGCCTTTCTGTGTGGAGTTTGCATGTTCTCCCCGTGTCCGCGTGGGTTTCCTCCGGGTGCTCCGGTTTCCCCCACAGTCCAAAGATATGCAGGTTAGGTTAACTGGTGACTCTAAATTGACCATAGGTGTGAATGTGAGTGTGAATGGTTGTCTGTGTCTATGTGTCAGCCCTGTGACGACCTGGCGACTTGTCCAGGGTGTACCCCGCCTCTCGCCCGTAGTCAGCTGGGATAGGCTCCAGCTTGCCTGCGACCTTGTAGAAGGATAAAGCGGCTAGAGATAATGAGATGAGATGACTATACTGAAAGTCTTATGGCTCACCACTATGGTCAGGTATAGCGACCACATAGCCACCATCAACACTGCCATCAAATCTTGCAAACTTTCCCCCCCATTACTTGTAAATAAATGGCTAAAAACACACAAGGTAGGGTATTCCTCCCTTACTTGGGGAAATGACTCCTGGTTCAAGCCAGGATCCTGATCTTGGATACTACCAGTGAAAAACAGGCAAGAAAAGTAGACAAGCCCATGTAACCATCAACACTGTACCACCAGGCACAACACTGGCTGGGTCCACAACCTACACTGAACAAGTGCAATTTTAAGAACGGTAACCTTGAACTTAATTCTGAAACCTACAGGAACCAAATGGCTCACAGTGGTGGCCCCAGCTCCGCATACTGCCAAAGCACATCTCACAGAATGTGTCAGATGATGAACCTTCTTGATGGAAGGACTTACAAGCTATAGTGATCCTTTAATTAATCTTTGACATGATAGGGGAGAAAAAAAAAATCCTCCTCCTCCAAGTTTTAATGAATCCAAAGTAGCCAATACACTGGAAACGGCTGTTCCAGAAAGGCTACAGAGTGTGATCTGATTTAGGATACAACCCCTGGTCCCTGCAAGCTCCAAGACTGACCATGAGATACAAGTGAGAAACCAGATGCAGGTCAGCCATGACAGTATCCCCAACATCCAGGGCTTTGAGCAATTCCTGGCTAAAACTTGTACACCCCATGCCTTGCTAATGATGAGTATTCAAACTAGCTCGGTGACAGTGACCAGCAAAATTGGTTCTGATCCCCCAGAAGTCTGCAAAAAAGAAATGCTCTTCATGTTTAGCTGATGAACTTAAATTTGATACATCATAAAGGTGGTGAAAGAAGACTTCATTGCTCTTGTAAAATACAGCTTGAACCATGTCCTGTTTTCCTTTCTAAACTGTCAAACGGTTCTTCAGAACCTCTTTGAGGTTTCCCAAAAGTCTTAACCATGGTCTTTCCAAAATGACACCATACCCTCGCTTTGCAAACTGCACTCTTGTCCCCCAACCTGCAAGATTTCTAACAAAAATGGGGTGGGGGGTGAATTAAATAAATAAATAAATAAACAAACCACCACTTGAGGGGCTGCCTATACTACTAGTGCCCACCAAATGCTTTTCAGCTTGCCACTATAGTAGTGCTGACAAGTTTTAGCCACAAGTATGTGCAGCTGCTACCTGTGGCAGCAAAGGCATGGTCGAGCATCAGCTGTGAATGGAGAGTCGAGTTGAACCAGCAGGTAAATGTGTGATGCGTCACACCTGTATCTAATTACTGGCCATCTATTAACGTGTCTTTCTTTCAGGTGACCAGTACAAAAGAGAGAGAGCACCAAGTTATCCAGAACCGTATGCACACATGAAAATAAATTCACTTTTTCATTTAAAAAAAAAAAAAAAAAAAAAAAAAAAACAACCCCCTTGAATGGTCACACCTGTCTCATAGTTCATTACCCAAACAAACGTTGCTACACTGATGCCGAAACCCAGGAGTGAGGAACAAATGCCACCATGGAGTCCGAACCAGTCAAAGAGCTCCTCCAGACACTCATCAGCAACCTCCAGTGCCAGCACCATGAGCTCATTGCACTGCCCATCAATCAGAGGCAGCACTTCTGGGCTCTGTTCAAGGCCCAGATGGAAGACTGGCAGGTGATCCAGAGCCTGGTCCTCCAGCAGTCATAGCTGGAGGTTTGTAGCCAACCTCCCAGTGGGCAGCATGCCTATCACCACTCCTGTTGGGGGAAGCCCAGCTCGTGGCTCAGCAGCTCTGGGTCCTGGAGTACCTGGACTTGAAGCGGGTCGGCTGCACTTCAGCATGCTGACAGAGCAAAGTCAGCCACCTATTTACTTTTGCACAACAGCTCCAAGATTCCTGCCAATGGTGGCTGGTGAATACAACACCAAGGACATCGTCGACTGAGTAGCACTGAAGCAAATTTGTTGCACAACTGCCAACTGAAACATCAGTACAAATGTTGCTGGAGGAGGTGGTCCAGCTGGCAGAGGATCACCTAATGGCATTTCCAGGAATGCTCCTGCATTCCTGCAACAGCCCTGCAGAACCCACTCCCCAAACCTGTCTCTCTCTCTCCCCGTGTGTCATCATGCCCTTCTGTGTCCGTGCTGCCGCTAACCCCCTCTATCCTGCTCCACAGGTGTACCCATCCATGCCCACCGAAATCGGGACCAAGTCCAGGCAGGTCTCTCAGTGCAGCAGGAAGGCTGGGAGTTTCTAGGGAACTCCCTGGAAAATACTAAGGATTAAATCAATTCGTACCAGTGTTTACCATCTGCAAATGGACGGGCTAGTCAAATGATTTAATCAAACAAACACTTAAACATGATTTGTAAGTTCATTCACAGGGACACTAGAAACTGGGACAAGTGGCTAGACCCTCTGTTTGCAGTGCACGAGGTCTCACAAGCCTCCACCAGGTTTTCCCCACTTGAACTGCTACATGGATGCAAGCCTTGTGGCAGTCATTAGGGAAAACTGGAAGGGGGGCCCTTCTCAAAGCAAAAATGAAATTCAGTACGTTCTTGTCCTGAGAGCAAAATTCCACGCACTGAGTCACATAACCCAGGAGAATCTGCTAGAGGTGCAAGAACACCAATCCCACCTGTACAACAGATGGGCACAGCTAAGGGAATTTACACCAGGAGATAAAGTGCTCATTTTAAAGTGCTCCAATGGATTTCACTGTGCATGTGACAAATAAAGGCTCGCTCTTCTTCATTGACCACATCGAGCTCAAAATTAGTCGCTATGTGGCAAGGAGCCCTTTGAGGTCACACAGCAAACTGGGGAAGTAGACTATGAGACCAGGTGCACACATGGGGTGATCTATGTCAAATGTACCATCTCAATCTCCTGAAACCATGGAGAGAGGGGGTTCCGGCAATGATGGTTCCCAAAAGGCGCAGCCAGGACCAGATGCAAGTCCAACAAGAAGACAGTCCTCTATATCCCCCAACCTATATACCAACTACAAATTGTAAATAAAAATGGAATGCAATGATGTGGAAGTTTAAAAATTCCATATTTTATTCAGAATAGAACATAGATGACATATCAAATGTTTAAACTGAGAGAATGCATCATTTAAAGAGAAAAAATAGGTGATTTTAAATTTAATAACACCACATCTCAAAAAAGTTGGGACAAGGCCATGTTTACCACTGTGAGACATCCCCTTTTCTCTTTACAACAGTCTGTAAACGTCTGGGGACTGAGGAGACAAGTTGCTCAAGTTTAGGGATAGGAATGTTAACCCATTCTTGTCTAAGGTAGGATTCTAGTTGCTCAACTGTCTTAGGTCTTTTTTGTTGTATCTTCCGTTTTATGATGCACCAGATGTTTTCTATGGGTGAAAGATCTGGGCTGCAGTCTGGCCAGTTCAGTACCCGGACCCTTCTTCTACACAGCTATGATGCTGTATGTGGTTTGGCATTGTCATGTTGGAAAATGCAAGGTCTTCCCTGAAAGAGACGTCGTCTGGATGGGAGCATATGTTACTCTAGAACCTGGATATACCTTTCAGCATTGATGGTGTCTTTCCAGATGTGCAAGCTGCCCATGCCACACGCACTAATGCAACCCCATACCATCAGAGATGCAGGCTTCTGAACTGAGCGCTGATAACTTGGGTCGTCCTTCTCCTCTTTAGTCCGAATGACACGGCGTGCCTGATTTCCATAAAGAACTTCAAATTTTGATTCGTCTGACCACAGAACAGTTTTCCCACTTTGCCACAGTCCATTTTAAATGGGCCTTGGCCCAGAGAAGACATCTGCGCTTCTGGATCATGTTTAGATACAGCTTCTTCTTTGAACTATAGAGTTTTAGCTGGCAACGGTGAATTGTGTTCACAGATAATGTTCTCTGGAAATATTCCTGAGCCCATTTTGTGATTTCCAATACAGAAGCATGCCTGTATGTGATGCAGTGCCATCTAAGGGCCCGAAGATCACGGGCACCCAGTATGGTTTTCCAGCCTTGACCCTTATGCACAGAGATTCTTTCAGATTCTCTGAATCTTTTGATATTATGCACTGTAGATGATATGTTCAAACTCTTTGCAATTTTACACTGTCGAAATCCTTTCTGATATTGCTCCACTATTTGTCAGCGCAGAATTATAGGGAGGGGGATTGGTGATCCTCTTCCCATCTTTACTTTGAGAGCCGCTGCCACTCCAAGATGCTCTTTTTATACCCAGTCATGTTAATGACCTATTGCCAATTGACCTAATGGAGTTGCAATTTGGTCCTCCAGCTGTTCCTTTTTTGTACCTTTAACTTTTCCAGCCTCTTATTGCCCCTGTCCCAACGTTTTTGAGATGTGTTGCTGTCATGAAATTTCAAATGAGCCAATATTTGGCATGAAATTTCAAAATGTCTCACTTTCAACATTTGATACTGTATGTTGTCTATGTTCTATTGTGAATACAATATCAGTTTGATATTTGTAAGTTATTGCATTCCATTTTTATTTACAATTTGTACTTTGTCCCAACTTTTTTGGAATCGGGGTTGTATATATCAAGTTTCAAGATATTATTTGTCACATTTTTCAAGTTCTGCTGCAGGAAACCAACCCTACCTCTTTACACTGACCTCAGCAGCCCATGGCATAAGCCCACTGGACCTTTGGTCCAGGTAAGCTAAAAATTTAAATGTCATTTCTTAGTATCAAAAGGCACATATACATTTCTTAAAATCAACACGTATACCAACTTAAGACTACACAACTCAGTTTTCAAGTTCTGCTCCTGAAACAAAACCTACCCCCAAGACTAACTCCAAAATTGTTTCCATGGAAACATGAAAAATTTAAATTTCTCAAATTTCTTAGTATGAAAAGGCACATCTACATCACCTTGTTAACATGTATACCAAGTTTCAAATCCATATTTTGAGTAGTTTTGGATATATGCTCCGGAAACGAACACTGCTCTTAGAAACAAAGTCAAAATCTATGTAAAAATTAAAAAAAAAAAAAAAAAAAAGGCACCAGTTCACATGCTGCTTGATATGCATACTAAGTTTCATGAAGATATCTTCAGTAGTTTTAAAGATATGGCCCAGAAACAAAAACGTGACCGGACGGACGGAACCCGTTTCTTATATCCCCCTGACATGGCTCATGATGTCCTAAGTGCTAGGACACCTTCATAAAACGCCACCCAGCTTTTCAGTAGTATGAGCATGCAAAGTTTCATTGATGTAGCTTATGTAGTTTGAGAAAACCTGCCCAGATTGAAACAGGCAGACAAACTCCATTCCTGCATCCCCTTGTGCATTTCGTGGTGAGGGATAAAAAGTGTGGCCCAATCCACCCTGGTCCCCTGTGGAGACCACCTTTCACAGTCACGGACAGCACAAGTTAACAGGTTGCAAGAGGAATTTTGTGATGTGTTTTGTCCCATCCTGGTCACACCAACCTCAAAAAACACCAAAGACTCCCCCAGGAGTGGTGATGTGCCACCACCATATTAGCTCCCCAAACACACACACGGTTTGGGATGAACAAGGCAATGCTTGACATGAGAACAATTGCAGTGTTACACAGCAACTGGTTTGGTCTTAGTTTCCAAGACCGATGGGACAGTCCAGTTCTGTGTGGACTATAGAAAAATCACACACAGTGTCTAAATTTGATGCATATCTGATACCTCACATTGATAAGCTGCTTGATCAGTTAGGTATAGCTTGCTTATATTTGACAAAAGGGATACTGGCAGTTCCCGCAACTCCATTACCCTGCATTTAATTTTTAAAAAAAGGGCCTTTCACTCTGTTTGGGTTACACTAACTTGTCACCCTTCCATCTGGGTTTCAGGGTCTCATAGACAAAGTACTCCCTCCACACAGTGTTTGTGTATGCCAGAGGTGGGGACTTGAGACTTGGGGACTTGGACTCGAGTCGACTCGAGTCACTGTTTTCATGACTTGTGACTTGACAAAACATGAAAATACTTGAGACTTGACTCGGACTTGGAAGTTTAAGACTCGGGACTTGACACACGATGACTTGAGTGTTATTTCCATCGTGTTTTTATTGTGAAAATAAAATGTAATATGCACATACTTCAGTAATTTTGATTGCACTGCCGTTGCGTTGTCACCACCCTGTCCATCAGGCACGCTCTCTGCGTGGGCTATATACCGGCACGCCCCATGCCACGATGTGTTCACAGATTTCACATCATATCATCATGTCAGCCATCCCAAGAGTAATCACTTTCGGCTTCAAGGGCTACTGCCTAGAAGGTAAACGACGAACGGCGCAGTGCAAGATTTGCAATGTGACGATTTCTGACAGCCAGACCACGACCTCCAATTTCGTCCGGCATTTGAAGATCCATTCTGCCCAGTAAGTTTATTAATGTGTTATTTGGTGATAGCAGCTAAACTCCTCGTTAGCCACGAGAGTGAGCGGTAGGAGGATTTTAGCCGTTGCAGATGTAGCTAGGGATTCAGTTTATTATTGTGAAATTCTTATGTGAAAGCTGGTAAGCAATGTAGTTACGTCAAGTTTAATGATATTGTATATCAGTAGTAGTAAGTTGATTGTGCACTTTGCAGTCGTGATGCTGAATAACATAAGCAGCTTCCTACCCTGTTGTTCTGTTTCAGGGTTAAGCTAATGGTCGGTCAGCTTGTGAACATGTACACGTTCATGAGCAGTACAAATTCGTGTAAGTGTGTTCGTGTACATTAGCCAGACTGTCCATAGGGCATAGAAGCAGGGGAGTTTATCATAGCCGTTTGAAATAGCAGTGCAGCAACCTGCACATTTTTTTCGTCACACTACCCGATCAAAAAAGAAAAGAAAACTCCGTCCCACTGCCTATCATGCACTATTGAAAAAAGCGCCACGATTTGGATTCACCGGCATGCCACTCGCTGTTTGAATACAGGCTAGCAGCAATACTAAACTCTGCAAAATAGGCTGACTGTGCGCGGGAGTCTCGGTTCCCGCTGTAACACAGTGTTACGAAAATAAATTGTGCAGTCATCCAAACCATGAATTTACATTTAGTATATCAGGCTACCAGGTCGCCAAAACAATGGTTTGAATGACTACAATTTAGAGAGCACAACTCTGTAACTGAACAGGTGCATTGGATATTTCCCAGTGAGGTAATTTAAAAAGTCTCTGGGTAATTGTTCAAGGAAAGATGAATCCCGCGCGCTGTCCTTTCCGTATTGTTCCCGAAACGTTGCACTTGTGGTAAGGAGGACAGTGCGTTAGCCACGACCGAAACGTTGTGAGCAAAGTTCCTGTGGAAAGGAATGAGCGGGATGCATATTTCATTTAACATTTATTTTCGTAACAATCTATTATAGCGGGAACCAAGACTCCCGCACCAAAGTCGTTCTATATGTCCCCACTCCGCACAGGCTGAGGCAGTCTCAGAGAGGGAGAGAGCGAGAGAGCGCTTTTGCACACACCTCTGTAGCTTGTCATATGGGGTAAGATGATGTCACTTTTGCACGGGCGAACAGGTCTTCTTTTTGAGACCTAAATTATGTCCGACACATTTCTCTATCCTTTGGGTTTTTTTTTTTACTGGCACAAACATACATCAAAGTCACTTCAGGTTTCTCCACGTGTATCTTATTAATAATAATTATCTCATCGGACGTGATTAGAGATTGGAGGAGCTCATGCCCCTGTTAACCCAAGGTGTCGTCCTACCCTCTTTTAACTACGCACATAACAGAATGCCAATTCTCTGTTTATTTTTCTTGTTGGCTGATGACAATGTGAGAAACTTAGTTGGCTTTCAATCTTGCAATCAATTTTGCCATCAATAAATAACTTTGCGACATTATTACTGTTTTGTTTTATTCCATGATGTATTTTACAGAACATGAGTATTTAAAATGCAAATATTTAACAGGTTGGGCACATGTGCCAGGGATGTTTACTGACATTTACTTATGTATTGCCTTTTCAATGTATTAAATTCATATTCTGCTGCTAAAATTACACCAATACACCTAAGGTGACTTGACTTGACTTATTATAGGACTTGACTTGACTTGCCCAAGACAAAAAAGACTTGGGACTTACTTGGGACTTGAAGGTTAAGACTTGAGACTTGCACATGTGTGACTTGGTCCCATCTCTGCCTACTTAGACATCATTATTTATAGTAACGACGGATGGCAGCATTTACAACCATGAAGGCTATCCTGAAATTGCCGAGACATGCGGGACTCAACGCAAACCAGAAGAAGTGTGCAATTAGATGAGTGGAAGAAGTACAGTATCCGGGCTTCCACTTGGGACATGAACAGGTGCATCCCCAAATTGATCAGACTGCAGCAACTGCAGCCTGCTCGAGACCCAAGACCAAAAAACAGGGTGAGGCATTTCCTGGGGCTGACTTGTCATTATAGTCGGTTTATGCCTAATTTTTTGGACATCACCAGCCTGCTGACCGACCTCCCAAAAAGGAGGCACCAGAACCGGTTCAGTAGACAAAGGTGTGTGAACAGGCTTTCACTCAGGTTAAAGTCGTTTTGTGTGAGAGCCCATTGTTACATTCCCCTGACTTTTCTCTCCATTTTGTTTTACAGACTGATGCATTGGACAGAGGGTTGGGGGCAGTTTTGCATCAGGTGGTGGAGGAGTGCCTGGCGCGGTCCATTAGCCTCAAGCTCTCGATGCGAGAGTGTAAGTACAGCACCAAAGAGAATGGAGTGTCTAGCCATTAAGTGGGTGGTCCTCACTCTCCAGTACTACCTGCTAGGATGCCCCTTCACCACCATCTGTTCTGACCATCATGCTCCACTACAGTGACTCCACCACATGAAGGATGCCAATGCGCGGCTCACTTGCTGGTATCTAGTTCTTCAGCCCTTTAAGTTTGATGTGGGCCACAGGCCAGGGGTACAGATGGTGGTGGATTACCTCCCCTCACTAGGGGTGGGGGAGTCAGTTGCAGGCTGGAGAGCTCCCCAGCCTGAGTTGGGCAGTGGGGGTATGTGGCAGCAAGGGCATGGTCAAGCGTTGGCTATAAATGTGGAAGAGTCCGGTTGAACCATGCAGGTCAAATGTAAGGAATTACACCTGTGTCTAATCACTGGCTGTCTATTAGTGTGTCTCTGTGCTTCTTTAAGATGGCCAGTATGAGAGAGAGCTGAAATTAGAAAGTCATATAAAAAAACTTGAATCTCATGCTTGTCTCCCAGTTCCTTATAGCCCGAACATAAAAATTATTACACTACATTTTCCCAGAATGTGAGAAAACAGAGCTGAAATCTTTCTGGAGAATTTCCACCCCAGTAAACCTGGACTAAATGTTTGAACTTTCCAGGATCCACCCCAAGAACTGAGCCAATTGCCACCCAGAGATGAGTCTTTGGGGGGGGATTTTAACAACCCCCCCCCCCCAAAAAAAAAACAACAACCCCCCACACACACACGCGTACGTGTCCAAACCATGTCTTTCTTTAAAAAACACCGCACCCAACAATGAAACTGCTGTTGGGCCATGTCTGTACATGCCATAGTTTCTCTACCTCAGAACAAAAGCACTGATTGTCTAGAACATCCCACTACTGGGGTTCAGACTAAGCAGGTCATTTCTTTCAATCACTTCCTTCCCCGTTTCCCAGCCATGGGCAATAAAAGTTTGCTGGCCAAACTGTAGGCCCTTTCAGACCAAAGGAATAGTTTCATAGTTCTTAGAACTGTTGGAGGAATTCCCTTTTATTGTTGTGTCTGCACTGCAGGAACTGAGAATGATCATGGTTCTTCAAATGTTGTTTTGAGGGACTTCTTTAGCCCCTACTTAAGGTTAGGTTCTGTCCCAGCACAAGAGGAACCATAATATGTGATGTAAATAAACAAACATTCAGTGACTGGCTCGTGCTCGACCAGTACCAGCAACTGCCATGTTTAAAAATCAGTGTAAAACATCAGCTGTGTAAACAGCTCTTAAGTGTTAGTATTAAAAGAGGACCAACAGTGAAGTTGAGGCTTTGAGGGTATATGCGACAGAGGAAATACAACATGATTTTGACATGGCCAACCGAAATCTAAAAATCTTCACGAGCATTTCCTGTTATCACACTAGCAAGCCCACTTACATCACTTCAGCATTCCTACTGGTGGTGTGATTGCAAAAAGTCCTTCAAAGTATGCAGTTCTTAGGATAGCTAGCCATTGAGTAGTTCCTCTCAAAGTCCCAGAACAGTTTGGGCCAAAAGCACCTGTGGTTTCCACCCCTCACCGGAAACCCACCCACTTTCTCAAAGAAAGCTAAAAACTCAACCAAGCACATAAAATTACTTAGTACCCCTTCTAAACACACTGTGGTTGGTGGACAGATCCTCATGGTCAACTGGTCAAGTCAATGTCTTTCAGGTGGTTTCTAATTACCTGGTGGAATGCCAGCTTTGGGCTTTTTAGCTGGTGTGATGTCATTGTTGGGTCTGTGTTCAGAAAATGAAGCAGTTCTGGTTGTTGCTGGAGTCTGAGAGGGAAGAGAAAATCAATAAGTGTGAAATGTGTGCGCATAATGTATATAAAACTACAAAGCATAAACTGGGTGAAGGAATTAAATATCTACAGACGCTCACTAACCGCAGCACTGCTACTCGAATTAAGCAGGAAGTTAGCAGTATGGGCAGCAACTGGAGGCTGATTCGGGATTGGACGATGGCCAAGCGCCATGCCAACAATGGCGGTCATGTGAGTCTCTGTGCCGAACACGTGGATGGGAATCCCAGTGGTCTTTCCTACAAATATATTAACCTATTATTAGTAAATATATGCGGAGACGTCAATATTGACCTGCTCAATCCAAATAAACACAAAATGACAGACAATTTTATCAACATAATGTACAGTATGGCCTTATTCCCGAAAATTACTAGACCCAGAAGAAAATCACCTCACACGGAGCCACCCTCATAGATGATATTCACTAACAGTTTAGTAAGTGGACTATTGATAAATGATAGTGATCATTTACTAGTTCTCAGTTTATGAAAAATAAACCAGAAAACACAAAAAACTTTTCAGACAACTTAGATCAGAGGAAATATCAATGAACACTTTCAGAAATGACTTGCTGGCACAAAATTGGGATGAACTATACCGACTAAAAGACATAAGTAAAGCATATGAGAAATTCTTGAGGATATTTACATTATATAATAAAAATTGCCCAATTGTTCAATACAGTAGAAAAGTCAAACATACTGTATATCCATGGATTACAAGGGGTTTACAAAATGCCTGTAAAAAGAAAAATACATTGTATAGAGAGTTCATAAAGCAGAAAACTAAAGAGGCAGAGGATAGATATAAAAAATATAAAAATAAATTAATATTATAAGGGCTGCTAAGAAAGAATATTATAAGAAATTAAACGAAAACAGAAATATCATCAAAGTAAATTTGGAGCACTTTGAACAGTATTATTAAAAAAAAAAAAAAAAATGGGTCAAGACAAATTATCCAAGGTACTTTCTTAATAATGACAAAGATGAATATAATATGGATGTGGTAGTTAATAGCTTAAACCAGTGGTTCTCAACCGGGGGGGCGCGCCCCCCTGGTGGGGCGCGGAGGTACTCCAGGGGGGTCGCGAGTAGGCTTCATGGACGGAGGGAAAAAAAAAATCTGGGGCTAACAGGCTATAGTAGCTAAGCAGATACAACACATTTACCCATGTCAAAATGCAGGACATTGGACTATTACATACAAATCAATACTATTATAAAATCTATCATAAAATCTTGTGTGTGTGGCCGCATCAGTCGGGGGAACTGTGATATGTTCCCAAGCCTTGCAGACTTTATCAGTAATGCAGGCACTTCCCACGATTTCTCATCTGTCTTTCAAGCAGCGTCAGAGCACCTGTCGGTAATGAGAAAACAGTTTGCGGCATACTTCACAGAGGATTATCGCTCTTTTGCGTGGGTTCGAGATCCATTTGTGTGTACTGCTGACGAACTTCCAGTTGACATGCAGGAACAGCTTATTGAGCTGAAGAGTGACAGTAGACTTAAGGCAGTCTTCACCTCATGCCCTCTTTCGACATTCTGGGCAGCATTGATGCAGGAGTACCCGCAACTGTGTGACGTAGCCTTGAAACTGCTCATCCCATTCGCATCGACCTACTTGTGTGAGGCAGGATTTTCAAAAATGACTGCGCTCAAAACGAAATATCGCAATCGTGCGCAAATTGAGGATGACTTGAGACTGTGCTTGTCAAACATTTCGCCAAGAATCGAGGATCTTTGTAAGGCAAAGCAGGCTCAGGTCTCGCATTAACGCAAATGCAGATCACAAAGGCACAGTAAAAAGTAAAACCTAAATTCACGCCTGGTCCCAATTCCCAATGATATCAATAGCCAGCTAATGATAAGCCTAATAAAATACCTAATAAAAACACTAATAATAATAATAATAATAATAATAATAATAATAATAATGATGCCTATTATTAATAATAGCATAATAATAATAATAATAATAATAATAATAATAATAATATCAACAACCAACAACAGCAATAATAATAATAATAATAGGCCTAATAATAATAATAATGCCTGAAAGAACATAAGTCTTGTACTACTGCCAACAGCTTAGTAATGATAATAGGCCATAATAATAATAATAATTATAATAATGCCCGAAAGCAGATTAGAAATGTGGTGCTACTGCCAATTATAACAATAGCCTAATAATGATAATAGGCCTATGTATTTCTATGGAATGGATAATGCTACTACTGCTGCTACTACTACTACTACTACTAATAATAATAATAATCTAGCCCAGGGCTATCTATCTATCTATCTATCTATCTATCTATCTATCTATCTATCTATCTATCTATCTATCGGTCGATGTAAGGTGCTGTAGGTCGGGTGGCGTCACTGCGGGTGAGTGTGTTTGGGGGGGGGATGGGGGCGGGGCGAGAAGAGGGGCCCCCAACTGCAATGAACCAGCTTTGGTGGGGCCCAGGTTGCAAAAGGTTGAGAACCCCTGGCTTAAACCATTACTTTGTAAATGTAGGACCAATCTTAGCAGAACAAATCCCAGATCCAGGAACATCTGTTGAAAATCTGGGCAATTTGATAGATAATAATCCTTTTTCAATTGCCGCTTTTCCACTACCAACGCGGCTGAGCCGTGCCGTGCTGAGTCGGGCTGAGTCGAGCTGAGCGGGGCTGTTTGAGTTGCATTTCGACTACAACCGCGCTGAACCGTGCTGGCTGGAAGTGGGTGGACACATTGAGTGGAGTTAGCGAAAGTGGGTGGACGTCACGTGATGTCGTTTGGCGGCGCAAACAGTGACATCAGTGAGATTTTAAGCGGTAGTCTCACAACCCGGAGAGTAAACAATAAACATGGAGGACATGGAGTCGTTAGTGTTGCTGGTCTTGGTGCTGTGGCTTGTTGTCACCGACAACGCCAACAGATACTGGCAAGAGCGTATAGATGAGGCAAGGCGCATAAGGCTTCATAATTCTCGTAATTCTTCTTCCGGGTTTACGGTGTTTACAGATCCCAGCGTGCCCGCGGGGCGTGTGTGAGCATGTGAGGACACTCCTCCTCACCAATCAGTGCAAAGGGGAGTGTCTGCTCACACCCCTAGCCTCACTCAGCTCAGTTTGGCTCGCTTCAGCCCCACTCCAAAACCGTGCGAGTTTTAGGGGCTAAGCAGGGCTGAAGCGAGCCGAGTCGTGCTGTTTTTGGATAGTCGAAACGTGAGCCGTGTTGGGCTGAAGTGAGCTGAAGCGAGCTGAAAAAGGGTAGTGGAAAAGGGCCAAATGTTCCTCACACAGCGGTCTCAAAAGTAGCCGGTCACCGGCGGCAAATCGCCGTCTGTGGCTTGTTATGCCGCCGGCTATTGTCAGTCGAGTCACAAAATTTAATATTAAATATTTCTGACAGCAAAAAAAAGTTGTGAACGTAAATTACATCCACTATGTCATGTATGTCCGTTGCCACGTCAACTTTGTTTACATCCTCGACACGAGTGCAGCCATTACTGCCCCTTGTGCCATATGTAAGCCGTACTCTGATTGGCTTAGAGTGTTCCATGGACTGTGAATGGTTCATACCATGATGTGACTCACAAATGGCGACGAAGAGAGTTGCAAGCGGCTCCATGCTGGATGCGTGGCTAAAAAGGTATAGAGGGAAAGGTACGTTTTGAACGCAAATGTATTCTGTCATTGTGTTGATATAGAAAAATAAATACGTCTTAGTCCACCGTTTCTCAGCCTTGCTTAAGACATTATAATCGCAGATCGTAAAGTTGACTCTGCGTTTGACAGCTGCTCAAAAAAACAAACAAACTGCGTGCGTAACAACGCTAATCAAGCTTAAGCTAGACGACCCGCCTCAAATACCCGTCCCGGGTAAATGCTATCCCAATTTTAGATGACCTGTTCCAAACCATCCCACCCCATGAAAAATTCATACTTGCATCTCTCTCTTATATATACACAGTGGTGCTTGAAAAAAAGTTTGTGAACCCTTTAGAATTTTCTATATTTCTGCAAAAATATGACCTAAAACATCATCAGATTTTCACACAAGTCCTAAAAGCAGATAAAGAGAACCCAGTTAAACAAACGAAACAAAAATATTATACTTGGTCATTTATTTATTGAGGAAAATGATCCAATATTACACATCTGTGAGTGGCAAAAGTATGCGAACCTCTAGAATTAGCAGTCAATTTGAAGGTGAAATTAGAGTCCGGTGTTTTCAATCAATGGGATGACAATCAGGTGTGAGTGGGCACCCTGCTTTATTTAAAGAACAGGGATCTATCAAAGTCTGATCTTCACAACACGTTTGTGGAAGTGTATCATGGCATGAACAAAGGAGATTTCTGAGGACCTCAGAAAAAGCGTTGTTGATGCTCATCAGGCTGGAAAAGGTTACAAAACCATCTCTAAAGAGTTTGGACTCCACCAATCCACAGTCAGACAGATTGTGTACAAATGGAAGAAAGTCAAGACCATTGTTACCCTCCCCAGGAGTGGTCGACCAACAAAGATCACTCCAAGAGCAAGGCATGTTATAGTCAGTGAGGTCACAAAGGACCCCAGGGTAACTTCTAAGCAACTGAAGGCCTCTCTCACATTGGCTAATGTTAATGTTCAGGAGTCCACCATCAGGAGAACACTGAACAACAATAGTGTGCATGGCAGGGTTGCAACGAGAAAGCCACTGTTCTCCCAAAAGAACATTGCTGCTCGTCTGCAGTTTGCTAAAGATCACATGGACAAGCCAGAAGGGTATCGGAAAAATGTTTTGTCAACGGATGAGACCAAAATAGAACTTTTTGGTTTAAATAAGAAGTGTTATGTTTGGAGAAAGGAAAAACACTGCATTCCAGCATAAGAACCTTATCCCATCTGTGAAATATGGTGGTGGTAGTATTGTGGTTTGGGCCTGTTTTGCTGCATCTGGGTCAGGACGGCTTGCCATCATTGATGGAACAATGAATTCTGAATTATACCAGCGAATTCTAAAGGAACATGTCAGGACATCTGTCCATGAACTGAATCTCAAGAGAAGGTGGGTCATGCAGCAAGACAATGACCCTAAGCACACAAGTCGTTCTACCAAAGAATGGTTAAAGAAGAATAAAAAAAGTTTATGTTTTGGAATGGCCAAGTCAAAGTCCTGACTTTAATCCAATCGAAATGTTGTGGAAGGACCTGAAGCGAGCAGTTCATGTGAGGAAACCCACCAACATCCCAGAGTTGAAGCTGTTCTATATGGAGGAATGGGCTAAAATTCCTCCAAGCCAGTGCACAGGACTGATCAACAGTTACTGGAAATGTTTAGTTGCAGTTATTGCTGCATAAGGGGGTCACACCAGATACTGAAAGCAAAGGTTCACATACTTTTGCCACTCACAGATATGTAATATTGGATCATTTTCCTCAATAAATAAACGAACAAGTATAATATTTTTGTCTCATTTGTTTAACTGGGTCCTCTTTATCTACTTTTAGGACTTGTGTGAAAATCTGATCTTGTTTTAGGTCATATTTATGCAGAAATCTAGAAAATTCTAAAGGGTTCACACACTTTCAAGCACCACTGTATATAAAAATAAATTTTATATAATTATATATATATATATATATATATATATATATATATATATATATATACACACATATATACATACATACATACACACACACACACAGGAGATCAAAATTAGAGAACAACTTATAAAAACTTGAATAATTTTGAAATAATACCATCTTCACTGCTCAACAGTTAAATGACATTTTATTGTGTCCATATCATGGTTCAACAACATTTTTTTCACAAAATGACTAAAGGCATTTCACAAAAAAAAATATTTTTCAGAAAACGCACTGATCAAAATTAGAGAACAACAATCTGGAACAAAAATCTGAAGGTTACAACAGTCAGCAATTAGTAAGAAGTGTACAGGCCTCTGCTGTGAATGACTTCAGCACATCTGCGGCCACAGGATAGCACTAGTCTCTCACACTGCTCTGGTGTGATTTTGGTCCATTCTTCTTCCAGCCTCCTCCACAGTTCGGTGATTGTAGAGGGTTTCTTGACCATAACTTTGTCACCAAGGATTTTCCAGAGGTTCTCTATTGGGTTGAGATCAGGACTCTGGGCAGGCCATGCCATTAATTCAATGTTTTCACCTTCAAGGAAATTCTTTACCCGTTTTGCTGTGTGACATGGAGCATTGTCCTGCATAAAGACTGCAGGCTGATTGGGCGATGAACGCAAGTAAGGAACCATGTGCTGTTGAAGAAGGTTCTGATACACATTTGCATTCACTCGGCCATGTAGCTGTACAAGAGGCCCAACTCCCGCAGCAGAAAACATGCCCCAAACCATGACACTTCCTCCTCCACCTTTCACTGACTTCTTTACACACTTTGGGTTTAGTCTTTCTCCAATGTGTCACCGAACATAATGCTTCCCATCAGACCCAAATAAATTAAATTTGCTTTCATCACTGAAGTGAACCCTGGACCAGTTCTCCTCTGTCCACACAACATGCTCCTCAGCAAAGCTCAGTCTAGCTTTTTGATTTTTTTTGCTAATGAGAGGTTTGGTCACTGCAGTGTGGGCCTTCAGTCCAAATGCTCTTAAACGGCGAGCCACTGTATGGCGAGACAGATCCTTACCATGTTCAGCACTGAACTGGCGAGCAATTCCACCTGCAGTATGGAAACGATTACCCATTGACATCCTTCGCAGTGACCTGTCCTCTCTTGCATTTGTCTTCCGTGGACGACCAGCCTTCTTGGGCGACTTGAATGAGTTTGTAGTTTTGTAAAGATTCAATATTCTTGAAATCACAGATTTGGAACGATCAACTTGTCTTGCTATGGCTGACAGGGTCATCCCTTTGGTTTTCATCTGGACAACCTGCTGCCGGAGGCTTTCAGTCACTTTAGAACGACCCACCATCTTGCAAAGTCAATGAAACTGGCAGTTAGAATGCCACTTAAATAGGGGTTGACTGATAATCAAGGAAATTAGCACCATGTGCTAGATTAGCACCATTAAGTGGGAGGCACCTGAAAGTGTTCTCTAATTTTGATCAGTGCATTTTTTGCAAAATGCAGGTTTTTTGTTGAAATGCGTTATCCATTTTGTGAAAAAGTGTTGTTGTAGCATGGTATAGACACAACAAAATGTCCTTAAACTGTTGAGCAGTGAAGATGGTATTATTTCAAAATTATTCAAGTTTTTATAAGTTGTTCTCTAATTTTGATCTCCAGTGTATATATGTGTGTGTGTGTGTCTATATGCTGTCAAGCGATTAATATATTTAATCGCGATTAATGTCGCGACTGTCATAGTTAACTCGCGATTAATTGCAATTTAATCGCATTTTTGTGACATTAAAAAAAAAAAAAAATTGCAATTCTCTTATCAGCATAAAAGAGAACAGACTTGCTTTGTACCAATGTTTTTTTTTTTATTGCAAAGCATAACACGTCTTGACACAGCCACTGCAAAGTGAAACCTAAGTCCAGCACCGGCGCGGGGCTAGCAAGAGAACCAAGAGTGAAGTGATCTATTGCTTGAGTTAGTCTACAACTCTAATCAGAGAGACAGGTTACACAGTGACGGTAGGCTTGACATGCTTGATAATGTAAAGTACACTATTATATTAACTTTAAGTTGTTCGTTGATAAATATTGCATTGAATCTGATCTTTACTGTTTCAGCTCACTTAACACATTTTGTACTTTTACACTTTCTGCCTGTTGATGCGTCGCGCTGTCCAATCAGAGGTGGCCAAATTTGCATATTACAGGAAGGATTTCTGGGATAGCATTGAGTTTACAGTTCAGAGGGATCTGGCTTCTTTAGACGCTGCCTTCTTAAAACTGAATAAATATTTAAAAAGAGCCAAATGAGCCAGTCTTTTGAACGGCTCTTTTCAAAGAACGGATCACAAAGATGCGGATCCCATCAAAGAGCCATAAATCCCATCTCTACTAGCGCACCCTGCCCACGCTGGTTCTTTGGGGGGAGGGCAGAGGACTCTGGCTGTGCGGGGTGTGGCATTACAGTCTAGCTGCTATCGGTTTTCTAAGCGAAGTCCCTGTTCCAAGTTCATGGCAGTTTCAAAAGCTTATGAAAAACCTACATCATGTCACAGAGCGTTAATCTTGCGATAAAAAAAAAAAAAAATGATCGTCGTTAAAATTGAGTCAAGTTAACGCGTTAATAACGCGACATTTTTGACAGCACTATACACACACACACACAAACTAGTTCATCTGTATTCAAGATTTCACCATATTCTTCAATAGCATTAGAGAATCTGGAGAAACTTGTCACCTTAGCTTAGTCAAAGTGCACATCAGACTTAAAATTATTATATCATCCATATGTGGATTTCAATCGGACTACTTTGTTTGCAAATATTTCTGAAATTTGATAAAATGACTGAGGTATGGTTTCATATTTCAAGTTTCCAAATGGTATTGATTACCCTTTATTTTCACTGTTAAAAGTTACCAGAGGCCACCATTTCTCAGTGCATTTCATAAAATTTTCCATGCCCAAAGGGGGGGCGCACCCCCCTTTGAAACCCCCCCTGCACGCTTTGCGTGCATTATGTCTGCCGCTGGCAGACATTTTACCATTTTGCACCCTGCTGTAAATTATTTGTACCCTGCCATTCTCCCAAACTTTGAAGCCTCTGCTCACAGCAGTGGAAGAAAAAGAAATTGTTGGGAAATGTATTTTTAAAAAAAAAAAAAAAACAAAACACATATATATATATATATATATATACACATACATATACACACACACACACACACACACCCCAACTGCGATGACACAGACATGATGATATTGAAAAATGTTATTGATGGAATATCCAAACCATTCTCTCTTACACACACACAGCAAAAAAAAAAAAGTCATTCCTCTGTACAAATCTGGGAGCAAACACCACTTCACAAACTACAGACCTGTCTCACTACTTCTGCAATTCTCCAAAATTCTCAAAACTTTTCAATAACCGATTGGATAAATTCACTGACAAACTACTTGGTGACAGTCAATATGGATTTAGAGCATATAGATCAACATCACTGGCTTTAATAGAATTAGTTGAAATCAATTCCATAGAGCAGGAAAAAAAAAAAACAAAAAAAAAACACGCAGTTGGAATATTCATTGATTTAAAGAAAGCATTTAATACAATAAATCATGACATTAATAAAAAAAAACTGGAACGATATGGTATCAGGGTAGTTTTAAACTGGGTTAAAAGCTACTTAAGTAACAGAAGACAGTTTGTGAAGCTGGGAGATTGTTCCTCCTCACGTTTGGACATAACTTGTGGTGTTCCACAGGGGTCAATGTTAGGACCAAAGTTGTTTTTTTTATACTTATATATAAATAAAACGACATATGTAGTGTATCTAAAGTAATGAAGCTGGTCTTGTTTACTGACGATACAAATATCCTCTTTTCTGGTGATAATTTAATGGAACTATTGCAGGAGATCACAACAGAAATAAGTAAATTAATAATATGGTTCAACAGTAACAAATTATCATTAAACTTGAACAAATCCAAAGTAATATTATTTGGTAACAAAAACACAAATATTCAAATAGATGGGGTTATTATAGAAAGAGTTAAGAAAATCAAATTTCTTGGAACAACTATTGATAAACTCAGCTGGAAACCACATTTTAAAATCATACAATCCAAAGTATCAATTAGTATTGCAATATTAAACAAAGTCAAACAGTTTCTAGCTCACAATTCACTCCAGATTCTTTACTGTTCCCTGGTTTCACCTTATTTAAGTTACTGTGCAGAGGTATGGGGCAATAATTACAAAAATACAATACATTCAATTCTCAAGAGCTATAAGGATTATACACAAGGCTGGTTATCGGGATCATACAAATACATTATTCTTACAGTCAGAAATACCGAAATTTGCAGATCTGGTGGACTAATCAAACGGCACAAATATTACTCAAAGCAAAACAATAAATCAACTACCACATAATATTCAAAAACTGTTCACTGAAAGAGAAGGGAGTTATAATTTAAGGGGTTCGTTTAAATTTAAAAATTATAGGGTGCGCACAACCAAGAGAAGTTTTTGTATCTGTTTCTGGGGTGAAGTGGTGGAACAGTTTAAATGAGGAGCTCAAGGGCTGTCCAGGCATGAAGCGGTTTAAAAAGAGGTACAAAAATTAGATTTTTCACAAGGTATAAGGATGAAGGGGATTAATCATAACTGGCTGTTTACGGTGTATTTTTTTTATTTTCTTCTTTGAGTCATCGTCTATTTGTTTTTTTTTTATCTTGTTCTTCTCCATTATGAGCGTGGTATTAGTAGTAAACTTGTGTAGACACATGGATATACATATAATTAATTATATGATATAGTCATAGAGAATTGATATCTGAATAGTTGAAGTAATAAGTAATATACAGTGTGTGTATATAAATAAAAAAAAAGGAAGCTAGATAATCAATTTAAATTGACTAAAGAAGAGGGGTGGGATTAAATAAGTTTTTACTTCAGCCCACTCCTTTTCAGACATGCAAACTCAAAACTGCTTAGTGCGTCCTTGTTTGTATTTTTGTTTTGATATATTACCTGTATTATTTATGGTTTATTTTCTAATTTAGTGGCTTTTTACGTGTTCTTGTTGCGAATGCTGTTTTGCTTTTCTTGTTTTCTGCTTATGTATTCATTGTTTACATGTTCGAAATAAACCATCATCAAATCAAATATGAGCTTTTATTGACATAAGAAAAATGCTATCAAAGTCTTTAGGTCTTCTTAAGAAGAAGATACCCAAACAATACAACTGTTATATATGTAATTAAGAGATTAAACAATATGGGGAGTGTATGTCAAGGGAAATGTGATTGTGTAGCACACTCAGATCTATCCTCCACTTACCGACTTCTCCCATCACTCGGAGACCTTCTTGGTAATTCGGTCCTCCTCGACGCACAAAAATAGTGACCTCGTGCTCCTTCAGAGGACCTTGATAATCCTTAATGGCTCTCACTATGCCCTAAAAATAAAAAACAAAACCATGATGGTCAATTACGTGCAAAGAAAGCCACTTTTTTTTTTTGATAAAAGCATACAGACATCTTGACAAAGTGAGGAAGACTTACTTTAAAAGTAGCTGCTACATTTGTAAAGTTAGCGATGCTTCCTCCAATGATCAGAACTTTACCTGTCAGAGAATCATAGAAACAACCATAATGAATGGAGAATTTATAGAACACCTACAAGGCCATTTTGTGTTGCCATTCCTCTATCCTACCCAATTGTGCACATTTCATAAGTATCGCAGTAGAGCATGCAACTATACCGCACGCGCGCGCACACACCATCAGGGTGTTTTTCGCGGGTCATGAGTGAGAGGATGGTCTTGGCATAGTCATACGTCTGCTGTTCACTCGGAGCGCCAGAATACTCGCCATAATTCGCCAGCTCGTCTACTCCACCCAGATCACAGATAGTGTCACTGGGAACACACAGATTAAACACCAATGTTGAGGAGATGGATTTAATATAGTGAGTTGTTTTGTAGACACTACACACACACACACACACTTTTCCCCCCAATTCTAGAAAAATGTTACATACAGCAATTAATAAGAGTGTGCATTTTTGTAAAATCTTAGTGTATTACTGATTATACTTGCCACTAAAATTATGTGCAAAGTGTGTGTTAAATCTAAGTCATACACAAAGACTGTTTTGAGTTAAAAATATTCTCAGGAATGCAATGACACTGCATCAGCGCACCTTTCAATCAAAGACGAAGCAAGAGCAGCAGAGGGGAAGAGGGTGGGGCTTCCAGGGAGTCAGTAAATACCGCATTCATATTTAAATTTTATTGGGGTATAAAGATGACACCAAAAAACCCCTATGGAGAAAAAATCCAGGACCGTGACGTCGCCCGGTAGGACGCAGCCGGGGCCCCACCCTGGAGCCAGGCCCGGGGTTGGGGCTCGTATGCGAGCGCTTGGTGGTCGGGCCTTTGCCCATGGGGCCCGGCCGGGCTCAGCCCGAAGAGGCGACGTGGGCCCGACCTCCTGTGGGTTCACCACCCACAGAGGTAGCAGTAGGGGTTTGGTGCAGTGTGGATTGGGTGGCAGTCGAAGGCAGGGGCCTCGACGACCTGACCCCCGGACACAGCGGCTGGCTGTTGGGACATGGAATGTCACTTCGCTGGGGGGGAAGGAGCCTGAGCTTGTGCGGGAGGTTGAGAGGTACCGGCTAGAGATAGTCAGGCTCACTTCCACGCACAGCTTGGGCTCTGGAACCCAGCTCCTCGAGAGGGGCTGGACTTTCCACTTCTCTGGAGTCGCCCATGGTGAGCGGCGGCGGGCTGGTGTGGGCTTCCTTATAGCTCCCCAGCTCAGCCGCCATGTGTTGGAGTTTACCCCAGTGAACGAGAGGGTCGCCTCTCTGTGCCTTCGGATTGGGGAGAGGGCTCTTGCTGTTGTTTGTGCCTACGGGCCAAATAGCAGTATAGAGTATCCGGCCTTCTTGGAGTCCCTGGGAGAGGTACTGAGGGGTGCTCAGACTGGGGACTCCATTGTGCTACTGGGGGACTTCAATGCTCACGTGGGCGATGACAGTGACACCTGGAGGGGCGTGGTTGGGAGGAACGGCCTCCCCGATCTGAACCCGAGTGGTGTTTTGTTATTGGACTTCTGTGCTAGTCACAGTTTGTCCATAACGAACACCATGTTCGAGCATAGGGGTGTCCATAAGTGCACGTGGCACCAGGACACCTTAGGTCGGAGGTCGATGATCGACTTTGTAGTCGTGTCATCTGATCTCCGACCCTATGTCTTGGACACTCGGGTGAAGAGAGGGGCTGAGTTGTCAACTGATCACCACCTGGTGGTGAGTTGGATCCGCTGGCGGAGGAGGAAGCTGGACAGACCTGGCAGGCCCAAACGTATGGTGAGGGTCTGCTGGGAACGTCTGGCCGAGCACTCTGTTGGGGAGGTCTTTAACTCCCACCTCCGGGAGAGCTTTTCCCAGCTTCCGAGGGAGGCGGGGGACATTGAGTCTGAGTGGACCATGTTCTCTACCTCCATTGTGGACGCAGCTGTTCGGAGCTGTGGCCGCAAGGTCTCCGGTGCCTGTCGTGGCGGCAATCCCCGAACCCGGTGGTGGACACCGGAAGTAAGGGATGCCGTCAAGCTGAAGAAGGAGTCCTATCGGGCCATGTTGACCTCCGGGACTCCTGAGGCAGCCGACGGGTATCGGCAGGCCAGGCGTGCTGCAGCTCGGGCAGTTGCGGAGGCAAAAACTCGGAACTGGGAGGAGTTCGGGGAGGCCATGGAGAAGGACTATCGGTCGGCCTCGAAGAAATTCTGGCAAACCGTCCGGCGCCTCAGGAGGGGGAAGCAGTACTCTGCCAACACTGTTTACAGTGCGGGTGGGGAGCTGTTGACCTCGACTGGGGACATTGTCGGGCGGTGGAAGGAATACTTTGAGGATCTCCTCAATCCCACCGTCATGTCTTCCACTGAGGAGACTGAGGCTGATGACTCAGAGGTGGACTCGTCCATTACCCAAGCCGAAGTCACTGAGGTGGTTTGCAAGCTCCTCGGTGGCAAGGCACCGGGGGTGGATGAGATCCGCCCTGAGTATCTCAAGTCTCTGGATGTTGTGGGGCTGTCTTGGTTGACACGCCTCTGCAACATCGCGTGGCGGTCGGGGACAGTGCCTCTGGAGTGGCAGACTGGGGTGGTGGTCCCTCTTTTTAAGAAAGGGGACCGGAGAGTGTGCTCCAATTATAGGGGAATCACACTTCTCAGCCTCCCAGGGAAAGTTTACTCCAGGGTACTGGAGAGGAGAATTCGACCGATAGTCGAACCTCGGATCCAGGAGGAACAATGCGGTTTTCGTCCTGGTCGCGGAACACTGGACCAGCTCTATACCCTTCATAGGGTGCTCGAGGGTTCATGGGAGTTTGCCCAACCAGTCCACATGTGCTTTGTGGATCTGGAGAAGGCATTCGACCGTGTCCCCCGTGGTATTCTGTGGGGGGTGCTTCGGGAGTATGGGGTTCGGGGCTCTTTGCTAAGGGCTGTCCGGTCCCTGTACGAACGGAGCAGGAGTCTGGTTCGCATTGCCGGCAGTAAGTCAGACCTGTTCCCAGTGCATGTTGGACTCCGTCAGGGCTGCCCTTTGTCACCGGTTCTGTTCATAATTTTTATGGACAGAATTTCTAGGCGCAGCCAGGGGCCGGAAGGAATCCTGTTTGGGAACCACAGGATTTCATCTCTGCTTTTTGCGGATGATGTTGTCCTGTTGGCTTCTTCAAACCAGGACCTTCAGCATGCACTGGGGCGGTTTGCAGTCGAGTGTGAAGCGGCTGGGATGAGAATCAGCACCTCCAAGTCCGAGGCCATGGTTCTCGACCGGAAAAGGGTGGCTTGCCCTCTCCAGGTTGGTGGAGAAGTCCTGCCTCAAGTGGAGGAGTTTAAGTATCTCGGGATCTTGTTCACGAGTGAGGGAAGGATGGAGCGTGAGATCGACAGGCGGATCGGTGCAGCCTCCGCAGTGATGCGGTCGCTTTACCGGTCCGTCGTGGTGAAGAAGGAGCTGAGCCAAAAGGCGAAGCTCTCAATTTACCGGTCGATCTACGTTCCGACTCTCACCTATGGTCATGAGCTTTGGGTAATGACAGAAAGAACAAGATCGCGGATACAAGCGGCTGAAATGAGTTTCCTTCGCAGGGTGGCTGGGCGCTCCCTTAGAGATAGGGTGAGAAGCACAGTCACTCGGGAGGAGCTCGGAGTAGAGCCGCTGCTCCTCCACATCGAGAGGAACCAGCTGAGGTGGCTCGGGCATCTTTTTCGGATGCCTCCTGGACGCCTCCCTGGGGAGGTGTTCCAGGCATGTCCCCCCGGGAGGAGGCCCCGGGGAAGACCCAGGACACGCTGGAGGGACTATGTCTCTCGGCTGGCCTGGGAACGCCTCGGTGTTCTTCCCGAGGAGCTGGCCGAGGTGTCTGGGGAAAGGGAAGTTTGGGCTTCCATGCTTAGACTGCTGCCTCCGCGACCCGGTCCTGGATAAGCGGAAGAAGACGAGACGAGACGAGATAAAGATGACATACTTGTCAGTATACAAAATGTATGAAGTTAATAATTTTACTTTAACATGAGAGAGGTCGCTGAGTAAATGTGTTCATCACCACCTTTAACTGCTCCTACCTATAGACGACAGAGGCTCCTCCTCCTGCCACCATGGTCCAGATGCGTCCTCTGGGGTTCAGCAGGGTGAGTTTGAGACTTGCACCACTTTTAGCATCCAGATCTGCTATGTAGGCTTCCTACACACAAAGTGGAGTTGTGTTGCTCCGTGTTCTACAAGTACTGGTCATACAAACCCAAAATTTAAAAAAAAAAAAAAAAAAAACCTACATCCAGGGCTCGACGTTAACGGTTGTCCGCTTGTCCGGGACAAGTGATACTTAATGTCAGACAAGTTCATCATCTCAGTTACTTGCCCGATTGGACAAGTGCCAAAATACGCCGATATTCGGGTTACATATCAAATTTATCAGTTTATTCACATGATTTCCGAAGCATCTCACTCGACATATTGTTTTGATGAATCGCCGGATGTTTCTATTTGGAAAGAGCGATGTGCGCATGCGCAATATTCCACTTGCCAAACTGGCCAATACCGCTTCGTGCATTTGAGCTGAAAAGTAAACGGTTGTTTATGATTGGTTTTAATCGTGTCATACACGTGGACTTGTTGACATTTCTGTTGGCGGGATCATTATTCAACTGTATATTTACGTTATGTGGTCATTTCCAAAGCTTTGAATTGTTGTTGATGGTGTTCATTATATAGCCGAACGTGTGTGGCGGGGTGTGCTGGTATTGGAATGTGCGCCTGTATGCGTGTGGATTGACAGGGAGTGAGGTAGGAGTGGGGAAAGTTATCTATGAAATACCAAGCTGTCAAATGGCTGCTAATTAGATTACCAGCTATATTAATTAACTAATTAGTAATGGGAGTTTAGGGATTTGAAACATAGGGCTCTATAATTTAGATACAATTATGGATTATTTGAAATTATCTTTTTTTTGACCATGAAATACCATACAGGAGCCACACCAAATAATTGGACAACAATTAATCAGTGGAGGATATATATTCAAAATTAATAATTTAAAAATGAAAATATAATTTTAACTTTCTGGTTTTCAATTTCTCATAAATAAATTAATGATTGATGGAGTCCAATTGATGGAGCAGAACTCAAGGGTTGATAGATGAAGATGAATAGAAACTTTATTTGTATCCATTCATCTGTGAGTCAGTCGAGGTGTGGAGGTTTTCATAAGATATATTATCTTGTCATTTGATACACTGAAATCTAGTTATAATAATCAGTCATTTACAGTATTAATCAATTTTGTTATCAGTTGTTTTTATTTGTAGCATTGTTATTTGTTTCTCTTGTCCAAACTAGTGATCTCATCAAGTCATAAAATTTATGATAGTTACTTTTTGTGATATTGGTTACTGAACTGCAGAGTACTGATCTGTGTGTATTATATATAAATAAAATGGTTAGTGTTTCTGGATCTCATAGTAGTTATTTTGTTCTTAAAATTATGTTCATAATTTCTACTCTATTGGAATGTATTGCTTCTGAACTTCAGCATAATAATTGGTGAATTATGGTATCAGTCTGTTTTACTATATTTTTGAACTTTTGCCTCAGTATATCAAGTATTGATTACTTTTTTTTAAAGATTTTTTTGGGGCTTTTTTCACCTTTATTGGATAGGACAGTGTAGAGACAGGAAATGAGCGGGAGAGAGAGACGAGGAGGGATCAGGAAATGACCTCGGGTCGGAATCGAACCCAGGTCCCCGGATTTATGGTATGGCGCCTTATCCACCTGAGCCACAATAGGACAACCGACAGGACAAGTGGTTTCAAAAGTTAATGTAGAGCCCTGTTACATCATTTCTTGCAAAAACATTACCTCAGGATAGGCTTCTCTGCCAAATGGAGGAGGAAACTCCACATCACCCCACTTTGGTTTGCAGATGAAATCAGCCGTGGCATCGATTTTGGCTGCCATGTCCAGAATGTACACGCCTTCCTGTGTGACAACTTTTGGGGGGAATAAATAAAAATAAATAAAAGCCACAACAAACTCACACTCATTTATGCTTTATCCCTGCTTTCAAGTGTGAATGAAACAGGAGAGGTTGTGCTGTTATAGGAAAATAAATCAGGAAAATTCTGACCAATCAGAACCAAGAACATCCACATGTTAAAACACACATTTTGATTTCAATATTCCATTATCATAAACAGTGATGAAATTATGACCATCATGATGTGGAATGTTAAAATGCCTGCAGAACCATTTATTCTGCTACTTCCTGCTGGATAACGTCGATCAAAGGAGCACGTACCAAGCGGGTTGATCTCCAGATAAGTGAAGTACAAATCCTCGTACAGGTTAAACAGTCCGATGATAAAACTGGCCAGAACTCTGAGAATAAAAATACATACATTAACAGACAAATTTATAGCACAGTGCTGTAACATCTTACACAGGGACTTGTATTAAAAACATGTGCAACAGAATAGGTGTGCATGTGTGAGAGAGAGAGAGAACAAGTGAGTGAGAGTGTGAAGGAGACACACTCACTCCTTCTTCTCATCAGGGACGTGTGTGAGCAGCTGCCCGGTAATGGCATCCTCGTCGAGTTTCTCGTCCACACCAACCATCAGATGCTGTGCTTTGGAGTCGACATCCCCAACGTCCACACCTCCTTCGTGATGGAAAAGCACGTGATCCCCCTCACGTGTGGCATAGATGCAAATGTAAAACTCCTCCTCCTGAGAAACAAATCACATTTTAAATAAGATAAATATTCAGTAGCAATACATTTTAAAAATAACGTGCACTTTTTTTTTTTTAAAAACCTGCGAGTGCGGGACAAACGGCTCAATGAGAAAATTCTTCAGGATTCCCTTCGCTTTTCCAACCTGCATGGGGAAAAACAAAGAATATTTACAACAGCTGATTAACAGGTTTTAAATAATTACACAACTCTCCAGCCGACATGACAATTCTGTTGAACAGAGTTTGAGTGGGAAAGTAAACACAGCAGCATGGCGTGATGAAGCGGAGTTACTGTTACCAACATGAAGTTTATTATTCTCCTCCAACAGCACATCGCCAAGTGTTTTATTCCTCTTATACCACAGCAATTTACCATTCACAATTACAATTTTATTAAAGAATGCATCAGTCAGACGTGAAGAGACAACATGCGAACTGAAGGTCTTTCATGATTAATGATGAAAGCAAACTGTGCTCTGTGAAAACATCAGGAGGTGGAGCTACAGTGTTAAAGGACATGAAACATAAATGCACGCTATATCAGTTTCTTTCCATTAAAAATATGAATTAATTGCATCAACAAATACAAAATCATCTATTAAATTCAGCAAAATCGTTATATTCGTGATGATTATGTGGCATTTCTGCTCAAGCTCCGATATGCATATTTTACAACCGGAAGAGCCGCTGTCAGGTGATCATACATCACAAAAACTTTCGGGCACAGCACAAGCGGGTAGATGAATGGAGAAGTGAATGACAAGAAAATTGTTTTTATAGTCTTTAACGTACATTGAACATCATGGTGTATTGTGCTGCTTATGGTTGCAATAATTCCAATGGGAAATGCCCTGGAGTAAGTTTTTTTGCATTCCCCAAGGACCCGAAGCTGAGGAAAGTGTGGGCTCACTACTGCCATAGAAAAAAAACTTTGCACCTACTGTTTCCCACAAACTGTGTTCGGACCATTTCACTGAGGATTCTTTCAACATTAATACTCAGGTACTGAGCGATATTAATTGCCAAGCCAAATTTAAGAGGCCGTATAGCCGGGTTCATGGAGGCAGTGATAGCGCCATAATATACAGGGCCTAACATTCCTACAACTGTAGAGACAGTCAAGAAATCCTGTAACATTAATGGACATTTAAATAGGAACAGTCCACCGTACTTCCATAATGAAATATGCTCTTATCTGAATTGAGACGAGCTGCTCCGTACCTCTCCGAGCTTTGTGTGACCTCCCAGTCAGTCAGACGCGCTGTCACGCCTGTTAGCAATGTAGCTAGGCTCAGCATGGCCAATGGTATTTTTGGGGGCTGTAGTTAGATGCGACCAAACTCTTCCGCGTTTTTCCTGTTTACATAGGTTTATATGACCAGTGATATGAAACAAGTTCAGTTACACAAATTGAAACGTAGCGATTTTCTATGCTATGGAAAGTCCGCACTATAATGACAGGCGTAGTAACACCTTCTGCACGCTTCGACAGCCCATTGATACCTTCACTCGGAGTTGTACCATTATTTTTTAGACAGGGCGGACGGACCAGGGCATTCGCCCGCCTGGCCGTGCCCAACGAGGAGCGCTCTCGGCCGGCTTGGAAAGCGGATGGCAGCCCCTCCTGGAAGTGTGGTTTTACCATGGGCCTCATGCGGAAAAATGCCGAGGTGCATTCGCTAAGCGACTGAAAGCCGAGGTAAGGATTAGTATTATAATTTTGGGTGTATCAATTATTGATTATCATAATTCTGACTCGTTTCGCCATTTTGAATGTTTTCATCTTGGACTCTGGAAGCATTGTATCTCAATCTCGAAAAATATCAGCAAAAAAAAAAAAAAAAAAAAAAAAAAAAAAAAAAACTAGCTTGCAACGGACTTTAGCTAGATCTATAATGAACTTTTAATGTATGATACAAAAATAATACTTCTTTCAACAGATCATTAGCCTTTGAGCAGAATTGTTTTTAACTTACCAGGAAGTGTTATCGAGCCGACTGCTTTCAGTTTCATGGGGATTGAATGAACTCTCACTCTCAGAATCATCTGACCCGTCAGAGTAAAGACAAGATCTATGTTCATGTGAATTTCCAGCTATCGGTTCGAATTGATAGGGTCTAACTTCACATCTCTGTTAAACATCGGGAATGTGACTGTCGATGGTGTCCATTTCGGTAACCTGTTTACATTAGATCCCCAAGCGCTGGCTCCTTGGAAAGTTTTTGTGACGTCACGGGTCACGTGACCACCTAGCTAATTAACGAATCATTGTTTTACGCTGATGTATAAAAAAGTTGAATGTGATGATTTTCACATTTTTGACACCCTGCAGTGATTTAGATGGCATTTCTTATGTCCTTTATACATAATTATACCCAGAAAAAAATTCATGTCCCATGTCCTTTAACATAAAGCTGAAAGAAAATGCAATGTTACAGCTTTACCTCAAACACTGGAGACTCCTTCCAGAAAGATTTTTTGAAATTTCATAAGCAGCAGAGCAGAGGGTGATGTACACCAAAATTCAGAAACCTGGATCAGTAACGAATGATTAAGAAAAACTCCCTTAGATGGCATGAGGTGGAAACCACAATCTGTTAGAGCAGGAAGTAAACCTGGATGTGCAGGGTTTAAAAAAAAAAAAAAACCTTTACATTGCACAGGGTCCAGTGAAGATCACTAGTAAGCAACTAAATAAAATAGAAACAGCTGAGCAGAATCAGAAGGCTGATATTAATGCTGATAAAGTAGGCTGTATTTTTTTTTTTTTACACTTTAAAAGGCAGCCCCAGGATCATGTTTGTACTATGAATATTTTTTGTTTTATATGATTATACTCATTTAAAAAAAAAAAAAGTTTTCGCGTTACTGCAACAGCGGGGGGCGTGGTCAAGCGCTGGTTTATGATTGGAGGGCAAGGCCAGGGAAGGTGAGTGGCAAAAAACACACACAGCATCAGTTAAACACGGGTGTAATCATTTTGCCACTCACCTTCCCTGGCCTCACCCTCAATTTACAAACTGGCGCTCAACCACACCCCCGCTGCCACAGTTACATTTACGATTATTTAACACTTCAGTTTTATAACAATAGATCTAAACTAAGGCACAAATGAATGGATCATTGTTCATTTTTCTAGAAGTTTAATGAGCAAGATGTACAGGATTATGGACGCAGCGAGTTGTGTTTATTCGAGGTTGTGTGACTGCAGGAGAACTGGATTCTCTGTAACTGAAGGACGAACACAATGCTCCTTGGTGACAACACTTAAACCTTAAACTAAGCTTTACTCTGTTCTCTCACCCAGGACTGCTGTTCAACGAGTAACCAATAACTCAGACAGACATAAATATAAAGACAGATGTACAGTTTCTCAGCGCTGCCACTGATACAGCGCACTAAATATCCTAATATCTCTCAGAACCGATCATCAGCATATACCTACTGATAAATTCAGATCCCTCCTATCCACATAGGACTTACTGTGATTTCTTTCATCATGCGCAACTTCAGCCAATCACGAACGCCTTGGAGGTTGAGGTCGACGCCCACAAGTCCCAGCTTTCCCCTGCGCTTGATCAACTGATCAGGCTTCACAACCAATCGCTGCACAGAACAGGCTTGTGAGCATGATCATATGGTACTGCTATTTTTTTTTTTAAGAAGGGGGGGGGGGGGGGGGGCACCTGAGTGCAGAGCCATGGATAGTCCTGTGCGAGTCGCTCCCAGTCGGTCTCGGCTGTGACGGTGGCGTACAGGAAGCGGTTCTGGACAGCCGCTGTGGTGCAGATGTGTTTATAAAGGAACTCCTTCCCCGTCTGCTCTGAGATGGCTTTAGCAGACATAGCGTCACCTACACACACACGAACGCAAAGTGGTCAATCAGAGACAGAGGTGAACAGTGAACTCGAGAGAGAGAAGGTTAAACCTGTTCGTCCTGTACAACCGAATTAGTTACCCGTCCACATACAAGCAACTGGAATGGCATTGCTCACATACCTTACCTTTACAAAACCCTTTTATGCTCCTGGAAGAAGAAAACCACACGTGGTCTCTCACACACACACACACACACACACAGTGATGCTTGAAAGTTTGTGAACACTTTAGAATTTTCTATATTTCTGCATAAATATGACCTAAAGCATCAACAGATTTTCACACAAGTCCTAAAAGTAGATAAAGAGAACCCAGTTAAACAAATGAGACAAAAAAAAAATTATACTTGGTCATTTATTTATTGAGGAAAATAATCCAATATTGCATATCTGCGATTGGCAAAAGTATGTGAACCTCTAGGATTAGCAGTTAATTTGAAGGTGAAATTAGAGTCAAGTGTTTTCAATCAATGGAATGACAAATCAGGTGTGAGTGGGCACCCTGTTTTATTTAAAGAACAGGGATCTATCAAAGTCTGATCTTCACAACACATGTTTGTGGAAGTGTATCATGGCACGAACAAGGGAGATTTCTGAGGACCTCAGAAAGAGTGTTGTTGATGCTCATCAGGCTGGAAAAAGTTACAAAACCATCTCTAAAGAGTTTGGACTCCACCAATCCACAGACAGATTGTGTACAAATGGAGGAAATTCAAGACCATTGTTACCCTCCCCAGGAGTGGTCGGCCAACAAAGATCACTCTAAGAGCAAGGCGTGTCATAGTCGGCGAGGTCACAAAGGACCCCAGGGTATAGAGCTGTGGTCCAAAAAAAAAACCGATCCACGATTCGATATCGATTCACGCGAAAAAAAACACGATATCGATCCAACAACATGTGAATTGATTTCTCCCAGGTGCCTATAACACTATTTTCTCGAACGCGCAAGGGACTATTGTCTCCAACGCGCAAGGAGCACTATAAAAGCGGGTGCCGGCAAAACGAAACTTATAAAGAAAACAAGAAGATGGACGAAGCTGCCCGGTTAAAAACACCGCCGGGGATGAAGTCGGATGTGTGGAAACACTTCGGCTTCAAACGGTATGAGGACAGAGACGAACTGGACAAAACGAATGCAGTTTGCAAGTTGTGCCAAATAGAAGTAAAATATCTGGGCAATACCACCAATCTAAAGAAACCATTTATCCAGGCACCACCCCGAGACAGCTAGTGCTAAACCTGACGCGAAGCAGACGGCACTTGAAAATGCATTTGGTGTGAAATTTCCCCCACAGTCTAAGCGTGCTATGAGCCTTACAGAGGGAGTCGGGATCTTTATTTGTAAAGACCTCCGCCCCTACAGCGTAGTCGAAAATGCTGGGTTTAGGCTACTAGTAAAGAGGTTAGAGCCACGCTACGTCTTGCCCAGCCGAAAACATCTAAGCGAGACAGTAATTTCTTGACTGATGAGCTATTTTTTTTTTGTGTGTGTTCAGAAACCCAGACCTGGGTATGTTATTTAACTAGAAGAGGGCCACCAAATGTCATAGTTTGTTACACTCTGAGACTTATCAGTCAAACATAATTTCTTGACTGATGAGCTATTTTTTTTGTGGTCAGAAACCCAGACCTGGGTATGTTATTTAACTAATAGAGGGCCACCAAATGTCATAATTTTGATTTAGACTTCAAATAAAACCTGGATATGTTTCATTCCAAAATAAATAAGCTTTCTTTCAAACTTGAACTCTTGTCTCTCTGTGTGTCCCTCTTACACATACACAGATACAAGCACAAACAGACATGGAGTGTTTGTCAATAGGGTCAGTTTTTATTTAAAAGTTTTAAAGTGACAATACAGCAATATGTACATGAATCGATATCGGATCGAATCGTGGATCGAATCGGATCGTGACCTAATGAATCGAAATCGAATCGATCCAGGAAATCCGGATCGATTCCCAGCCCTACCAGGGTAACGTCTAAGGCTACATCCACACGACAACGAGATGTTATTTAAAAATATATCGTGTCCAAATGGGCAACGATCAGTAAAATATCAGGTCCATATGGCAACGCAACGCTTGCTGAAAACGATGCAATACACATGCCACACCTCTAGGGGCGCTGTAAGATGGTCCCTGCGGAGACACCAGAACAATAGAAGTAGTAAGGACGCATGCGCATAAACTATTATGCGCGAGACTTCATATTAGCCACAAAGTCAGGAAAATCTGTTTGTAAAATTACGTTACAATGACCAAATACAATGAAAAGTATTTTTCCAGTCTCACCTGTGAAAGGTAATCCCATGTGATCTCGTTTGGACGGCAAACCTGTTGGTACAGTTAAACGCAGCTAATCTTTATTCTCCGCTTTGACCTATCCAATATGGCGGCGAGGATGACGTATGATTCTACGCGGAAGGCGGCGTCTTTAATGGTCCGGAATAAATTGAATGCTACACGTTGATGGATTAATTTGCTCTTCTACGCCCTTTTTGAGGAATGTATTGTAGGACTTAAACCAACATCTGAAGAGGTGAGATCGCTCCTTTTTTTCCCCCCATTTTTGCTGGCGGGATTGACTCTGCCCTAAGGGCAGAGTCTCTCTCTCTCTCTCTCTCTCTCACTTTGCACCATTACACAATAAATATTCACAGTGAAAATATTTTGCAAGCGCGTTTCATGAACCAAGTTATAGGATTTGTTGACAACTCGCATCGAGTTCGTTACACTTCTACCCAGCGTGAAGCACTCACAGTCATGTGGTTGTGACGTCATCATAAACAAATCCGTTCTACTCATCCAGACGACTTCACAACAGCAACGTTGCCAGATCTTTCCACTCTGGAACCCGTTCTCAAAAAGATTGCGTTTTGGGCACCCAAAACGCCGGTGCCATTTGGACGCCAGGCCTAAACGATAAGCAATTGTATCGGAGTCACCTGACTCCGTTGCCGTGTGGACAGGGCCTAAGCAACTGAAGGCCTCCCTCACATAAACCAATGTTAAATGTTCATGAGTCCACCATCAGGAGAACACTGAACAATTGTATGCATGGCAGGGTTGCAAGGAGAAAGCCACTGCTCTCCCAAAAGAACATTGCTGCTTGTCTACAGTTTGCTAAAGATCACGTGAACAAGCCAGAAGGCTATTGGAAAAATGTTTTGTAGACAGATGAGACCAAAATAGAACTTTTTGGTTTAAATGAGAAGTGTTTGGAGAAAGGAAAAACACTGCATTCCAGCATAAGAACCTTAACCCATCTGTGAAACATGGTGGTGGTAGTATCATGGTTTGGGCCTGTTTTGCTGCATCTGGGCCAGGACGGCTTGACATCAGTGATGGAACAATGAATTCTGAATTATATCAGCGAATTCTAAAGGAAAATGTCAGGACATCTGTCCATGACATTGAATCTCAAGAGAAGGTGGGTCATGCAACAAGACAACGACCCTAAGCACACGTCGTTCTACCAAAGAATGGTTAAAGAAAGTTAATGTTTTGGAATGGCCAAGTCAAAGTCCTGACCTAAATCCAATCGAAATGTTGTGGAAGGACCTGAAGTGAGCAGTTCATAAGATAAGTCTGTGTCATTGTCACTTTTCCAAAGGTACAACGAAATTGAAGGTGCTGTTGACTCGTTATAGAAAAAATAAGAACAAAAAAGTATAGAAATAGATTGCACTGATAAGAAAAATATATACACAAATTGCACATTGGGGATAGGGCCAAGAATAGTTCTATTGCACATTTGAGTTTAAAGCCATGATTGCTTTGGGATAGAAAATATGTTTTTTAGGTGGTTTGTCCTGGTTTTCATTGCTCTGTAGCTCTTGCCTGATGGCAAAAGCTGGAAGAGATAATGACCGGGGTGTGAGGAAACCCACCAAAATCCCAGAGTTGAAGCTGTTCTGTATGGAGGAATGGGCTAAAATTTCTCCAAGCTGGTGTGCAGGACTGATCAACAGTTACCGGAAACGTTTAGTTGCAGTTATTGCTGCACAAGGGGGTCACACCAGATACTGAAAGCAAAGGTTCACATACTTTTGCCACTCACAGATATGTAATATTGGATAATTTTCCTCAATAAATAAAATGACCAAGTATAATATTTTTGTCTCATTTGTTTAACTGAGTTCTCTATTTTTAGGACTTGTGTGAAAATCTGATGTTTTCGGTCATATTTATACAGAAATACCGTAAAATACCAAATAATAGCCGAGTTCCAATTAACCGCCGAGTTCCCTTTAACGGCCGGGTGTACGCGTGTGTTGTGACAAATAAAGGCCGGTTCCGAATACTCGCCGGGGTCTAAAAAAAAAAAAAAAGCGTCCGAACGTTCTATCTAGAATCTTGAGGCCCAGCACTTTTCTGGTGTTTAAACGATTTTGCATTGCATAGTTTTCTACCGAAACAATATGAATGAATGAATGCAAAATTAAATTATTTCTATAATACTGTTTACAACATTTTGTTACGCAGGGGTGATAGCGTTCCGGCGCGCCGTGGCTGGGGAAAAAAAATAAATAAATCTAGTTCGCCCATTGTCCTGTGTCATTCTGAGATGCGCAGATAGACAGTAAAGGGAATTCGGAATTCCCTTTACTGTCTATCTGCGCATCTCAGAATGTCAGAATGACACGTAACTTACACGTAACTTATGTGATAATATGCCATTTCAATGTTATAATCTTGGTCTACCGTAATATTTCTTGAGGAATGCAACTCCGTAACTTTTGACAGATGTCTTAGCCAATTATGTTTGACATGGGTGTGTGGGATATCACTTACGTCATCGAATGAGGAATTCCCCTTTGGATACACCCAACGAAAGCCAGCGTGTGTGGTGACATTGAGGACTGCGGGTTTCCAAGGTTGCACTGCTGCTTCTGTTAAACGACCTAAATTGCCGAATGCATGCGTCAAAGCACACACTGAGTTTTATTAAAGACCTTATACCATTTCACTTGCCCTTACCCATTCGGATCTGGAAGTAGGGTATTAGGCAGAAAAAGAAATTTACCAGTCAAAAATAATATTTTATATAATCCTGATAAGCGCCGCAGGTGCGAAGACAAGCGCCGCAGGCGCGAAGTCCCTCTAGGGGGGTCTGGGGGCATGCCCCCCCAGAAAATTTTTGAAATTTAGACTTCATTTCCTGCATTCTAGGACATTTTCAGGGTGAAATGGCGTGTAATTTTTGATCAGAAATATTGCATATTTTTACTTTGTATTTTTTTCAGTTTCACTCCTGAATGTATCAGATGTATGTATGGTGTTTGATTTGGTAACAAAAGTGAAAAGAAAATAAACAACAATGAATTGTATATAATCTTTTGATCTAGTTACAGTATTTAATAAAAAAAAAAAAAACCCAACAGTATTCTATTTTACCATACCCCAATGAAACCCCCTTGTTAATCAATGTATCACACATACCTTTTCTGTCTTTTTGTGGAAAAACGAATCAGTTTTTGTCATATTCAATTTGGGGCGTTTGTTGGGATTCATCTTGATCCAGAAGAGTGAGTCAGCAAAAAAAAAAAATGCGGTTCTCCCGCCAAGAAAGAGGAAACTACAACGCAGGGTGTTTGGCAATTTTCGACCAATCAGAATTCGCGATTTATTCAGTCCGCATGTTACAAGATTCAGTGCGGGCCAAAATGGCGGAAACGATGAAATATTCTGATTTTTCATTTCAAGTTTTCAGTATTTTTCGTATTAAACTGTGTTTCTTACGATTTGTAAATGATGGCGGAACCACACACGGACTGGCCATCGGGAGTAGCGGGAGTTTTCCCAGTGGGCCGGTGGTTCAGTGTGGGCCAGCGGAGAAAAAAAAAAAAAACAGTTGCGCGCTGGCCTTTAATATGATAAGCAATGTTAACAGTTTCTTTAACAAACTGTTAACATTGCTTATCATATTAAAGGCCAGCGCGCAACTGTAATAAGCAATGTTAACAGTTTGTTAAAGAAACTGTTAACATTGCTTATCATATTAAAGGCCAGCGCAACTGTTTTTTTTTTTTTTTTTCCTCCGCCGGCCCACGCTGAACCACCAGCCCACCGGGAAAACTCCCGCTACTCCCGATGGCCAGTCCGTGTGTGGGCGGAACATAACTGGATTTATCGGATGACATGTGGGAGTATTCATGTGCGAAAATTTTCGGCATTATCGTCCGTTTCAGTATCCGTCTGGGTGTATACTTGCCCGTTGAAATCGGCAATCGCCCGTCAAATTTACGGGTGGACGGGTCTCTGCCTAATACCTTATCTGGAAGACACTTTACAAAAAAGGTGAGAGCGTTCTAACATGCATTTCAGTCTGCTCGCGGCCAATCTAATCCAAGGGGCCTTTTCAACAAGTAATCTGTCGTGCAAGTTGGGCAGAAGCACGCGTCAGGCAGGCAACATGTAGGCCTACAAGTCAGTAACCTATTCAACTAACTTTCATCCGAACTTTAAGTTTTCTACGGGGTCGAGCCACCATACCAACTCACTCGGGGAATAGGCTCATATCAGCCAAATAGGGAAACGTCTTGGAGAGAAACGTGAGAATGCAAGAGGACAGTATGTAGCCACTGCAGGTCACTTATTTTTCAGCACAAGAAAAAACCCTTTGGTTTGACACTTCGCACCCTAATTATGTTGCTTCAACGTCGCGCCCTCCATGCAATTTCAGATTGACAGACATCGCGAAGCGCAAAGGGTGGAGGCTGCATGGGTGAGGGTGATAGTAAGTGACCATAACTTTGCAGAGTAATTAAATCACAGTGCTGCGCACAGACAATGGTGTAGTTTCTTGATTATTTTGTAAAGCATGCACTTAACTAGTCATTAACAGGAAAAGGTGTGTGATTTATCCTTTATCCACCCTGACTGTGCCATGCGAAGATGCATTCTGCGCGTCTTCAAAATTCCCCGAAGTCGGCACCGTGCTATCTGTAATCTAACTCTAAACAAACTGCAAGTTATACTGGTTAAAAGTAGGCCTATCTGAGAATGATTTTTTCCCTGTTTTGAGGTAGATTTTGGGGAAGGTGTTTGTGAAGAAGGAATTAATTGCCTGTTCCAAATAGCCGCCTAGTCTCTAATACGCGCCGGGTCTCTTACGTGATTGAGACAAATAATAGCCCGGGCTATTATTTGGTATTTTGCGGTATAGAAAATTCTAAAGGGTTCACAAACTTTCTAGCACCACTGTGTGTGTGTGTGTGTGTGTGTGTGTGTGTAATATATATTGTACTTTGTCCAGTACTACACTGTACTAATCAAGTAAACATGACAAAAGGTGAAGGATTCAATATAAGCACCAACCGAGCCTTTAGCCAACACACAACTGTTTGCTCTGTAATAACACTACTACAGCGCGACTGAGAAAGTGGATTATTTTGAGATTATCTGTAAGAGATTCAAGTTTCACTTCAAGTGAAATACAAACAAACAAAACAGGTCAATGTGTGCAGTCCAACCAGCACAACTCGTCCTGACACTCACACTTCTCTCGTTCTGTGTGCGAGAACAATTAAACAGCTGTATTATTAATATCCACTGCAATAATGCTGCAGCAGCCCTGTCAATAACTTCTGGAGTAGGGGCATTTGGAAAAGGGGAGTAGGCAGACCCAAAGCCACCACGTTCAAAAGAAAGAAAGAAAAAAGGGGGGGGGGGGGTCCTCTCCTGGACTATACATAAAATGGTGCATTCTAAGTGATCCAGAGTGCAACATTTTATATCTCCGAATAAATAAAATGTTTTTCTTGATCTCATGATCAAGTGGCCGGCAATGGAGTGTTAAAAGGCAGCAAAATCACCGGCTGCTGGTGGTAACTGACAGCGCTGCGGCAGCGATGCTTCGGTAATGATAAATTATGGCACAATGTTTGTTTTTTCCCCTCTCTCTCTCTCTCCCTCCCCATGACACCTATGTTAGAAAACTCGACAAATCGTGTAGACAATTATTATGGACCACCAAAAGAGTCCCACTACACTATTTTACATCAGTATTTTCAAAAGCCGCAAAACTATTAACGATTGCACTTTTATGCAAAGCTGACTGTGTGTAAGTAAGTAAATAAATAAAACAAACCAAAACTGTATATGGCATAATTTCCGGCATAAAAACAGTCAAATATCGTTATATTGAAATTTGACCCCTTTGGCCTTCCAATGACGCTAAGCACAATGTTTCCATTTAATACATACAGATATCCATACACTAAATTATATACACACAAATGACACACATGCAAACATCCAACAAACTCAATACAAACATTTTACAGTTAGCTTATAGAATAACGCTTCTGTACTCATTAATTTTTTTTTCTGTCAGAAGGCGAAGCTAACTCGCTAGCTCGCGTCACTGGGAAAAAAGGCAATGAGAGCGAACATGCTAACTGCTAACAAGCTAAACTACAGTCACGTTTTTACTAAAATAAAAACACAACAAAGCGGAACTGACGTTGGTAAATAAGCTAACTGTTCTTATCTTGACAGATTATTATATCTGCCAAACATTAATTCATCTTTATCACAAAACAAAAACCTACTGCCAAAGTTAAGACATTTTGCTAAGCTAAACGGGTCGCCTCTCAAACGGCTCGCTGTTTACTATGTAGTGTACTACGCAGGGCGCAACAGACGTGCTTTCATGCTCTACATACATACATACAGAGTGCAGTTTGCGACCAGGTTCAGGCTAAATATAACATTAACTCGGCAACCTCAGCAGATCTTACCGAACAGATGAAGAGCCGCGCGGAGAAGCAAACGCCCCGAGAGCTAGTTATACTTCCGCGCTTGCTAATGCTAACACCGCTAAACAGTACACTGGCAGGCACAGATAGCACGAGCACTCACTCACTCACTGCCGGTGCAGCTCAGCTTGTATCGCCAGTCTCTCGCCTCATCCTCTCGCCACAGCCTCACTTCACTCTGATTGGCTCAAATCTGGCACCGCGTGACCCTGGACGTCACCGTATGGCGTTTTTTTTCTCCTTCCAACCGACACACCAATGTTGTATTTTTTCCTGCAAAAGCATTAAATGAACAATACACAAAAACACCATTGTTTTTAAAATAATTATAAGGATAATTTAACCCCTGTCCTTTAGTTTTACTGACCCCAATTCAAATAAAATACTTTTTGAGATATACTTGTTTTAATTTTTAAAATTTGCCCAATATTTTGATGACTCGTTCTGTACTAATCTTCTGTTTGTCCAATTAAACGCTCTCTAGAGCAAGCAAGCATATATGCCCCGCCTCCCAGGAGCTTGTCTTGAACAGTCCAAGAAGCAGCATGGCGCATCAGTGTGTTTGTGGCACAACGTAACTCAAATGTTGTGTAACTCAGTCAAGCTCTTCGGGGCGGATCCAGGAAAATAGGAAGGGGGGGCGTCAACCCAGTAAGGCCGGGGGTCCGGGGCCGCCAAAGGCCCTGGGAAGCTCTGCAGTTTTTAAATGCCTGGAGATGCATTTTGAGCTGTCAGAGACATGTTGTAAATGAAATCTCTTAAAGAAAATTACCATGTCAAAAATATGTTTTCAAAGTAGGAACTTTCAAAACCATTTTATTAGTCACTGAAAATGATATTGTCAGAGTTGCAGTAGAACATAATTACAACTGATATATGGTAATGGGCGGCACGGTGGTGTAGTGGTTAGCGCTGTTGCCTCACAGCAAGAAGGTCCAGGTTCGACCCCCGTGGCCGACGAGGGCCTTTCTGTGTGGAGTTTGCATGTTCTCCCCGTGTCCGCATGGGTTTCCTCCGGATGCTCCAGTTTCCCCCACAGTCCAAAGACATGCAGGTTAGGTTAACTGGTGACTCTAAATTGACCGTAGGTGTGAGTGTGAATGGTTGTCTGTGTCTATGTGTCAGCCCTGTGATGACCTGGCGACTTGTCCAGGGTGTACCCCACCTTTCGCCCGTAGTCAGCTGGGATAGGATCCAGCTTGCCTGCGACCCTGTAGAACAGGATAAAGCAGCTAGAGATAATGAGATGAGATGAGATGAGATGAGATATATGGTAATATTTATGAAAGTTGCATTGTCATGTAACGCATTACCTCATAACACAAAGCCACTGCAATCTGAGCTCTTGCTGAGGACATTCAGTGTACATATAAGACAGTGAATATACCCATGTAAACTGAGGTAATGTAAGTAGCCATTTAAGACAGAGCTTAATACCGAGATAACTATAAACAAAGACTGCAAGAGTTGCATGTCTATAATATAATACAAAGTCAGTAACTGCAATCGGAGCTCCTGAGTCTAATGGACAGGGATAATGATACAATGATTGTGTGAGTTGCATGTAAACAAGTTCTATAATAAGTCTTAATTCCCAAGACTCAGGGGATTTCAAGCAGCTTTTCTTCAGAGCCGTTGCAAAAATCAACATCTCTCTGTCAGTAACAACATTGAGAGCACAAGCACGAAACAGCCTTCAAACATGGCCGCCACAAACTACAACTCCCAAGAACCACAGCGCCCACTGTCTCCAGTTTATTAAATGCACCTGTCTCTCATTATCATCTACAACCCTATATAAACACCACTCTCACTTACTGTGAAGTATTGTTCAGTGTTTCCTTCCTGTCATTACCAAGCTGTTTACTTTCTGTCTACCTTCTAGTAGTCAACCTTTGTTTATGTTTACTTTGACCACATCTCTTAGTCTCATCTATGTTATCCAGTTTGCCGATTGACTGACCTTTACCTGTTTCTTTGACTACACTTCTTATCTACTGTTTTGGCTCTGTCTACAAACGGAGATCGGCGCCGCCCGATGCGCCATATAGCATGGGAAGGACTTTAGACTAGACTTAGACAGTTTGCTTCTCCCCTGCACTTGGATGGCAGGCATATCTCGATATCTGCAATACTAAAACTTTTTTTTTTTGGGCAGGGGGGCGTGTGCCAGGTGCCCCACCCCACCCCCCTTAAATTCGTGCCAGATCTTCAATGTCAGTCTGACTTCCTCTTTCAGAAGGAAATAAATCAACAGTCAAACATACACAAAATAAAATCACAACTTCCAAACTGTTTCATTAGGAATATAAAGAAAACACAATAAATAGGTATATATTGAAATAGTTGTGGTGTGTTAACAATTCTTGTACCAATTCTTTGGGTGGTGTTGTATTTCTGTTATTCCTGTGACATGTTAGCAGGACATTGTTAATGCTAGCGCAGTTATCATGGCTTTTAATAAGAGAAAAAAAAAAACACCTCAATTGTAAGTCACTGGGGAACACAATTTTTGTTGAGTTAGGTCTGACAGCGGGGGCGGCACGGTGGTGTAGTGGTTAGCGCTGTTGCCTCACAGCAAGAAGGTCCGGGTTCGAGCCCCGTGGCCGGCAAGGGCCTTTCTGTGCGGAGTTTGCATGTTCTCCCTGTGTCCGCGTGGGTTTCCTCCGGGTGCTCCGGTTTCCCCCACAGTCCAAAGACATGCAGGTTAGGTTAACTGGTGACTCTAAATTGACCGTAGGTGTGAATGTGAGTGTGAATGGTTGTCTGTGTCTATGTGTCAGCCCTGTGATGACCTGGCGACTTGTCCAGGGTGTACCCTGCCTTTCGCCCATAGTCAGCTGGGATAGGCTCCAGCTTGCCTGCGACCCTGTAGGACAGGATAAAGCGGCTAGAGATAATGAGATGAGATGAGGTCTGACAGCTGTTTTTAACTAATTTTTGGGTGCGGAATCCAAAACTGATCTCAGTTTTTCTCTATCACGTCAAGTTTTTGAACTATAGGATCCCCGTTTTCTTAAAAAATATGAAAAATACTGTACTTAACAGATATGTGCTTGCTTTATAAAAATTTACAAATATTGACATACAATGAAATATGAAAGAAACAGGCATGACTGCAATGTTTATTTAAAGGAACAGTCCACCATACTTCCACAATGAAATATGTTCTTCTCTGAATTGAGATGAGCTGATCCGTACCTCTCCGAGCTTTGTGCGACCTCCCAGTCAGTCAGACGCGCTGTTACTCCTGTTAGCAATGTAGCTAGGCTCAGCATGGCCAATGGTATTTTTTGGGGCTGTAGTTAGATGCGACCAAACTCTTCCACGTTTTTCCTGTTTACATAGGTTTATATGACCAGTGACATGAAACAAAGTTCAGTTACACAAATTGAAACGTGGCGATTTTCTATGCTATGGAAAGTCCGCACTATAATGACAGGCGTACTAACACCTTCTGCGCGCTTCGACAGCGCATTGATACCTTCACGCAGGAGTGAAGGTATCAATGTGCTGTCGAAGCGCGCAGAAGTGTTCAGTTTAATACAGTGCATATATATATATATATTTTTTTTTAATTAAAAAAAATCTCACACAGTCCAAATCGGCAGGCAAGATCAAGGCAAGGCAATGCAAGTTTATTTATATAGCGCATTTCATACACAGTGGCAGTTCAATGTGCTTTACAGAGGTAAAGGCAAAACAGTAAACAATGGAAAATAAAATTGCATAAAATAAAGGGGGAAGAAGAGAGAAAAATAAAAATAATATAAGAATTAAACAATAGTAGAAATAAATAATAAAATGAAGTAAAAGTTCAGTAAAAAACAGCAGAATAAAATGGAATAAAAGTTAAGTAAAGTTTAAAACATGCAAAGACTGTAAAAGTTAAGTAAAGTTTAAAACATGTAAAGATGATGATATTTATCAGTTAGCAGAAAGCATCTGAAAACAGTCTTTAGTCTACATTTGAAGCTGCCAACAGCAGGAGCATTTTTGATGTCCTCTGGGAGTTGGTTCCATAGCTGTACTGCATAGTCAGGGCTCGAAATTAACTTTTTTTCTTTGTGTCCCCCAGTGGTCCCGAATTCTGTGTTGTATTGTCCCGAATGGAAGCAATAGTGTCCCCATTTTTTTCCTCTCTGAAATAACCAGTGGTTAATATTATCATATGAAGTTACTATTATATTTGTAACTATGCGATTTTGAACCCTTTATATCATTTTTACAATAAGTCACAAAACACAAGTGACACATGTCCTATACATCATCTCATCTCATTATCTGTAGCCGCTTTATCCTGTTCTACAGGGTCGCAGGCAAGCTGGAGCCTATCCCAGCTGACTACGGGCGAAAGGCGGGGTACACCCTGGACAAGTCGCCAGGTCATCACAGGGCTGACACATAGACACAGACAACCATTCACACTCACATTCACACCTACGGTCAATTTACAGTCACCAGTTAACCTAACCTGCATGTCTTTGGACTGTGGGGGAAACCGGAGCACCCGGAGGAAACCCACGCAGACACGGGGAGAACATGCAAACTCCACACAGAAAGGCCCTCGCCGGCCACGGGGCTCGAACCCAGGACCTTCTTGCTGTGAGGCGACAGCACTAACCACTACACCACCGTGCCGCCCCTATACATCATCTACTTCAAAATTACAGTTATTGCATTTTCAGTTTATTAAACTTTGGCGATCTCACTGTATGAATAGATACCCATTTATTTAAAGGGGCCAACTAGCTCATTCAGAAAATGTTTCAACTCACTACATCTGCAGTACACTTTAGTTGAAAATAAGACCCCTTTTATGTTCATTTCATCTACTTGTACCTTGAATATCTGTTGGCATTTATAAGCCCAACTTATCATTTTCACCATTACCGTTATCCATTTTTATGTAATATACCTGTTGTCCCATTCAGAGATGTTTTGAAAGCCATCAGCCATACCATCAATAGATGCAATGCCCTTGAGCAAGGCACCTACCCCAACATTGCTACAGGGACTGTAACACTGTAAAAAACCGTAAAGTCACTTTGGATAAAAGTGTCATATCATATAAGTGCAAACAAAGCAATGTAATCCAAGTTTTTTTTTTATTGTAACCTTTAGTCATAGAAATCATTTACATTATTTACAGTGCTTGATTTCATTTTCTTTGACCTAGATAAATTTCCCATTCATTTCTATGGAATTATTTGAAAAACTACACACATTTTCAAACATCCGCTGCTCTGGCATGCTTTCACCTAGAGACATGATTCAAACTTTAAAACGTAGAGAAACTTCTCCTCTGTGGATCTGGCATTCATCTTTTTGCTAGGTTCTATACTTTTGGATCAGTCCCATCTCAAACACCATGTGGGTACCTGGAGAAATTCCGGCTTTATAATGGGTGTTTATTGCGTTACACACCAATGGAGCTCGTTAAGTTAGAGTGTAGAGAGCTTGGAAAAATAGCTCAAACTTTCTCATTTAAACTGTGTTTTCAGCCCCAATTTTCACTCTACACACACAATTTTCTCAAAAGTAGTAGTCACACTTGTCCTGATTCACACAATGTGTCTACCTACATGATAGGACTTGCAGTTTTTGAATGAGAAGCCTGAAAGTGAGGAGAGGACAGGCGCGCAGCCCCATAGACTGCCATTATAAACGTGGCTGCGCTTTGACTGTTAAATCAGAAAAGCCACTCGTTTTTAACTCGCTCTAGTGACCTCAATTTTTACACTACAGACAAAAAAAGTACATCAGTGTGTTCAGGAGACCCTTGTGGCACTCAATGTGAAATAAGTTTGTGAATATCTCCTTCCGTTTTCGTGTAAACCCCCGTTGTTTGGAGGGAGCGCTCTGACGGAAAGCTGCCCTTTTTGTGTGCCCCTCCCCCACCCGCGCGCTGAGCAGAGAGAGACAAAAATACAGTCCAGCTCAGCTCCGGCAACTGTGACTGTTACATGCACTGCATCACTCTCACGATTTCCCCCGGGGGAATTGTCGTCTCTAGATCTATTTTTTTCCATTGTCCCGGGATTGTCCCAGATATGATAATTTTGTGTCCCGATGACATTTTTTATGGTCCCCGGGACACCGTTAGTTTCGAGCGCTGCTCACGGTACTCGTAGCATGCTCCCACCTGTTGACGCAGGTCATCCAGCTTGTTTTTAAGGGAACGGGGATTGCATAGGAGCATAGGCGGCAACGGTAGCTTGGTGGCTGACCGAATACGCCGCCTAATGCCGCCTCTCCTACCTCTCTTCCTGACCCTGGTCTGCCGCTGTTTGTGTGAATAGTGCCTCAATAATACTTGTGTTAGTAACCATTAACACTCAGTGTTATCAACATTCAAAATGTCATTTATCATAACCATAACAGAACTATGTGCAAATAACACAAAAGTACCCTTCTGGTTTAAGGCTTAGAGGTATTACAGAAGTGTGCTTAATTTACTCTTACATTACAGTAAAGGCCTATTCATTCATGAAAGAGAAATGCACCAAAAATTACCCTCTAGATCAGGGGTGTCCAAACTGATCCATAAAGGGCCGTGTGGCTGCAGGTTTTCATTCCAGCCATGCAGCAGCACACCTGACTTGGCTTATTCAATCAACTGAACTGTCTTCACACAGTCAAATACTTGCAGCCACACCCACCCTTGATTAAAGGGTGGGTGTGTCAGTTGATTGAATAAGCCAAATCAGGTGTGCTGCTGCATGGCTGGAATGAAAACCTGCAGCCACACGGCCCTTTATGGATCAGTTTGGACACCCCTGCTCTAGATCATAGGTGGCCAACCCGCGGCTCGCGAGCCGCATGCGGCTCTTTGCCTGGTGTCATGCGGCTCTCACCTTCACGTCCAAGTTGGTGTTCGTTTGTGGTTTTATGTGCGTTTTCGCTTCACTGCAGTTAATTACGGTTATTTTATTAAAGGTGCTTCGCTTGGTTTCATTACGGTATTTTCACATCATGACAAATGCGCAGGTGTGTGAGATGATATGCTAAATTTCAGATCTCAAAATAGCAGGGAAAAAATGCACTTCAAAAAGAAAATATGAAGATGAGAACAGGACGTTTTTAACAGAGTGGGAGGATTTATATTTTTTCGTTGAACGTTATGGCAAGCCATTCTGCCTTCTATGTCAGTCGTCATTGTCGCATTTCAAGTCTTCAAATCTTCAGCGTCACTTCAGCTCACTACATGCTAAAATCGACCAGGACTTTCCGAAAGGGAGTGAACTTCGTAAACACAAGTTAATCACGTTAAAAAGTCAATCACAAAAGAAGGTACAGCTCTTCAAAAAATTTACAAAACAATCAGAGACAGTAACACATGCATCGTATAAACTGGCTTGGAACATTTCTGGTGAGTTTCATACCATCCCTGCTGCTGAGGCTTGGGATACGCGCTGGGCGCGCAAGCCTGAGTAGTGGGTGAGTGCTCATTCAGTTTTGATGCCTTGAGTGAGAGTATACTTTAAGTGTAAATAGTCATGAGAACACAGAACACATTGAATGAGAAGGTGTGTCCAAACTTTTGGCATGTAGTGTATATACATTATGTATTTGTTCATTTGTTTTCCAGTTATCAATTTGTGTGTGCGTGTGTGTTGTTCTTTCAAAAATTTGAGCATTGTATTATATTTTATCTATATTTGCACTGATCACTGTTCTCAGTGCCTATGGAGCTTGTACTGTTTGAGGAAATTAAATTAGCACTTTGTAATTTCCATTTTCCGACTGACTGTATTTATTTGAATACTTATTTATTTGAATGCAGGTCTTGTGCAGGTCATGCAATTGAGAATTCAAGCTGAATCAAAATGGCTTTTGCATTTTCGATGTTAAACAGGTAACTCCAAAATGCACTAGAATACAGGAAATTGCATCTAAGAAATCCAAAATTTTTCGGGGGAGGCCCCCCGGAACCCCCCCAATGGGGGGAATCCCCACATGTAAACAATGTCTGCCTTTGTGCCCCACCTACAATTTTCTTCACCAGTCGCCACTGTTGAAAATGACTGGCCTGTGGTCTTGGTACTGCAGTAAATGTATCATTATCATGTTGGTGTGGGGCATTGGTTAAGTTGGAGTGTGACATCAATGTGGCTGTGTGTGTGTGTGTGTCCGCGCGCGCAGAAGGAAGGGTAATATTTGTATGCCCATGTTCATGTGCCGATGTGGCTCTTTGCCGTAACACAGTAAGAATTGTGGCTCTTGGGCTCCGACTGGTTGGCCACCCCTGCTCTAGATACTTTACACACAGCTACTCAGCTGAGTAGCATTAAAGTTTTCAATACTGTAGTTGCATAGTGCAAATAAACATTATATTCATCACGACATATGAAATTACTCTCTCCTCCCTTTAAATTAGCATTAGGAAAATAAACACTCCTCCCTTTAAATTGGCATTAGGAAGAGTAAACACTTCTCTCTTTAAATTACATATACACATCAGCATGAATTCAGCTACCACATTGTAAATATGTTCAGAAACGTTGCACCATCATTCAGCTTCAGGTCACTCATAACGTTAACATAACCACTACTTTGTTTCAGCACTCAGTAAACAAGGGGGTAAATAGCACCAGAGCAACTGAAATGGCACGTTTCTCACCGTTGCTCTGTGAATATCAAGGCGGAACACGCTGGTATCACGCTTCGTAACAGCTCTCCAGACGCAGGGTAAACGATTAGTCTGTTAGGTACAGAACTAGCATCAGCATGGAGGACGACGGTAAACGTAAACAAGCTTTTTTCCTTCAGATATTTGACTCGTCTTACCGACGTAACGTTTCTCCTTTGTTCAGTCACACGGCTCCGTGCCTCCAGTGGATGTGTTCTGACCCTCTTTATTCTCCCTTTTCACAGGTTATCTCCGCGTTTTCTACCGTTTTTGTTCTCTTCTCACAGCATGCAGCTGCCTCGCTTCTCGGCTGAGCTTGGAAAAGACCAGAAGGAGCACGCGCTTGCTTTTCGTTCCCGTGGCAAAAAGCTGAGCGTGACCCACGTACCGGTAGCTTCTGATTGGCTGCTGAGACTAAGCACCCCTACTACATGTGGTTATGTGAACTGAATGGTGCATTTAATTGCAATAGAATAATTAACAAGTTGCTGATGTGAAACCAATAAAGATATAGAAAATAAAAAGTCTCTTTTCTTTTAGTGTATTCAGTTAACTGTGTGGGTATTTTTCAAACACCTGGTTACATCCTCCCCTCCTGAACCTTTGCATGTCCCTGTGCAAGGTGGACAACTAAATCATAATTATTAGAGGAGATGAGGTAGGTGGTTGAATAGGTTCTTCTCTTATGATTTCTTCCCAGGCTGTGGACAGCCCTTGAAAGAATGATTTCACTGCTGCGATCAAAGGACTTCCTAGCTCTGTATAATCAAGCCGTCGTGGCGGTTGACGGTTTCGCTCAGATCTCCTGAGAGAATTGTCCGTGTCTGTGTTCTCCTTGGTATCCGTTGTTCCATCCTTTCCATCCATTTCACCAGTTTCCTGTCTTTGTTCCTCAATTTCTACTTCTTTAAGACTATCATTCTCCTCATCTTTGTCAGACATAACTGAGGGAACTGACAGTTGCTCTTCTTGGACATCTGGATGATTATCCTCCGGTGAAGGATTTTGAATTGAGGTGGGTTCATTGGCTTGTTCAGTTACTGGGTCTCTATCGGTGGGGAGGTGTTCAGCATCACTTGGATGTGAGCTGGACTCAAACATCAAAGGACTATCTGGAATACTTTTGGACATATCAGGTAAATTGTCAAAATTGGATTGAGTGTCAAGTTCGGGTAGTTCGTCATCATTTTGAGCATTTACAGGACTCCCTACAGGACATGGGCCTGGAGGCTCAATATGCTGAGTGTCCTGGACATTGGTCATGGTAAAGTCCGCATGCACAGGACTCTCACTGACCATGGGGACAGGGGAACTTATCCAGACAGGGATGAGTGAGTCATCATCTTCATCTGAGAAGCTCTCTTCCTCTGCCACTGGGTGTGCACGAGTCCTTGGTCTACGTGGTACCGGTTTTGGTACAGGCTCACTGTTTTCCTCCACAGGTAGGTACCCGCATGGAAGGCAAGGCAAGGCAAGTTTATTTATATAGCACATTTCATACACAATGGCAGTTCAATGTGCTTTACAGAAGCAAAAACAAAAACAGTAAACAATAGAGAAATAAAATTACATAAAATAATTTTATTTGTATTCTAAAACAATTAATTAAAAGAATTAAAAGAAAATAATAAGAATTAAACAATAGTAGAAATAAAATAATAAAATGCCAAAAAGAAAAAAGGAGAAAAAGAAAAAGAAACCAGCAGAATAAAATAGAATAAAATTAAAGTAAATTTAAAACATGCAGAGAAAGTAAAGATTATAAAAAATGTAAAAATATTAATTATTTAACAGAAAGCATCTGAAAACAGCTTGGTCTTTAACCTAGATTTGAAGCTGCCAACAGCAGGAGCATTTTTAATGTCCTCTGGCAGTTGGTTCCATAGATGTACTGCATAGTAGCTAAAAGCTGCTTCACCACACTTTGTTTTAACAACTGGTTTTAATAGTAAATTTTTCTGTTGCGATCTGGTAGATCTGATTGGGTTAGGCCGCTGCAACATATCAGAGAGGTAACTGGGCCCTGCACCATTTAGAGATTTGTATACCAGCAGCAATACTTTAAAGTCAATTCTGTAGCTTACTGGAAGCCAGTGAAGGGACCTTAGAATTGGAGTAATGTGCTCTGTTCTTTTTGTTCGTGGAAGCAATAAGTCCCTGTATAGTGTTCTTTGGGGACCATCTCCAGTTTCAGGCTTAACAGTGTATACAGGGAGAGTACCTGCTCTTCTCACCACCACATGGACAGTGGATTCCCATTTGTCTGAGATCTTGTGTTTTCCCCGTATGCAAACATTCCTGACCAATACTCGATCTCCAGGCTCCAGGTCTGAGGCAGTGACATGCTTGTCATACCTGGTTTTGTTCTTGTGAGCTATCTTAGCCGCCTTCTGCATAGCTACCCTGTAGCTCTCTTTGAGATGTGACTTGAGGTTTTGCACATACTCTGAGTGAGAGGAATGTTGGCCCTCTTGCACTGGCAGCTTGAAAGCGAGATCAACTGGCAGGTGAGGTTGGCCCCCGAACATAAGTTCATATGGAGTGAAGCCAGTCACCTTGTTGCGGGTACAATTGTACACATGGACCAGGGGTCTCACATGGTCACGCCAACAGGATTTGTCTTTATTCTGGAGAGTGCCCAACATGTCAAGAAGGGTGCAGTTAAATCGTTCCACAGGGTTACCCTGAGGGTGGTACGGGGTTGTTCGAGCCTTGTGGATACCAGCCACCCGACAGAGTTCCTTGATTGTGCGGGACTCAAAATCTGGACCCTGGTCACTATGTAACTTTTCTAGGATACCATAGCGTACCATAAAGTTCTCCCACAGACACTCTGCTACTGTGCGGGCTCTTTGATTGGGTGTTGGGATCGCAACTGCAAATTTAGTGAAGTGATCGGTGATCACTAATATGTCCTTGGTCCCACTTTTGTCAGCTTCCAGGGACAAGTAATCCATACAGAGGAGCTCGAGAGGTCGCGTGGTCTTAATGTTGACCAATGGGGCTGCTTTTTCCGGTCGCGCCTTCCTCCGCACACACCTGCCACATGTCTTCACCTTCTTTTCCACATCCAAGACCATCCTTGGCCAATAGAAACTGGTTCTTACAAGATCCAGTGTCCGATCAACTCCCATGTGACCCATATGGTCATGCAGACTGGTGAGCACTGGGCTGCAGAGCTCAACTGGAAGGACAAGCTGGTAAGTTCTCTGGGATCCCACTTGACGTCTCCTGAACAGGATGTTGTTGTGGAGCTCGAGACGAGGGAGTTCACGGAGGAGTAGTGGGAGATCAGGAAGTTGGGTACGCAAAGTGGGGGGTGGTGTGTCCCCATGTTCGATCTGACTGATGACATGTTTTATACTCTTTGTTTAGTTGCTATCTCTGTTTCAGAAAGATGGGGGATGGTTGGAAGGCCTCCAAATTGCTCTTCTCATTCATAACAGTCTGGAACAGCACTGGAGGACACGGCAAGAGCCTCCACTAGGGCAACATGGTTGGTATCTCCCTCTCCCTGTTAGGGTTTTGCTGGGATTCGAACCTGGTTCGTTGGTGTGATGATCCAGCAAACCCCCACTAGGCCACCAGGGGAATGATTCAAATGCAGAGGCGTGAGGCGGAAGTAGAAAAAGTAACAAAAGGTTTATTTATACTATTTACACTATATACAATCCAGGGCAAAACAAAAAAAACAAAGAGTATAATTCAAAAAGAAAAAGGCAAAAATGCAAAAGCTCAGAAGATCCACAAAACACAGTACAAAGGAAACTGGAGATAAACATAACAGCACAAAGACTCCGTGACAAGAGGACTGAACTCAGGGGTATAAATACACAAACTAATTAAGGACACAGGTGAAGATAATTAGGACTAACAGGCAATTAACAAAAAAAAACACAAAACACAGGAACAGTGGCGGCCTCTAGAGGCCAAAATAAATATGACACGAAAAGGAAATAACAGCGGCCTCTAGAGGCCAAAACAGTCCAAGTCCTAACACTCCCTCATCAGCAGGACCAAGGCTGAAGGCGAGTTGTCTCTCACAGATTACTTTCACAACAGACTGATCCACCACATCGATGTTCTTTGGATCAGAGAGATGATCTTGTGTGAACTGCTTTATGCATTCTCTCTCTTTTTGTGATTTCAGATCGTCTGCTAGCATCCCATGTGGTCTGCGTGACAGTCCATCTGCATCTCCGTTCTGCCTCCCTGGACGATAGAGGAGTTTGAAGGAGAATGTGGACAGTGCAGCTAGCCACCTATAGCTCGTCGCGTCAAGTTTGGCCGAGGTTAGGATATAAGTCAGTGGGTTGCTATCTGTTACAACGGTGAAGTGATTGTGTGGCAGTTCCTATGTATGGGCGGAGCACAGAAGACAGCAGGCCAGAACTGAGTTCCCAAAACTCTTTTTATTTTCAGCTTTTCAGCTTATTTAAACACTCTCACACACTCAGACACACGCACACACATCAATCAATCAATCAATCAATCAATCAAGTTTATTTGTATAGCACTTTTAACAATAAACATTGTCGCAAAGCAGCTTTACAGAATTTGAACAACTTAAAACATGAGCTAATTTTATCCCTAATCTATCCCCAATGAGCAAGCCTGTGGCGACGGTGGCAAGGAAAAACTCCCTCAGACGACATGAGGAAGAAACCTCGAGAGGAACCAGACTCAAAAGGGAACCCATCCTCATTTGGGCAACAACAGACAGCCTGATTATAATATTAACAGTTTTAACAGGTATAACCCTCAACTGTCCTCATGGGGCCGTCCTTCACAGGAGCGGTGCGATAAAACTCCGACCAGACACAGGGCACCAGGATGGATCAAGCAGGTCTGAGGGGCAGAAGAGGCCAGCATCTCAATCCCAGGATCAACATGTAACTCAGAGGGACAGATTGGGGGGGGAAGAGAGAGAGAAAGAAAACACAGGTTGTTAGGTATGCCCTAAAAATGACAAGTATTAAATCTGTGTGGTAAGCTCGCAGAGACGAGAGTCTTTACATTAGGCATAACACACAACAATGGCATGTTAATATGGTAAAATATATCATGACCTGCTCTGGCTGGATGCTTGATTGGGTGATGGGAGCACACTCCTCAGCAATGATGAGATGCAGATGGGACCCTTAGGGCTGGCCAAGACAATTCAGTTACATTTCACCGGGTCTGGGACATGCGACAGAATGTGTGATGGCCGATTCCCTGCAGGCTACGATAGCCAGTCAAGTTCTCCACCCTCTCCACCAAAAGATTTCCTGTTGACTCCATGTAACTCAGAGGGACAGATTTGGGGTGGGGGGGAGGGAAAGAAAACACAGGTTGTTAGGTATGCCCAATGTCACCTGAATAAATTGGAGCAGTATACATATTGCACCGAGTACAAGCAGGGACTCCGGCAACTAACTATGACAGCATAACTAAAAGGAGAGAGCCAGAAGGTAACACAGGCATGAGGGAGCCCCCGGGACATAAAGCAGCCAGCCACTACACAGTCAACAAACTCAAGTGAGCAAGCGAGTGGGGACTGACAGCATCCATACATCCCAGTTTACCAAAACACTCTATGTCTGAGGACCCTCCAGATCTACTCCTTTACCTCATAAACACCATTAACAAAAGGCTTGACTAAACAGATATGTTTTCAGCCTAGACTTAAATGCTGAGACTGTGTCTGATTCCTGAACATTACTTGGAAAGCTGTTCCATAACTGTGGGGCTTTGTAAGAAAAGGCTCTGCCCCCTGATGTAGCCTTCAATATACGAGGTACCAGCAGATAGCCTGCACCTTTTGATCTAAGTAGGAATGGCAGGTCATAGAGGAGCAGATGTTCACTCAGGTACTGTGGTGCGAGACCATTTAGTGCTTTAAAGGTCAATAGTAGTATTTTATAATCAATACGAAATTTGATTGGGAGCCAATGCAGTGTGGATAAGACAGGCGTGATGTGGTCATATTTTCTAGTTCTAGTAAGGACTCTTGCTGCTGCATTTTGAACTAACTGGAGCTTGTTTATGCACTTATTGGAACATCCAGACAGTAAAGCATTACAATAATACAACCTGGAGGTAACGAAAGCATGGACTAGTTTTTCTGCATCATGCAATGACATTAAATTTCTTATCTTTGCAATATTTCTGAGATGAAAGAAAGCTATCCGGGTGATGTTATCAATGTGAGTTTCGAATGAAAGACTGGGGTCAATAATCACTTCGAGGTCTTTTACTGCTGCACGTGAAGAAACAGAAAGGCCATCCAGAGTCACTGTGTAATCAGAAAACTTACTTCTAGCTGTATGTGGTCCTAGCACAAGCACTTCAGTCTTGTCAGAGTTAAGCAGAAGGAAATTAATAAGTATCCAGTGTCTAATGTCCTTAACACATTCCTCAATTCTATTAAGCTGGTGTCTCTTATCAGGTTTTGCAGAGACATACAACTGTGTGTCATCAGCATAACAGTGGAAACTAATACAATGTTTACAAATAATATCACCCAGAGGTAACATATATAGAGAAAAAAGCAGTGGACCCAAGACAGAACCTTGTGGAACACCAAACTTTACCTCGGTACGTCTAGAAATATCACCATTTATATCAACATACTGATAACGATCAGTTAGATAAGACCTGAGCCAGGAGAGGGGCATTCCCTTAACTCCCACAACATTTTCTAGTCTATCCAGAAGAATGGAATGATCAGTGGTATCAAATGCTGCACTAAGGTCAAGCAACACAAGTAGCGAGACACAGCCCTGATCAGACGCCAACAGTAGGTCGTTTACTACTTTCACCAGTGCTGTCTCTGTGCTATGATGAGGTCTAAATCCTGACTGATACATTTCATGGATGTTATTCCTATGTAAATATGAGCATAACTGCTGTGCCACAGCTTTTTCAAGAATCTTGGAGATAAAGGGGAGGTTTGATATTGGCCGATAATTGGACAGTTGACAGGGATCAAGGTCAGGTTTTTTAATCAGGGGTTTGATAACTGATAGTTTAAAGGATTTGGGTACATAGCCAATCATAAGAGAAGAATTTATTATTTTTAGAAGCGGTTCAATTACTCCAGGCATTATCTGTTTGAATAGATGTGTCGGTAAGGGATCTAGTACGCAAGTTGAGGCTTTTGATGTAGAGATTAATGAAAGTAATTCAGTTTCTTTTAGGGGAGTAAAACATTCTAACTGATGATCTGATACAGTTATATTGTTAACTACAAGGTCACTTTCATTGTCTAACCTTAAATTAATAGTTTCAATTTTTTGTCGGATATTCTCAATTTTGTCATTAAAAAAATTCATGAAGTCGTTGCTACTACATACTGCAGGTGTGCATGTGTTGATAGTGGACTTATTCCTGGTTAATTTTGCTACAGTATTAAATAGGAATCTAGGATTATTTTTGTTATCTTCTATTAGGGAGGAGAAATATGTTGATCTCGCAGCACTAAGAGTTTTCTATACTTCAGGAAGCTCTCCTTCCAAGCTAATTTGAACACTACCAATTTTGTTTGACGCCATTTACGTTCCAATTTTCGAGTGGTCTGTTTTAATGTGCGAGTGTCATCATTATACCAGGGTGCTAATTTTTTGTCTCTGACCATTTTCCTTTTTAGAGGAGCTACATTATCTAAAGTATGGCGGAATGTTGACTCTAAGCATTCAGTTGCCTGATCAAGTTCTGCAGGGGCTGACAGTGACCCAATCAAAGTTGACAGCTCTGGGAGATCATTTATAAAGCTCTGTGCAGTAGTTGACGTGAAAGTACGTTTAATACAGTAGCGTGGTGAGGTGCATATATTATTACTCAGACATATTTTGAATGAGATGAAACAATGATCTGAGATGACTTCAGACTGTGGAAGTATGACTATATTGTCTACGTTTAATCTGAATGTTAGTATTAGATCAAGGGTGTGACCACCATTATGGGTCGGTCCTATGACATTCTGCTTAATCCCGACTGAATCTAAGATGGACACAAACGCTGTTTTTAAAGGGTCTTCTGGGTTATCGAAGTGAATATTAAAATCTCCGACAACTAAAGCTTTGTCTAAGGAAATAACCAGATCTGAGATAAAATCTGCAAATTCAGAAAGAAACTCAGAATATGGCCCCGGGGGCCTGTAAATAATAAGCAATGGAATTAACTGGGTAGACTTATTTTTTGAGGCTACATACATTATATGAGTATGAAGAACTTCAAATGTATTAAATTTATAACCAGGTTTTTGTGTTACACCTAGATAATCGTTATAAATAACCGCGACACCTCCTCCTCTGCCAGTTAGACGACGCTGGTGTATATAACTGTATCCAGGAGGACTCGCTTCATTTAATGCTATATATTCATTTGGCTGAATCCATGTTTCTGTTAAACACAGTACATTAAACTCCTGATCAGTAATGAGTTCATTAACCATTAGCGCTTTAGATGTACAACCCCGATTCCAAAAAAGTTGGGACAAAGTACAAATTGTAAATAAAAATGGAATGCAATAATTTACAGATCTCAAAAACTGATATTGTATTCACAATAGAACATAGACAACATATCAAATGTCGAAAGTGAGACATTTTGAAATTTCATGCCAAATATTGGCTCATTTGAAATTTCATGACAGCAACACATCTCAAAAAAGTTGGGACAGGGGCAATAAGAGGCTGGAAAAGTTAAAGGTACAAAAAAGGAACAGCTGGAGGACCAAATTGCAACTCATTAGGTCAATTGGCAATAGGTCATTAACATGACTGGGTATAAAAAGAGCATCTTGGAGTGGCAGCGGCTCTCAGAAGTAAAGATGGGAAGAGGATCAACAATCCCCCTAATTCTGCACTGACAAATAGTGGAGCAATATCAGAAAGGAGTTCGACAGTGTAAAATTGCAAAGAGTTTGAACATATCATAATCTACAGTGCATAATATCATCAAAAGATTCAGAGAATCTGGAAGAATCTCTGTGCGTAAGGATCAATGCCGGAAAACCATACTGGATGCCCGTGATCTTCGGGCCCTTAGACGGCACTGCATCACATACAGGCATGCTTCTGTATTGGAAATCACGAAATGGGCTCAGGAATATTTCCAGAGAACATTATCTGTGAACACAATTCACCGTGCCATCTGCCGCTGCCAGCTAAAACTCTATAGTTCAAAGAAGAAGCCGTACCTAAACATGATCCAGAAGCGCAGACGTCTTCTCTGGGCCAAGGCTCATTTAAAATGGACTGTGGCAAAGTGGAAAACTGTTCTGTGGTCAGACGAATCAAAATTTGAAGTTCTTTATGGAAATCAGGGACGCCGTGTCATTTGGACTAAAGAGGAGAAGGACGACCCGAGTTGTTATGAGCGCTCAGTTCAGAAGCCTGCATCTCTGATGGTATGGGGTTGCATTAGTGCATGTGGCATGGGCAGCTTACACATCTGGAAAGACACCATCAATGCTGAAAGATATATCCAGGTTCTAGAGCAACATATGCTCCCATCCAGATGACGTCTCTTTCAGGGAAGACCTTGCATTTTCCAACATGACAATGCCAAACCACATACTGCATCAATTACAGCATCATGGCTGCGTAGAAGAAGGGTCCAGGTACTGAACTGGCCAGCCTGCAGTCCAGATCTTTCACCCATAGAAAACATTTGGCGCATCATAAAACAGAAGATATGACAAAAAAGACCTAAGACAGTTGAGCAACTTGAATCCTACATTAGACAAGAATGGGTTAACATTCCTATCCTTAAACTTGAGCAACTTGTCTCCTTATTCCCCAGACATTTACAGACTGTTGTAAAGAGAAAAGGGGATGTCTCACAGTGGTAAACATGGTCTTGTCCCAACTTTTTTGAGATGTGTTGTTGTCATGAAATTTAAAATCACCTAATTTTTCTCTTTAAATGATACATTTTCTCAGTTTAAACATTTGATATGTCATCTATGTTCTATTCTGAATAAAATATGGAATTTTGAAACTTCTGCATCATTGCATTCCGTTTTTATTTACAATTTGTACTTTGTCCCAACTTTTTTGGAATCAGGGTTGTAAGAGATCTAATATTTAATAGCCCCACCTTTAGATCAAAGGTGCTGGCAGCAGCTGTACAGTCAGTATGATCTAATTTTATATTGATTAAGTTACTGGAACAAACTCTCTGAAAATTTCTACCTTTTTGTTGAGCTCGGGGAACAGACACAGTCTCGATGTAGTGGACCCTGAGTGATGACTCTGTGCAGCTAGCAGACAGTCGGTTTAGCCTGTTCGTCTGCTCCCTGGCCTTGGCTCTGGATTGTCAGAAATTAACTAGGCCTGTTCTGAGACTATGACCTATGCTGCAGGAAATGAGAGCAGCACCTTCCCGAGTGGGATGGATACCGTCCCGCCCTAACAGGCCAGCAGTGCCCACAAAATTAGCCCAATTATCTATAAAGCCCACACTGTTTTCATAGCACCACCTGGACAGCCAGCAGTTCAGCGACCATAACCTGCTGTAAGCTACATCGCCACGCCGCATTGGGATGGGGCCAGAGCATATTACAGCATCGGACATCGCCTTCGCTAATTTAAACACCTCTACAAAGTTACTCTTAGTAACCTCAGACTGACGAAGGCGTATGTCATTAGCTCCTGCATGGATAACTATCTTTGAGAACCTGTGCTTGCCTAGGACCCTAAGATTACCTGCTATGTCCGGCGCCCTGGCTCCCGGTATACACCTGACTAAAGCTGCTGGTGCCCCTAAAGGCTGAGCTAATTTCACGTGCCGTATGATAGAGTCCCCTATAACCAGAGCTCTTTCAGGTTTCTCAGCGGGTGCATCACTAAGGAGAGCAAACCTGTTCGACACGTGACGCGGAGAGGAGTGGTGCTCCCGTGGGCGAGCCTCAGCTGTAGCTTTGGCTCTACGCTTATGCCGCCAAGCCGTCACCCATTCGCCCCGCTGTAAGGGCTCTAATGCCGGAGCTGGGGGATTGCTAACTCCACCTAGGGCGTCCAGACTTTCCCTAACAGAAACTACACTGTTCTCACGCTCACTAACCTGCTCTAAAGCCTGGACACGCGCTTCTAGCACTGTAATCTTCTCCATCAGAGAGCTAACTAATCTGCACTTATCACAAGTAAACTAATAAAGCTATCACTAGTGACGGAGGAAGAATGACTAAACATCCTGCACTCAGCACATTGAACAGGCTGAAGGTGTGCCATGATGAAAAGATTCACGTACCTTAAATGAAGATCTGTTGATATTAAAGCAGATCAGATGTGGATGGCCTCTGCTTGTGGTCTTTACACAGGAGGAGAGAAAAAGAAAGCTTCCGGTCTAGGCGTTCTTCCGAAAAAAGAAAGAGAAAAAACCGGGAAAAAAAAATGGAAAAAGGAAAGCGAAAGTGAAAAGTACAAAAATGAAAGTGACAGTACAATAAAAATGAAGAGGATACTGGAAATTTATTTGTAGAAAAAAAAGTTAAAAAAGGATTAGTAATTAACGCCGCCACTCGCGGGAAAAAAGGACTCGGTGCGAACAACTCAGGAAGCAGGAAGTGCGTAAACCAGGAAGTCTCTGCAGTCCAATCAGACTGCAGAGACTGCAGACATCAGCCGTCTGGTTCGGGAGAGAGCCCCTCTGCTCTCGCTCTCCCTCCTTAAGTAGGGTGCGGTCACTGGGAAGACACACAAACACAGGTTAATTGCTCTCAGGTGTAGTGATTCTGCCACTTACCTTCCCTGACTCCGCCCTCCTGTCACAGACCGGCGCTTGACCACGCCCCCGCTGCCACATACCCCCACCGCCCGACTCAGGCCGGGCGGCTGTCCGGCCTGCAGTTGACTCCCCCCCCCCCTTGACGGGAGAGGAAGTCCGCCACGACCATCTGTGCCCCCGGCCTGTGGACCACCTTGAAATTAAAGGGTTGGAGTGTCAGATACCAACGGGTGATCTGCGCGTTGGCATCCTTCATGCGGTGGAGCCACTGGAGGGGCGCGTGGTCTGAACAGAGGGTGAAAGGGCGCCCCAGCAGGTAGTACCGGAGGGCGAGGACCTCCCACTTGATGGCCAGACACTCTTTCTCTATGGTGCTGTAGCGCCCCTCACGCACCGACAGCTTCCTGCTGATGTACAGGACAGGGCGGTCCTCCCCCTCCACCTCCTGGGACAAAACCGCCCCCAGCCCTCTGTCCGACGCATCGGTCTGCAACACAAAGGGGAGAGAAAAGTCAGGGGAGTGTAAAAGTGGCCCCCACACAGTGCAGCCTTTACCTCAGAAAAAGCCCGCTGGCATTGCTCCATCCACTGGACCGGATCTGGTGCCCCCTTTTTAGTGAGATCAGTCAGCGGGATGGTGACGTCCGAATAATTAGGTATAAACCTACGATAATAGCCAGCCAGCCCCAGGAACTGTCTCACCCCCTTTTTGGTCTTGGGCCTCGGGCAGGCCGCAATTGCTGTGGTCTTGTTAATTTGGGGACGCACCTGCCCATTGCCCAAGTGGAAGCCCAGATACTGTACTTCCACCTGCCCAATCGCACACTTCTTTGGGTTGGCTGTGAGACCCGCTCGCCTCAGCGACCTAAGGACGGCCCTTAGGTGTTCAAGGTGCCTTGGCCAGTCATTACTATATATGATGATGTCTTCGAGGTAGGCGGCCGCATAGGTGGCGTGGGGGTGGAGGACCCTGTCCATCAGCCGCTGAAACGTAGCGGGCACCCCAAACAGCCCAAACGGAAGTGTGACGAATTGGTGTAAACCAAACGGTGTGGAAAAGGCCGTTTTTTCTTGGGAGAGTGGAGTCAAGGGGATCTGCCAATATCCCTTCGTCAAATCCAGTGTCGAATAAAAGTGAGCCATGCCGAGTCGATCGAGCAACTCATCAATACGAGGCATTGGGTACGCATCGAATTTAGACACCGCGTTGACTTTTCTATAGTCCACACAGAACCGGACCGACCCGTCGGCCTTGGGTACCAAGACCACCGGGCTGCTCCAGTCACTGTGGGACTCCTCGACGATGCCCATTTCGAGCATGGTCTCAAGTTCTTCCCGAACCACCTTTTTTTTGTGTTCGGGTAGCCTGTAAGGGTGGCTACGCACTAGCACCCCCGGGGGCATCTCTATGTGGTGCTCTATGAGGTTAGTGCGACTGGGCAGGGGCGAGAACACATCTGAAAACTCGGTCTGCAATTGGGCAACCTCCATGAGTTGGGTCAGGGAGAGGTGGTCTCCACAGGGGACCGGAGAGGTACGTGATGCCAATGCCCCTTTTTGAACCTCCGGCCCCAGCTCCGCCTTCTCCCGAACCACCGACACCAACGCCACGGGGACCTCCTCATTCCAGAGTTTAAGCAGATTGAGGTGGTAAATCTGTAGCGCCCCACCCCTGTCCGTTTGCCTAACCTCATAGTTGACGTCCCCGACTTGCCGTGTGACCTCAAAGGGTCCTTGCCACTTGGCGATCAATTTGGAGCTCGACGTGGGCAACAGTACGAGTACCTTATCTCCCAGTGTGAACTCCCTAAGGCACGTACCCTTGTTGTACAGGCGGGCTTGCCGTTCTTGGGCCTGCCGCAAATTCTCCTGGGTTAGGTGGGTGAGGGTGTGGAGTTTTGCGCGCAGGTCCATAACGTATTGAATTTCATTTTTGCTTTGTGAAGGTCCCTCCTCCCAATTTTCCCGCAGCACATCTAGAATGCCGCGCGGCTTACACCCATATAATAATTCGAACAGGGAGAACCCCGTGGAGGCTTGGGGGACCTCTCACACTGAAAACAGCAAGGGCTCGAGCCACTTATCCCAATTACGTGAGTCCTCACTTACGAATTTTTTAATTATATTCTTGAGGGTGCGATTGAACCGTTCCACTAAACCGTCCGTTTGTGGGTGATACATGCTGGTGCGGATCGACTTAATCACCAACAACCCATACAGTTCGCGCAGTGTCCGTGACATAAACGTGGTGCCTTGATCAGTCAGAATCTCTTTTGGGATTCCGACTCGGGAGATAACGCGGAAGAGCACCTCCGCAATACTGCGTGCTGAGATATTGCGCAGAGGCACTGCTTCCGGGTATCGCATTGCATAGTCCACCAGAACTAATATAAAGCGGTACCCTCATGCTGACCGATCTAATGGCCCGATGAGAGCCATCCCAACTCTTTCAAACGGGGTCTCGATTAATGGAAGAGGGCGCAAAGGCGCTTTTGGAATGGCCGCTGGATTCACTAACTGGCATTCGTGGCACGCCGTACACCACCTACGGACATCCCCGCGAATTCCCGGCCAATAGAATCGGGCCATTATTCGGGCTAGTGTCTTATCCTGCCCTAAGTGTACAGCCATGGGATTAAAGTGAGCCACCTGGAATACCAATTCCCGGTGGCTCTTTGGAATTAAAAGCTGCGTGACTCGCTCTTTAGTTTGACTGTCCTGTGTCACTTGGTATAATCTATCCTTCATAATCACGAAGTAGGGGAAGGACGAGGTGGTGTTCGGCGGGAGCGTTTGACCATCGATTACTCTCACTTGGTCAAACGCATGTCGCAGAGTCTCGTCTCGCGACTGCTTTAATGGGAAATCTGCGAGGGATTCCCCAAGAGAGAGAGGAGGGGCCGGCGGCTCCTCACTCTGACGCGGAGATGACGTAGACGGCTCTGTGACAGCTGCTCCCGCCAAAGCGACACCGGGACCTCCCCCTGTTAAATGGCAGGACCCACTCTCTACTATGCATGTCATTAAACCCCGAAATCCCGGCCAATCAGTCCCCAAAATTAAAGAGTGGGTAAGGCGAGGATTAACCGCCGCCTTCACTATAAATTTTTCCCCTCGGAAAAAAATGTGGACTGACACCAAAGGGTAGCAGTGAACGTCCCCATTCACACACAACACCTTCACCCCCTGTGCACCCCCCAATGCCTCGTGTTGCACCAGGCTTTGGTGAATTGAGGTCTGATTACAACCAGAATCCACCAACGCCTGATATGTATCCCCTTGGATACTCACCGGTATGCGATACGCTCCGGCCCGATCGAGGGCAGCTTCTGGCGCATCGGGGATCCGAACCACCGCGCCCACCTCCATTACCGTGCACTGCTGTTGGAGGTGGCCCGGTTCCCCGCAGCGCCAGCAAACCGGCCCGGGCTTCCTCTCTGCACCGGTGTTCTGGGGCTCACTCGCCTGAGGGGGGGAGAGACAGACACAGAAGGGTGAAACGGGAGGGCACTGTGGGTGCAGCGGGCCGGCTGGGGTGGTGTCGGCCCCCGCCTCCGCGGTGGGGGAATGGGGCGAGGACGGGACACAGAAGGAGGGGGAGAGAGAGAGAAGAGAAGAGACTGTCTGCTGTCCTGCCGCCGGAACAGCTGTCAAATGGTCCTCCGCCAGCTCGATGGCCTGATCCAGCGACGCCGGGCGGTGGCACTGGACCCACTATGCGGTTCCTGTGGGCAAGCGCGCGATGAACTGCTCCAGCACCACCTGATTGACGATCTCCTCGGCGTCGCAGTTGTTGGCCCTCAGCCACCGCCAGCAGGCGTCCCGGAGTTACTGGCCAAACGCGAATGGGCGGCCAACTTCCTCCAAGCGCAGAGTGCGGAAGCGCTGGCGCTGCTGTTCGGCGGTGCGCCCCACACGCTGGAGGATGGCCCGGCGAAGGTCCGCGTAGGCCAGCCGGTGGTCGGCAGGGAGCTGTAGCTCGGCCAGCTGTGCCTCCCCCGTTAGCAGGGGGAGGAGGCGTGCCGCGCGCTGATCCATCGGCCACCCGAGGTCTCCGCGACTTGCTCAAAGAGCATGATGAAAGCCTCAGGGTCATCCTTCGGGCCCATCTTTGTCAGGGTGAGGGGGGATGGGCCCGCGGTGGAAGCGTCGATTGTCCCTGCCGATGCGAGGAGGTGCCGGAACGTCTGTCGGTCCTCTTGCTGGGCCAACACCAGGGCCTCGAAGCGCTGCTCCTGCTCCTTACGGAGTGTGACGAGCACCTGGTGCTGGCTTTGCTGGGCCGTGGTGAGGGCGTGGACCAGATCGGCGAACAGGGAAGACTCCATGGGGCGGTTCGGCATTCTGTGCTCCAGATCCTGGGTTTTGGCACCACTGTGGCAGTTCCTATGTATGGGCGGAGCACAGAAGATGGCAGGCCAGAACTGAGTTCCCAAAACTCTTTTTATTTTCAGCTTTTCAGCTTATTTAAACACTCTCACACACTCAGACACACGCACACACATCAGCCGTCTGGTTCGGGAGAGAGCCCCTCTGCTCTCGCTCTCCCTCCTTAAGTAGGGTGCGGTCACTGGAAAGACACACAAACACAGCTTAATTGCTCTCAGGTGTAGTGATTCTGCCACTTACCTTCCCTGACTCCGCCCTCCTGTCACAGACCAGCGCTTGACCACGCCCCCGCTGCCACAGATTGCCATGAAGATAGTCGCTGAACTTTTCTGTAACTGACCACTTAAGTGCCAGAAACTCAAGCTTGTGCACTGGGTAGCGACTCTCGCTGTGTGACAGACCCCTACTTGCATATCCTATGACTCTAAGCTGGCCCTCTTGCTCCTGATACAACACAGCACCGAGCCCGGTGGTACTGGCATCGGTGTGTAATATGTAGGGTTTCTGAGGGTCAGCGAAAGCTAGGACAGGGGCTGTAGTGAGGTTCTGAATGACTGCCTCGACGGCTCGCTGGCAATCTGGCGTCCAGTGCCTTCCAAAAGGCTCTTTGGGGTCATGGTATTGATTTGTCTTTGATCTCGTGTCCGTCTGCTTCGCTTTAGATTTCTTGTAGGAAGGCGGGTAACCGGAGGTCAAGCTGTGGAGAGGCTTCACGATGCTTGAGTAGCTCTTCATGAAGCTCCTATAATACCCAGCAAAGCCAAGGAATGATTTCAACTCTCGTAGAGTCTGGGGGACAGGCCATGTCTTAAGGGCTGAGATCTTCTCAGGGTCTGTCTCGACACCATTTCTGGAGACTACATGACCCAGATAATGGACTGATGTCTGGAAAAAGACACATTTTTCTGGGGACAACTTCAACCCAAACTCTTTGAGACGAGTTAGCACTTTCACAAGTCGTTCTTCGTGCTCCTCAAGGGTTCTGGAGAATACTATCACATCATCAAGGAAGACGAGCGCGTCTTTCAAATGCATGTCCACCATGCAATGTTCCATTAATCTCTGAAACATGCTGGGGGCGTTCGTCACTCCCTGGGGCATTCGATTGAACTCCCAAAAACCGAGTGGACACACAAAAGCCGTCTTTGGTTTGTCTTTCTCTTCGACCTCAATCTGGTAGTATCCTGATTTTAAGTCCAGAACAGAGAACCACTGTGAGCCATTGAGGGCTGAGAATGTGTCCTCTAGCTTTGGAAGGTTGTAGGCATCTTTTATAGTCTGGAGGTTTAGACGTCTGTAATCGATGCATAACCGGACTTGGCCATTCTTTTTCTGGACTACTACTATGGGTGATGCAAATGGCGACTCTGACTCCCTGATAACTCCCGCATCCAGAAGTTCTTTGATGTGCCTTCGGACACCTTCAATGTCCTGTGGGTGGATTGGTCGGGCACGTAGCTTGAAAGGCGTTTCATCTGAGAGTTTTATGTGGTGTCACACTTTGTCCGTCTGGCCAAAGTCCAGGTCATGATGCGTAAACACCTCATGTTATTGAGCTGCTGAGTGATGTGTTGCTTCCATTCGAGTGGGACTGGGGAATCACCAAAATTGAAATTTAAGGTGGGTTCTTGGGATGACTGGGTCTCGGAGGGGCCCTGAGGGGGTTGAGACCGATTAGTCACACTATGTTCTTTTAACAGGATGGTCTGATAAGCACTAATTTCTGCTATGGTGCACTTTGCAGGAATTACAATGTCATGGTCAGATTCATTGCTTATGACGACTGGCAGCTTATGGGGGCGTAGCTGCAGGAAATCAACCAGACCAGCTTTCACTAGCAGGCCACCTGGCAAGGGAGACGACGATGGGTACTCAATGACAATGGATTTCTCATCCTGAAAGCCACTGACAAGGGCGACTCCCTCCACCACTACAGTTTCACCGGCTGGGATGACTTGAGGTGTCTTGCCTCGCATCTTCACTACCCCCTGGTGGTTGTTGCTTGCCTGCTTCCGTCTTAGCTCAATGACCTTGAAAACTACTGCATAGCCATGTGGGAGGGGCTGGCGACTAACTGTGTCAATCTCTGAATAAATGTCAAACAGCACGTCTAAGGTGTTTGTGCCTATAAGTATGGGGGACTGTGAAGTGTCAGGAACAACTAAGGCAAGTGTATTTACATCTATTGGAGCTCCTGTGAAATCTTTTGGAAAGGTTATGGTCATCTCTATATAGCCGAAGTAAGGCACTAGCTGGCCATTTACACCTTCCACTTCCAAGAGATCATGCAGTGGCTTAATATGCTGCTCAAAGAAGTGCTGCTTGTAAAATGACTCAGGTACTGTGGTAACTTGTGAGCCGGAGTCAAGAAGACAGTTGACCTCTTCCCCTCTCACAGTCACTTGAGCTGTGCTCTTGGTGCCAACCAGCCATTTGGGGAGTTGAAACTGCTGGCCCTGCTTTGAATGTCTTAGATTGGGACATGTTTGAATGTTACAGTTCTGTGCTTTAACTTTGTTTTTCTTAACTCGAGTTTTGTTTTCATTGTTTATGTCGGAGGGACGCTGTTGGCTCTCCTCAGCCCCTGTTTGTCCCACAACAGGGACTGTTAGTCATTTAAAGAAGAGTCTGAACCATTTTCTGCTTCCCACTGGTGCTGCCTTTCGTCTAATTGTCTTTTCTTTTCGGCCACTAGGCCGGGGTTGGCAGGGTCAGTGCAGCAGGGGGTGATGTGACCATCTTGGCCACAGTTAAAGCAGTACCAGGGCTTGGGTTTGTTTGTCTGTTTCTTTTTGGTCTGTCTTTGAGTGTTTGTACCTGTATTGTCTGGCTTTGGCGTTCTGCTCTGAGGCTTCCCTGCAGATCTCTTGTTACTAGCCCCGTTTGTCTTTTTCTGTGACATGAATGTGGTTAATTGGCTTTGCAGACTTGCCACCTGTTTTCTCAGATCCTCAATCACATTGATAGTACTTGCACTGTTCTCCTCTGGTTCACAAACATACGCATCATGAAATTGCACCTGAGCTCTTTGTTTTGTGATGCCAATGTGGTTTTTCATGTGACTGGATTTTGCTTGTTGTCTGTCTTCTTCAGAGCGAATCATTACCAAGAGGTCTGAGAATTTGGGTGGGCTGCTCTTCTTTTTCTCTAGTTGCAGGGTGTTAAGCAGGGTGTTAACCCAACATCCCCTGCAGAACTGCTTAAGGAGGTGTTTGTCAACTTCTGTGGGTGTAACTCCCCCTCTTTTTGTGGCTCGGTTTAAGGCTAGCTGAAGTCGCTGAAGGTAAGTGGATGATTTCTCACCGGGGTCTTGGAGGGTGTTCAGGAATTGAGCGAAGAGCTCTTTTCCATCTTCTACTGTACCAAAGGCTGAGTCTAGAAGCTTTAGGTAAGCTGCAGGCGGTGATTCAGCCAGTAGGCCTTTAACTACATCAACTGCTGGTGGCAGTAAGTTCTCAAGGATCTTTCTGGATATCTGCAGGGGAGACATACTAGGATCATTTTGTAGCTGTTAAGAATTTATGATTTTAATATTTTAGCTTTTCATCCTTTAGCTTTTAGACTATTTTAAAGGCATTAATTTCTGATGTATGTGACCTTCTTCGACTAGACTTCGTAGACTAGACATAGTATCTGTGTTTAGAAATTCCATTACCATCATAAGTACACATTGCCCTGTGCTATATCTGACCTAAGGGTGTGTGTAAGCAATGGCCTCTAAAATCTGTCTGTACCTTGCTATCATATCATGTCATCAGAATTGATCAGAAATGTGTCATTATGTTTATGATTGATTCAAGATTTACACACACACACTGATGGAGATTATTTGACCTGCCCCAGACCAAGGTCTCCTCACTTGCACGCAAGTCAGATACACACACACACACACATGCCTGCCCACACACACACATGCACATACACACTCATTCACAGACGCACACACACACACATACCCACATTCCTACACACACACACATAGCTGATGTCATAGTCTGATGTCATACACACCCACCCCTATTCACACACACACACATAGTGCCAAGGTCTCCAGTGATTCACACACACACATATTTACTCACATATTTACTTGCTGTTTCTGTGAACAGTGCCTCAATAATACTTGTGTTAGTAACCATTAACACTCAGTGTTATCAACATTCAAAATGTCATTTATCATAACCATAACAGAACTATGTGCAAATAACACAAAAGTACCCTTCTGGTTTAAGACTTAGCGGTATTACAGAAGTGTGCTTAATTTACTCTTACATTACAGTAAAGGCCTATTCATTCATGAAAGAGAAATGCACCAAAAATTACCCTCTAGATACTTTACACACAGCTACTCAGCTGAGTAGCATTAAAGTTTTCAATACTGTAGTTGCATAGTGCAAATAAACATTATATTCATCATAACATATGAAATTACTCTCTCCTCCCTTTAAATTGGCATTAGGAAAATAAACACTCCTCCCTTTAAATTGGTATTAGGAAAATAAACACTCCTCCCTTTAAATTGGCATTAGGAAGAGTAAACACTTCTCTCTTTAAATTACATATACACATCAGCATGAATTCAGCTACCACATTGTAAATATGTTCAGAAACGTTGCACCATCATTCAGCTTCAGTTCACTCATAACGTTAACATAACCACTACTTTGTTTCAGCACTCAGTAAACAAGGGGGTAAATAGCACCAGAGCAACTGAAATGGCACGTTTCTCACCATTGCTCTGTGAATATCAAGGCGGAACACGCTGGTATCACGCTTCGTAACAGCTCTCCAGGCAAAGGGTAAATGATTAGCCTGTTAGGTACAGAACTAGCATCAGCATGGAGGATGACGGTAAACGTAAACAAGCTTTTTTCCTTCAGATATTTGACTCGTCTTACCGACGTAACGTTTCTCCTTTGTTCAGTCACACGGCTCCGTGCCTCCAGTGGATGTGTTCCGACCCTCTTTATTCTCCCTTTTCACAGGTTATCTCCGCGTTTTCTACCGTTTTTGTTCTCTTCTCACTGCATGCAGCTGCCTCGCTTCTCGGCTGAGCTTGGAAAAGACCGGAAGGAGCACGCGCTTGCTTTTCATTCCCGTGGTAAAAAGCTGAGTGTGATCCACGTAGCTTCTGATTGGCTGCTGAGACTAAGCACCCCTACTACATGTGGTTATGTGAACTGAATGGTGCATTTAATTGCAATAGAATAATTAACAAGTTGCTGATGTGAAACCAATAAAGATATAGAAAATAAAAAGTCTCTTTTCTTTTAGTGTATTCAGTTAACTGTGTGGGTATTTTTCAAACACCTGGTTACACTGGTGCAACTCAAGCGGCCGTGTTTGCTCACAGAGCGTGTTGTATGCGCTCGGGAACCAGTCATTATGGGAAACACCTGATACTGATTTGAGTGCAATCAGCACGTGCAGATACGGATGCTGTTTTCATGGAGGCTTTGCGAAGTATCATCATTATCACGTTTGTTTCTAGCCATGTTTATAACACTGTTTAAATACTCCACTTTATGATTCTGCTTTGGTTTTTGTAAATATCATGCCTGCTAATCAACACTCTTACTGCACTTAGATCTGTCTACTGCCATCTATCTTGTAGTGTCCTGATCCCCAGATCTTTAACCCAGCCACATACAAAAAGTTGTATGCCTCCATGCTCTTCCAGGTTTTCATCTGTTTGTCCATGTAGAATGATGCAGCGCCAGGTAGTTTGAGATGTCGGGGTAATCAATGGATGGATAATTTTCCAACTCCTAGGAAAAATCCTTCTTTGTTAGTGTGTAAGAATCTATCCCATTGAATGGTTTCTATATCCACTTCTTTTGAGTGTACTTGTTGGTTTTAATAACTTGTTTGTTTGCCATCCACAAACATGGCAATAAGTTCTTGTGTTAATGGACCAGGCTCCACTTTTGGATTATTAATCTCTTTTGGCTGAGAATGCCCTGCATGCATGGTTTGATGTTGGCTTCTGGCACATCCATACAGTTTTAAATACAATACCTACAATTAAACACAGTTTGTTTTATTGCATTTATTTAATTCCTGGACTCCTATCTGTAACAGGGAGTGATGTTGCATTCTATTAATACACTTTGCAATAGATTATTACATTCTAAGAGAATAGATGAGCCAAAATAATTGGGGATCTTTTTTAATGGGCCCCGATTCATTACAAGTATGAATAGGTGGGCCTTACAGTAGAAAAGGTTAAGAACCCCTGCATTAGCTCATGTATCTGAATACACTGAATAAGATTTTTATGGGAAAGCATATGCGACTCAATGTGGTTTCTGTCTAAATCTTGTTTTGTGCAATTTAAATCCCCCCCCCCCCACACACACACACACAAATAAATACAACCCTGATTCCAAAAAAGTTGGGACAAAGTACAAATAGTAAATAAAAACGGAATGCAATAATTTACAAATCTCAAAAACTGATATTGTATTCACAATAGAACATAGACAACATATCAAATGTCAAAAGTGAGACATTTTGAAATTTCATGCCAAATATTGGCTCATTTGAAATTTCATGACACCAACACATCTCAAAAAAGTTGGGACAGGTGCAATAATAGGCTGGAAAAGTTAAAGGTACAAAAAAGGAACAGCTGGAGGACCAAATTGCAACTCATTAGGTCAATTGGCAATAGGCCATTAACACATGGGCGCAGATAGAGGGTGGGACGGGTGGGATTCGTCCCACCCAGATTTAAATTCACCTCGTTCGGTCCCCCCCACTTATAGGGAGGAAAAACCGTCTATGCTGTCTTTCTTTGCATAAGGCAAACCTCACGGAAAAATCAAAAGACTAATTACCATTCGGTTTATTGAGGTGCACAGCAGTACATACATAGTTGCAACAACTCACATAAAACAAAACAAAGACTGATATTCGGTTGGTTGAGCTGCGCAGACTGCACAGGTTGCGAGCTCGAGCTTGGTTGCTATGGTTCCCCACAACAAGTTTGACAGGCATATCGGGGACAGCTCCTAGTTCAGGACCCCAACACGGCATGATGAAGGGTGCCAAACAGAAAAGGCAGAAAACGATTGCATCGTTTTTTTCAAAAAATAACGACTATAAGTAAACTGTGCCTTACTTTATCATATCACCTTGCAATTTTTTGATAGTCTGTTCAAAGTAATGTCGTAGTGAAAGTAAAATCGTACGGAGTAGAGATGCCTTTCTGGTAGCCTCCTTCTTTCGGTGGTAGCCTGTAGATACAGTGCTCAGAAGGCAGTTTTAATGTTTAATCTGGTGTTCCCTGCCATAATTTCAGCGAGCATATTGTTTCATAAGGAAACTTTGCGAAGAGTTGTTGACTGACTGCCGCTCATGCAACACACAGGCATAGTTAGAAAGTCAGGATGCACTGGTTTACACTTTACACACACACATGTAGCCCAGCCTCTCACTATGTTTAACAGTTGGAACTTAGCGGTTTTAAAACTAGTTTTGCAGTTTTGCAATTTCTGTGCGTGATGATAATGTGTAAACTTTGGATTTCCATAGGCTATGTTAAAATGTTATCATTGTCCTGGCCTGCAGGTAGTTCCTGGTGATGGCAGTGAGGGAGGTGAAATAAGTGATCCACAGGAGGGTAGTAGTAGTGCACTAGGCCTGCAACTGCAAGAGGCAGAAGGAAGAGAGAGAGAAGAGTTTGACAGTCCAAGTCTCAATACATAGGATACACAGACCTAGATGCTATAGATAAATACAAAGGGTAGACAAAACAGTCAGCAGCCATCCAGAACACACACACACACACACACACACACACACACACACACACACACACACACACACACACACATATTCAACCCACATGACATCCTGTCCTGTCAGTGGTAAATAGCACATGAGAGCACCAGACATCACAGGTGTGCTCTATTTCTATTCTTTATTTATTAGTAGGCCTAAGCTAACGGTTGCAGGGATGAAGGAGTGATGGTTTTTTTGTCTTAGCTGAGTAATGTCGCCGCCCTGAGGGCATCAGAGTATATTCCTCGCACAACACATGTTGGGGGTGGGGGTGGGGTTGGTTTTCTGGCAGCTTTGTCCCCCCAGTTCAAAAAATGTATCTGCACCCCTGCATTAACATGACTGGGTATAAAAAGAGCATCTTGGAGTGGCAGCGGCTCTCAGAAGTAAAGATGGGAAGAGGATCACCAATCCCCCTAATTCTGTGCCGACAAATAGTGGAGCAATATCAGAAAGGAGTTTGACAGTGTAAAATTGCAAAGAGTTTGAACATATCATTTACAGTACATAATATCATTAAAAGATTCAGAGAATCTGGAAGAATCTCTGTGCGTAAGGGTCAAGGCCGGAAAACCATACTGGGTGCCCGTGATCTTCAGGCCCTTAGACGGCACTGCATCACATACAGGCATGCTTCTGTATTGGAAATCACAAAATGGGCTCAGGAATATTTCCAGAGAACATTATCTGTGAACACAATTCACCGTGCCATCCGCTGTTGCCAGCTAAAACTCTATAGTTCAAAGAAGAAGCCATATCTAAACATGATCCAGAAGCGCAGATGTCTTCTCTGGGCCAAGGCTCATTTAAAATGGACTGTGGCAAAGTGGAAAATTGTTTTGTGGTCAGACGAATCAAAATTTGAAGTTCTTTATGGAAATCAGGGATGCCGTGTCATTCGGACTAAAGAGGAGAAGGACGACCCAAGTTGTTATCAGCACTCAATTCAGAAGCCTGCATCTCTGATGGTATGGGGTTGCATTTGTGCGTGTGGCATGGGCAGCTTACACATCTGGAAAGACACCATCACTGCTGAAAGGTATATCCAGGTTCTAGAGAGACATATGCTCCCATCCAGATGACGTCTCTTTCAGGGAAGACCTTGCATTTTCCAACATGACAATGCCAAACCACATACTGCATCAATTACAGCATCATAGCTGCGTAGAAGAAGGGTCCGGGTACTGAACTGGCCAGCCTGCAGTCCAGGTCTTTCACCCATAGAAAACATTTGGCGCATCATAAAACAGAAGATACGACAAAAAAGACCTAAGACAGTTGAGCAACTAGAATCCTACATTAGACAAGAATGGGTTAACATTCCTATCCCTAAACTTGAGCAACTTGTCTCCTCAGTCCCCAGACGTTTACAGACTGTTGTAAAGAGAAAAGGGGATGTCTCACAGTGGTAAACATGGCCTTGTCCCAACTTTTTTGAGATGTGTTGTCGTCATGAAATTTAAAATCACCTAATTTTGCTTTTTAAATGATACATTTTCTCAGTTTAAACATTTGATATGTCATCTATGTTCTATTCTGAATAAAATATGGAATTTTGAAACTTCCACATCATTGCATTTTGTTTTTATTTACAATTTGTACTTTGTCTCAACTTTTTTGGAATCTGGGTTGTACTCTTCACTGTTGAAAGCAGATACAGTGGTGGATAAAATACTACAGATAGATAGATAGATAGATAGATAGATAGATAGATAGATAGATAGATAGATAGATAGATAGATAGATAGATAGATAGATAAAATAAAATCCGGCGGCACGGTGGTGTAGTGGTTAGCGCGGTCACCTCACAGCAAGAAGGTCTGGGTTCGAGCCCCGTGGCCGGCGAGGGCCTTTCTGTGCGGAGTTTGCATGTTCTCCCCGTGTCCGCGTGGGTTTCCTCCGGGTGCTCCGGTTTCCCCCACAGTCCAAAGACATGCAGGTTAGGTTAACTGGTGACTCTAAATTGACTGTAAGTGTGAATGGTTGTCTGTGTCTATGTGTCAGCCCTGTGATGACCTGGCGACTTGTCCAGGGTGTACCCCGCCTCTCACCCGTAGTCAGCTGGGATAGGCTCCAGTTTGCCTGCGACCCTGTAGAAGGATAAAGTGGCTAGAGATAATGAGATGAGATGAGAAAATAAAATTCCTGCATTGCTGTGTGTCTCTTGCAGGAGAATGACATCTAAAGGCTTATGCGTTAATAATTCATAAAGCTCTGCCCTCTTCAACTTGTCCATTGCCTCATTCATATTTAGGGAAGCAATATGAACCTCACCCATGAGCAAAAGAAAAAAAGAAAAAGGAATAATTGATACATCATTTTAAATAACAGGGGCTTAAGGCTGACTACTGTCACTGTAACCTAGAAGAGTATTTAACGTTGTGAGTAATTTTTTCAGACGGAAACCCTCCCGCAGCGGCACGGTGGTTAGCGCTGTCGCCTCACAGCAAGAAGGTCCGGGTTCGAGCCCCATGGCTGACGAGGGCTTTTCTGTGCGGAGTTTGCATGTTCTCCCCGTGTCCACGTGGGTTTCCTCCAGGTGCTCCAGTTTCCCCCACAGTCCAAAGACATGCAGGTCAGATTAACTGGTGACTCTAAATTGACTGTAGGTGTGAATGTGAGCGTGAATTGGTGTCTGTGTCTATGCGTCAGCCCTGTGATGACCTGGCCACTTGTCCAGGGTGTACCCCGCCTTTCGCCTGTAGTCAGCTGGGATAGGCTCCAGCTTGCCTGCGACCCTGTAGAACAGGATAAAGCGGCTAGAGATAATGAGATGAGATGAGATGAGATGAGATGAGATGAGATGAGATGAGATGAGATGAGATGAGATGAGAAGCCCTCCTGCTCAGTCAAACACTTTTCAGCCATGAACAAACCTTGTCTTAGCCATGAACTGTTAAATATCAGGAAAATAATCAGCAATCTGCACATTTCTGGTGTGTTTAGTTTGTGTCAGGAATTTTTTTTAATGTCATTCGCACTATAGGAATGAGCAGAGAAACCACTCCTACACAGACTGCAAGTAAAATTGCATTCAGATTCACTCTTGATTTCTGTGTCAACCGGATTACCTTTAATTAGACCCTTCACATCTTTCTTTTTAGCTGGAGCATGGAGTTTATTTCATCTCTTCTTTTCTGAGGCACTTCAAACACATTCTCTGTTTCCATTTGAGAACTTTCATCTCCAACATCATTGACGTGACTATTTTGTGAATTGTCAATGCACATATCAGGCTTGTCTTGAACGTTCTCTACCCCTACTGACACTGCAGGAGTAGGGCTACTCTGATCAGGGGAGTTAACCTCAGGAGGGGGGCACTGCTCCTTCTCCCGGTGTTTGAGCTCCTTCTGTCCCAGCACCCACCTCATTAGTGGAAGCCTCATTACTAGTGGATTGTCCCTGTTCATTTCTTCCATCATCGTTGTTCAAACCATTGACATTAACAGAGTTACTGCTTTTGTCAGGACAGTCTCACACTAGATGCCCAGTTTGGCCACAACCCAAACACTTCATCATATGAGAGATCACATAAATCACATAATTGAAATCATCCACCATCTTAATCAGAATCAAATCAATATCTTTTTTATCATTCAAGATCATGCAAACCTGCCTGAAAGATACGGCATATTTCAGGAGTGGGGATTTACTGGATATTCTTATCTTTCTTATGGGTGACAACAGTTTACCATGACGAGATAGAGCTTGTGCAAGGATACCATCCTTAATAAAGAGTGGAATATTAGACAAAATCACTTTTTTAGAAGGGGTTGATAAAGGAAGCACTGGGGTGAAAACACCATCAATTACTACTCCACGATCAACCATATCATTGGCTAACGCCACCATTTCCAAAAACAAAACAACCACACTATTCATACGAGCTGCCGAGAGAATTTTATCGTGCCCAACAAATCTCTCCTACAGCAAAACTACATGCTTTCGACGCTGGCACTGGATGATATTTTAATGCCATGCTGCTGCATTAGCAGGTTCAAACTTTCCCTGTACCTGAGGCAGCCATGCTCCCAGCACAGCAAACTGCCCCAGTAAGAGTACTGCACTAAACACATCAGAAGCCCAAAACTATATAAAGGCCCTCGAAAAACAAAATAAACCATATATGTAAACAAAAAAAGGAAATAAAGAAGTGAGAAAAAGAGGAATGGACCAGTGATCCTGATACAGTGGCCACACTCAGCACTCACAGGCTCTGCCCACTCACTCAGCATGTGTGCACACACACACACACAGGGCAGTACTTGCTATACAAATAAACTTGTAGTTTGAATAATTACACTATAAGAAGTATGGGGTTAAATGGTATACCGATTTAAATCACCTGAATAAGAGAAACAGGCCATGCCCATTCCCCAAGAACAAATTTTCCTTCTAAAAGAATTAGCTAATCACAAAGCTTTATGGCAGGCCAGCCACAGCCCAATAAAAAAAAACGCTACTCTTTACTTTGGTCAACCCCAAAGTAGAACAGAAGTGTGACCTTTTGGGGTGCACAAGCAAATGCTAAAATCTGGGTTTTACTATAACCTTGTCACATGATTGTCTTGGGTCATAAGAGCCCATGACAAACAAGAACTTGTGAGGTCCAGCATTTTGGAACTCACTTCCAAAAAGACCTCACTAGAAGGCAGAATCTCGGTAGTTGGACCTCACAAGTCTAGTGACACACACACACACACACACACACACACACACCACACACACACACACACAAATGAAAGTAAGGATTTCCAGTAAAGCCTCCACCCATATTTCTTGTGCTGACATCACATCAGGTCACATGAGAGTCCTGTATATATTCCCCATCAGAGTCTTCGCATATCCATTCCTTTTAATGATTTTTTTTTTAATGAGAGAAAAGCGAGAAACAGAAAAAAGAGCAGAGGGCTGGGATGAGGGGACAGCCCAGACACGTGAATGATCCAGACAAACCTGCAGGGGTGAAAGACCACATTACAGACCATCATAGAGAGCAGAATTTCCTGCAGGAATCTGATCCACAAACATCAGCATGTGTGCCTCGGGCCCCAAGTCCCAGCCCTCCATCCATGGCGGAAACAAACACACCGCCAGGTGAGCTTTTACTTTTAAACTGTGTGTGTGGTGTGTGTGTGTGTGTGTGTGTGTGTGTGTGTGTGTGAGAGAGAGAGAGAGAGAGAGAGAGAGAGAGAGAGAGAGCTTATTAAGGGATAATATCCAGCGAGCCGCTGATTATTTATTGCAAAAAACCCTGACAGGGTGAAGCAAAGAGTAAGGAATCTGAAACCTGGGCTTTATTTCATAATCATGAGTGACTCACTGAATATTATCCTGCTTAGTACACAGCTACTTATACCAACCTCAATAATTTGACACAAAATACTGTATTAATTTAAAAATGAGAGAGAGAGAGAGAGAGAGAGAGAGAGAGAGAGAGAGAGAGTGAGGGGGAGGGAGAGAGAAAGAGAGAGGGGGGGGAGAGAGGGGGAAGGGAGAGAGAGAGAGAGTGAGAGAGAGAGTGGGGGGATAGAGAAAGAGAGAGGGGGAGAGAGGGGGAAGAGAGAGAGAGTGAGGGGAAGGAGAGAGAGAGAGAGAGAAAGAGAGTGAGTGAGTGAGTGAGTGAGTGAGTGAGTGAGTGAGGGGGAGGGAGAGGGACAGCCCAGACACGTCTCCAGAGGGGGAGAGAGGGGTAAGGGAGAGAGAGAGAGTGAGAGAGAGGTGAGTGAGGGGAGGGAGAGAGAAAGAGAGAGGGGGAGGGAGAGAGAAAGAGAGAGGGGAGAGAGAGGGGGAAGGGAGAGAGAGTGAGGGGGAGGGGAGCGAGAGAAAGAGAGAGAGGAGAGAGAGGGGGATGGGGAGGAGAGAGAGGGGGGAGAGAGGGGAAAGGGAGAGAGAAAGAGAGAGGGGGAGAGAGGGAGAAGGGAGAGAGAGAGAGTGAGAGAGAGAGAGGTGGGGGGATAGAGAAAGAGAGAGGGGGGAGAGAGGGGGGAAGAGAGAGAGTGAGGGGGAGGGAGAGAGAAAGAGAGAGGGAGAGAGGGGGAAGGGGGAGAGAGAGAGAGAGAAAGAGAGTGAGTGAGGGGAGGGAGAGAGAAAGAGAGAGGGGGAGAGAGGGGGGAAGAGAGGAGAAAGGGGGAGAGAAAGAGAGAGGGGGAAGGGGAGAGAGAGAGTGAGGGGGAGGGAGAGAGAAAGAGAGAGGGGAGAGAGAGGGGGAAGGGAGAGAGAGTGAGGGGGGAGGGGAGAGAGAGAAGAGAGAGAGAGAGGGGAGGAGAGAGAGGGGAAGGGAGAGAGAGAGGGGGGAGAGAGAGAGGGAGGAGGGGGAAGGGAGAGAGGGGGAGAGAGAGAGAGAGAGAGGAGAGAGAGAGAGAGAGGGAGGAGGGGCTTTACAAGTTTTACAGCTTTCAGTTTCATTGTATAAGAAAGCTTTGTTCTCCTGTTTCTCCTTTCTGAACCAGAAGTCCTTGAAACGTTGTGCCTCTTCCTGCACCACCGCAGGGATTGTCCAAACATCCAGTGTAAGCTCCCTCCCCTAACCCCACCCCCAACTAATACCTTTTTAACTGCTAAAGATAAGATAATATAGACCTTTATTATCCCACAAGGGGAAATTTACATTGTTACAGCAGCAAAGGGAACAGCAAAATATAGAAAGAAAAAAGATAAGTGAAGGAGTAGTATACAAAAAAAACCCATAAACAAACCATAAACTTTTCCAGCATGCACTCCTGTCCCTGCGAGGTGCTGTCCTGTCCTCTCACATTCACTCCAATTTCTGTGGTTAATGCTCAAACTTCACAATTCATGGCCTTGAAGGAGAAATCAAAAGACATATAATGATCATACAGTACTATACTGTATACTGGACATTATTCACAAATTCACACACCACACACACACACACACACACACACACACACACATATATATATATATATATATATATATATATATATATATATATATATATATATATATATATATATATATATATATATATATTGCTGCTGCTGCTGCTATTGATGATGATTTTGTGATTGATCTGCAGGAAAAAGAGCCATGCCAGCACTGAACACAGTGAGTTAACGTGAGTATAATAATGTGGGATTTTTTAAAAACATATTTTATTAATTATTTTCATGACATCATTTTTATACATTATTAAAAGATCACTGTGCAGTAGGCTACAAATATGTTCATGTTATAGTTCTGCTTTGGCTGCATAATTATAAAGAATAATCTCTTCTGTTTTTTTTTTTTGGTTGGTTTAGAGATCCATCGGGTGACACAGCGAGCCTTAAGAAGTGGTTTGTCCTTCCTTTATAAGTGTAGTAATACAGAAACTCTAGAAACCATCGAAGAGAATTCAATCTTAAAATGTATTCTGGATGTTTTAGATAAAATCACAATTGAATTTCAGTAATAGGTTAAGTAATACATTTTCATTGAATGATTTTTATGCAAAGTAAATTTGAACAAATTCTTCAACGTTATACATATAAAATAGATCCGAAGAAAATCAGTGTGCAATATAGAACATAGTGAGGATCATATTACAAAAATATTAGAAGACATGAAACAAACAAAGGAAATTTATCAATATTCTGAAATTTGGATTTATACAACCAACAATCCTTGTATAATGAGGGAAAATCATGAGCCCTGCATGTCTAAATTAATCTTTTTATCTATTCAATTAAGTCAAGAACATGGGATTAAAATGTACATAGGCTTTACAAAATGTTATATATTTAAGACAAAAATGAAAGCTATTTTTAAGAAGAGTAAAGACTTTGGTGATTGTAGTAAGAAAATCATGGAAGGTTTTGAATTGGTTCATAAATTAAAGTTTCCTGTTAAATTAAATACTCCAGAAATAAATCAGTTAGTTCGAAATATATTAAAGCGTTTTACAAAAAGCATTCCCCAAGATAAATGGAAGGACTGTGTTCAGATAAAATTACCTCAAAGTCCAGATTTATCTCAGACATATAAAGAGTGGAATGAAACAGTAAAAAATCTCATAGAAAAGCTTGTGTTGAAAATGAGAGAGATCATCGGGGAGAGTGTGACGGCAGATTATGATGAGGTTAAAGCTAAGATAGAGAAGTTGATGTTGAAAAAAGTAAACAGTGATATGTTATTAAACCAAGATGTCAGTAATCTCATTAAAGAGCAGGTTGTTCTGTACTATTTGGAAGTCAATCAGGGGCTTGAACATCATCCTGTGTTTTTCTGGGTTGACTCTGCTGTACTGGAAAAATATTGCATTTCCTCTAATGAGGAATAATTTCAATTATAATAAATTTGGCTGATTCGGAGCGATCTGTCACTGTGAGATTTTTTTTTTTATTTTTTATTGTTGCTTAGTATTTACCACACACACACACACACACACACACATGAAGTAATCATTTCATAGACACATCTTTAGTATTATATGACATACAAATGACTTAATATTTATAATTACAGTATATTTACATGTATTTACTATTTAAAGTGTTCCTGTTGAAGTACAACAATTTATTTTTATTACCAAAGAACACATACTTTTGATCTAACACTGTAAAACACTGTTACACAACAATTTAGTACACAGGACTAAAAATTTTCAGGCAAATGACCCCAAAACAACTCTATAAGTGTTTTGTCATCCAAAGCCTTAACCACATTACAGATTGTCATTCCAGATTTATGATTTAGGACACATTTAAGACAGACAGACAGACAGACAGACAGACAGACAGACAGATAGATAGATAGATAGATAGATAGATAGATAGATAGATAGATAGATAGATAGATAGATAGATAGATATTCTGTTTATTCACCAGACACATGTCCAAATCCACACAAAACAGTACAAATACACATCAAAACAAACCAGGGCAGTCAGACAAAAACAACACAAAATTTTTTTTTTAAATATATACAAACATTTTGTGGGCGGCACGGTGGTGTAGTGGTTAGCGCTGTCGCCTCACAGCAAGAAGGTCCGGGTTCGAGCCCCGTGGCTGACGAGGGCTTTTCTGTGCGGAGTTTGCATGTTCTCCCCGTGTCCATGTGGGTTTCCTCCAGGTGCTCCAGTTTCCCCCACAGTCCAAAGACATGCAGGTCAGATTAACTGGTGACTCTAAATTGACTGTAGGTGTGAATGTGAGCATGAATTGGTGTCTGTGTCTATGCGTCAGCCCTGTGATGACCTGGCCACTTGTCCAGGGTGTACCCCGCCTTTCGCCTGTAGTCAGCTGGGATAGGCTCCAACTTGCCTGCGACCCTGTAGAACAGGATAAAGCGGCTAGAGATAATGAGATGAGATGAGATGAGATGAGATGAGATGAGATGAGATGAGATGAGAAGCCCTCCTGCTCAGTCAAACACTTTTCAGCCATGAACAACCTTGTCTTAGCCATGAACTGTTAAATATCAGGAAAATAATCAGCAATCTGCACATTTCTGGTGTGTTTAGTTTGTGTCAGGAATTTTTTTAATGTCATTCGCACTATAGGACTGAGCAGAGAAACCACTCCTACACAGACTGCAAGTAAAATTGCATTCAGATTCACTCTTGATTTCTGTGTCAACCGGATTACCTTTAATTAGACCCTTCACATCTTTCTTTTTAGCTGGAGCATGGAGTTTATTTCGTCTCTTCTTTTCTGAGGCACTTCAAACACATTCTCTGTTTCCATTTGAGAACTTTCATCTCCAACATCATTGACGTGACTATTTTGTGAATTGTCAATGCACATATCAGGCTTGTCTTGAACGTTCTCTACCCCTACTGACACTGCAGGAGTAGGGCTACTTTGATCA